>NC_090844.1:20433461-20743846 GCF_028021215.1 Eschrichtius robustus | reverse complement strand
ACACCTCCCCATCATCATAGCTCCTGAGGAGTACTTAATAAGAGGAAGACATTATTCCACACTGGTAACATGTGGGATAATTTCTCTGAAAACAAGAAATTTTTCTTATATTCTGAAACTACATATATGTTTTCAGGTCCACAAAGAAAATGTGCAAACCTCCAGTGAGAACAATGCTAAATACTTAAAAACTGGTGTTAACCATGCAAGCTATCAAGTTCAAAACAGCATGAATTGTATTTTAAAGTCTGTTCTTTTAAGCAAATAACTTTCCTTATGGGATTTAATGGTAATATTGCAGAAACCATGAAGACCTATCGTTCCTGGTCACCGTCATTGCATTTAATCTTGCAAACACTATTTCAGCAGCCTGTGTTCAGTTGATTTTGTTTTCTTTTCATCATGGCCTAACTTTCCTGTATTGAGCTTTTAATCTTTGAACCATAATAACTCAAATGGATGAGTTTCAGTTGGTGGTTGACACTAATGGCCCTAATATTAGAATAATGACTTTAATAATGTCTCAAATGGATGATGTTCAAAAAGCCATGTTTGAGGCCACATGTGTTGATAAAAGTGATTTCTGAGTTTTGAGGCTTCTGTGTTTCAATCTATCTTCAGGGCACTGAGGCATACATTAAATATGAACTGCCTAAAAGATATTACAGATACTATACACGTAAAACTTAACATGTACACTACCTTGCTTCCTTCAAATATATTTAATTATTGGGTGAATTGATCCACAAAATATATCACTGACTTTAATGACACTGAAGTATATAGATCTCTGTGCTTATAGATACATACATACCTACACACTATATACACACACACAGCAGCAAGTCTTTTCTTGGCATAATACTTAATGTTGTTATATGGGAGACAATTTATTAACATAAAAATGCTATATTATAAGTCACAGAAACTATTAGAAATATAAGTTAAGTGTCTGGATGTGGCAAAGTAAGTTGAAATCTTAATTCATTACATTTAAATAAGCAAAAGAAAATAAGCAGATTAGAAAACATTTATGCACCTGGAATAGAAGAGATGCATCTAGGCCATAAATAAATGGATAAAGACTCATCCAATTGAAAAATAGATATATACATTAATACAGCAGACTACACTCTATTCAACATATTAGTATAATTACAGAAGGCAAAATTGCAAGCAATTAGCAATGCATTGATAATAAGTAAATATTTTAAGTCAGAAAATAATTTTGAATGTATTGTGCTTCTGTATATTACTTTTCTGCAAATGGAAAGCACTTAATATATGTAATTGGACATATATTGCATTGTTGTGAATACTTATGTTTAAAATAAATATATTAGGCTATATGAAACTGAATTTATTATATCCTAACATGCTTGGTGTTGTCTTATTCTGTGTTTCAGGTTTCAAGTTAGCACCTCCTATTCTCTAGGCTAGATCACCTTAGGAGCCAGTTGTTCAGAGGGGCAGTGACGTCCACTTTAACCTTGTCTCAATCAAAGATGCCTCCAGAGTTGCAGGAAAGCACTATGTCTGAATGTCTCTGGGTAAAGAGCTCCAATTCCTTAGCAAATAGATCATGGGAGACAAGTTATCCAGGAAGCTCTATATTTTATTAGTCATCTTAAACACCAAATTGCTAACTAAAGTATCAAGACTAAGTGCTTCTTTCAGAATATCTCTGAGATGTTCATGTCAGCAACTTCAAAAATCAAAGAACAATTAGGTATAGAACAAGAGGGAGATTGATCAAGATGGCAGAGTAAGAGGATGTGGAGTTCACCTCCCCCCACTAACACATCAAAAATACATCTACATGTGGAAAATGTCTCACTGAAAACGAACTGGAAACTGGCAGAAGGACTCCTGTACAACCAAGGCTGTGAGAAAGATCCACACATAATTGCGCAGGAAGGGAAGGAAAGCGATCAGTTTGGGACCTGTGCTCCCTGGGAGGGGACTCAGAGGAAAGGAAGAATACAAAGGTGAACACACTGGGGAGTGAGAGGTGAGAGCCACAGACTGGGAGCCCGGGTCCTGGGGTCCTATGTGGGGAGACCAGCTGCCTTGGCTGGTTGGAGGACCTCTGGGGCAGGCAGGAAGGCTGTGGGAAGGCTGGGCTCTGATGGTGAGCAGCGTGCTCACTGGCTTGCCCGCGAGGCAGGACTGAGAGGGCAGAGACAGGACTGCTCCGGAGCTGCCGGGTTTCCCACGACCACCTCAGCGTGTGTCCCAGACCGAGCCAAGCTAACACTCTGGCGATGCTGAGCATATTTTCATGTGCGTGTTGGCCATCTGTATACTGTTGGTGGGAATGTAAACTGGTGCAGCCACTGTGGAAAACAGTATGGAGGTTTCTCAAAAAACTAAAAATAGGACTACCATATGACCAAGCAATTCCACTACTGGGTATATATCCCAAAACACCAAAAACACTAATTCGAAAAGATGCATGCACCCCAAGGTTCATAGCAGCATTACTTACAATTGCCAAAACATTATGGAACAACCTAAGTGTCCATCAATGGATGATTGGACAAAGAAGATGTGGGATATTACTCAGCCATAAAAAATAATGAAATTCTGCCATTTGCAACAATGTGAATGGACCTAGAAAATATTATGCTTAGTGAAATAAGTCAGACAGAGAAAGACAAATACTGTATGATATCACTTATGTGTGGAATCTAAAAAATAAAACAAAGGAATGTACATAGCAAAACAGAAACAGACTCACAGATATAGAAAGCAAACTAGTGGTTACCAGAGGGGAGAGGGAAATGGGGCAAGATAGACATATGGGATTAAGAGATATGAACTACTATGTATAAAATAGACATGCAACAAGGATATATTATTGTACAGCAGAGGGAATCATAGTCATTATCTTGTAACAACTTTTAATAAACTATAATCTGTAAAAATACTGAAACACTATGCTGTACACCTGAAACTAATATAATATTGTAAATTAGCTATACTTCAACTTAAAAAAGAACAAGAAAAGAGAACTGGCAGGAAAAAAAGAAAATATGTAAGCAAAATAACAGGTTTTTTAAAAGGATTGAAGTGTTCAGTACATATCCAAATATTTTCTCTAGTCCATTTAATGTTCTGTATAGATTCTTTAAAAGCAAACAAACAGAACAACAACAATGTTAATTTCTTATTTCCCTCAGAGATGGCTCCACTGCCCTTTTTGGAAGGTTCACATTTCTTACAGTCATATTTAGTGTCCAAATGCATGTTTTGCAGACAAGTAGAGAGGCTCCGTTAATTATGTACTGGCTTTGCATTTTCTATGTTAAATCAGTCAAAGACATGAACTGGAAAGTTTTCTTCAATAAAAAGAAAACAAGGCAAAGATCAAAATGGGTATGTCTGGTGTGTTTTCCTCAAGCATAGCAGGATGAATCCTTTCTTCCTATATAACTCTAATTTTGTATGTCTGTCTTCAAGGTCTTAAAGAAGAGCATTATTAAAAGATTAGAAATTCCCACAAGAAAAACAAAAACAAGATTCAATACAGTCAACTAAATTCAGTGTTCTGAAATTGCTGATTTAGAATTATCATGGGTCAGGAAAAAACCAAACCAAGTTTGAAACAAAGTAAGCTGCTTTCATGAAATATAAATGTAAATAAGCCTGTAGTTTATTTTATTCTACACGATGTGTGTCATTAAAATCTTGCACGTGGAAAGTGCACTCCGAGTGTACGGGGTACAAGAGGAGAAGAAGCAGCCGAATAAAGGAAAGGCCACCAGGGCCAGGCTGGGAAGCTTGTCTCAGAAGAAGGGCTATTGAGCCTTGGGATCTGCAATCCTCATGGCATCTTGCCAGAGATCAGTCTTTGTTTCTTTCCCCCTACCCTCAGGAACTGCCTTCTGCTTTGGAATTGGAGGAGCAGCCATTCTTCCATCCGCAAATAAGGTAGTTATATTAGCTCTGAGGTTATATTCACCTTTGGAGCCCTACCTGGGACTCCCTACAGTCCTGTGTCTAGACCGATGCCTTGTGCACAATATTCCTCAATTAAACTGTGTTTTTAAGTTGAAATGAATTCCATGACTCTCCACCATTTGTACTTTTGAGCCTTGTTTATCACTTCCTTGCCCATCTATACTATCCCTACGATCACATACAATTGCTCACCGTCATCCTTTCTTAAAAAGTTATGAAAAACTTATGCATATAATAATTATATAAATAATGTTACCCACCACCCCACTGAATACATATCTACTATTTCCAAAATAGGTGAAACTTTCAGTGTAACCTTTCCTTAATCATATGTCCCTTCATCCTCTGGGAGCTCCAGATGTCAGCAATGTCCCCAAATGAGTCTTTATCACTCCCATTTTATAACCTTACTACTTATGTATGTATCCATCAAACATTTTTCTTATTTTTGCATGTTTTGCACAAGATACACGCACACATGCACAGACACACCATTTTATTTTATTTGTATTTTTCAGTGACTAGATTTATTTTGTTAAATTGTAGCTCTGGTTTATTCACCTTCACTGTGATATTCTATTATACGGATATACCACAAATTAGTGATCCATTTTCCATTGAAAATCTTTTAGGTTGTTTCTAGGATGTCAGAATCCGTAACAATTATGCTATAAATGTTTTTGTGTAAGGATGCTTCTACACTTGGGCAAACGTGTTCCAGGGCTTTTACTTGGGTATGGGATGGCTGGACAGCAGAGTGTGTACTTTAATTTTACTAAATAATAAAAAGTTGCTTTCCAAACTGGTTGTATTGATTTACATTCCTACGGAGAAAGTATGAGTGTTCCTGTAACTCACATCATTGCAAACACTGAACGTTAAAAGACTTTAATTTTTACCAATCTGCGTGTTAAAAGGTATGCCGCTATGGTTTAAATGTACAATTCCCTGATTGCTGTTGGAGTAAACATCTTTTTTATGCCATTGCTCCACAGATTCTTTCCTGACAATATACTCCCCACAGTCAGTCCATGGGGGCATGTGAGGCCAACTCTTTCTCTAGAAGTGGTTCAGTTCTCATAGGATATTATTCTCTCTGACCAAAGCAGTTAATCCATACACAAGCACGTGACTCAAACACTCCTGATTTTTGCTCTAAGTTTTGAAACAGAGGCACATTCTTCTTTGAGATCAGACACTGAGCATGATATAAACTTGAAGCTTTTAGCTGTACTTCCAACATGGAGAAAGTCTGCCTGAGAAATCAGCCAATCAGTGAAAGGGAGAAAAAAAAAAAGAAGAGAAAGAGAAGGACAGAGAGACATTCCTGAAATTATTGCTTAAATAGTCAGATCCAGTCAGAAACAAATGAATCAAGCTCTGAACTTTCCAATTTTATAAATCAATAAATTACTCACTGACCCCACTCATTTTGAAGAGTTCATAAATTTTGAATTGGGTTTCCTTTAGCTGAATTCTTTTGCTCTTTATTTTCTTCTTTAAGTTTCTATGTATTCTCCTCTCCGTCATGTTCATCTTTATTAAACAGAAATTCTGGAAATGTTCCACCTTTTAAGTATCACTGAATTTCCCCACAAAAAATTCATCAGTCTTTAATTAAAAGGAAAAAAACATGCTCTGTTCCTCTAAATTAAAAAGCATTAATATATCAAATGTTACTTCATAATGACAAAAAATTGATTCACCATGAATATTTAGCAATTTAAATTATTATAGATGTAGAAACATGATGTCAAAACAAAGCAACATTTGACAAAACTACAAGAAAAACTAGCCAAATGCAGATTCTTGACAGGAGATTATAAAATCTTTTCTCAGTAACACAGCAAAAAAAAATAATAATGGGACAATTAAAACATTTTTATCAACGTTGGCATATTGGTCGTGCATTGAATCCTTAATCTAAATACTTTAGGGACTTCCCTGGTGGTCCAGTGGTTAAGACTCTGTACTTCCAATGCAGGGGGCATGGGTTCGATCCCTGGGCAGGGAACTAAGATCCCACATGATGCACAGCGTGGCCCAAAAAAAAAAAAAAAAAAAAAAAACCAAATATATATATACATATATAAATAAAATAAATACTTTAAAGTGCTCCTTTTCAATTGCATATTTTTTCCATTTTATTGGAATATAATTGTCTACTATATTATATAAGTATAAAGTTTTCAGCATAATGACTTATATATATTGGGGAATAACTGAATATTTTATTTGACTATTTTATCTCAACCTACTCTATTAAATACCTTAAAAAGTGTATCATTAATCTGGCTTAATGCAAATCTTAACAGATTACAGCATGAAAATTATAGAGATTTTTATCTGACCACATTACAATCAATCTTAAATAACAAAAGTTAACTGATATATCCCCATATGTTTAGAAATTTTAAAACTCACATTAAAATAAGCAATGGGCAAAATTCTAATAATAGTTGAAATTAGAAAGTGTTCCAAACTAAACAATGATTATGATATTATTATCAACATTTGTAAAATATGCTAAATCAGTACTTACAACAAAATGTCTAGCCTCACATAGCTATATTGGAAGGGAAGAGATGCTAAAAATTAATGATCAAACATCCCTCTATGCTGAGAAGCTAGAAAACAACAGCAATAAAACAACAACAACAAAAAATCCTCAAAATGTAGATGGAAACAAATAATGAAGGGCAGATATTAATGAAATAGAGTACAAATCTATAATATACTAGATCAATGAGGTCAAAAGTAGATTTATTACAACTAATAAAATTGACCAATTTATGGTGAAATTAATTAATAAAATATTTAAATATAACAATACATATCAGTAATAAAAAGGGACATTACTACAGATATTATAGATGTTCAAATGGTACAAATATTTTATAGCAACATTATATCAATAAATTTGAAAATCTGTTTGACTTGAAAAAATGCCTACAAAATATTACTTACCATATTGACTTAGGAATAAACAGAAAACCTGAGCACTCCCATTATAATATAGCATAACATAGTACAGAAATTACATAAATAATTTAAAATCTTTACATATATACACATACAGACATGCGCACACACACACACAGAAATTCTAGTCTGTGCTATTCAGGAAAGAATTAATTTGAATACAAATTACAACTCTTAATGAGAACAGAATAATACGAAACACTCCCCAACTGATTTCATGAAGCTAGTATAATTCTGACACAAAAACCTTACAGAGATAGTACACTGAATAAAAATTACAGTATAGTTATACTCATAAACAAAAAATCAAAAAGCCTAAGTAACACATTAGCCCACCATGTTTACTCCAGGCATGTAAGAGTGGTTTATATCTGACACTCAGTAAATGTATTTAACTATCTTAGAAGTTTTAAAGAGAAAAGACAGGATTAGCTCATAGAGGTATAAAATTTTTTTGACATAATTCAACATTGTTCATAAGAAAACCATTTACCAAACTTTGTATCCTTTCCTGATAAAGGGATCCATAAAAACATATTAAACCCCTGACACTTAATAATGAAGTATTGAAAGCTTTCCTTGTAACATAAGGAAGTAGAAAAGGATACCTACTATTAACAGTTATATTCAGCATCGTTCTAAATATCATAACCAGCGGAATACAACTAGAAAACGGTTTGATAATTTATAAGAATTGTAAAGGTAGAAACAAAACTAGATTATTCACTGATGACATAATTCCATACGTAGAAAATCCAAAGAATCCACAAAGATGTTCTTAGAATTAGGAAATCAATGTATCAAAGTCTCTGAATGCAAGGTCAATATATAAATATCAATTTTATTTTAGAAAATAAAAGGTAAATGATATTATGTATAATAGAATTAGAGATAAAACTGTCATCATTTTCATATAATAAGAATTTGTTTAAAGAATAACAAAGAGGGCGTCCCTGGTGGTGCAGTGGTTGAGAATCTGCCTGCCAGTTCAGGGGACACGGGTTCGAGCCCTGGTTTGGGAGGATCCCACATGCCACGGAGCAACTAGGCCCGTGAGCCACAGTGACTGAGCCTGCGCGTCTGGAGCTTGTGCTCCGCAACAAGAGAGGCCGCGATAGTGAGAGGCCCGCGCACCGCGATGAAGAGTGGCCCCCACTTGCCGCAACTAGAGAAAGCCCTAGCACAGAAACGAAGACCCAACACAGCCATAAATTTAAAAAAAAAAAAAAGTACTTAAATTAAAAAAAAAAAAAGAATAACAAAGAATCTACAGAAAAATAATTAAATGATTAAGAATTTAACATACTGCTTAGATAGTCAAGAATGAGTCTTGATTCCAGGTTTTGGATCCAAGTTTAGTTTTGTAGAGTCCAAAGTCTACAGGTTGTCTGTGCTACTGTATCAGTAGATGATAAATCCCTCTCACAATAACACTTCTACATTATACGCCCTTGTCCTGGACACAAATTACACACTAAGAAGCATTCATTTATGTTGAAGTGGTATTTAAACAATGTTTTTTTCAGTCTTATACGATCCAAAGTATTAATTATCAATAATTTTAAAGTATTTATTAAATATTCACTATATTTCACAAACTAGGTTAACGCTGAGTATATGAAAATAAAGAAGAAAAGGGTTTTACCCAAGGAGATTATAGTATATTGGAATTGCTAAACAATTATACAAGGCTGATAAAACAAAATCTATATTGATTGTTTGATTAGGTTTATCAGTGTTACTTCCTCATTAGAGGCATCACAATCAATGTACAGATCCTCACAGGTACAGCTTTAAATAGCAGCTTTAAATAGCATAGCTTTTTAAACTAAAAACACATATTTTAAAAAGAAAGTGTTTTTGAAGAGAAGTGCCATAGACTACAATTTCCCCTGTGTATGCGTAATCTCTTGTGATTTTGGATCAGTTTACTTGATGATACTACCAGAGCAACATGTGCTTAATAAAAGTATATTTCTAACTTGAAACTACAGGAAAATTCATTAGAGCACAATGAGATTTAGTACTTTCTAAAATAGAGTATCCCACCCTAATGGTTGTATGGCAACAACAGCTTTATCAGTGTACATGCACGAACTAATACTAAGAGGAAGTAATTTTCTTTTTAATTAGGCTTTATAACATTTAAGTTTCATTTCAACCTATAATATCTAATCAATAGTTTAGTTACACATCCAGACTACAAAGATTTTCCACTTCAAATGATCAATC
This sequence comes from Eschrichtius robustus, assembly GCF_028021215.1. NCBI lineage: Eukaryota > Metazoa > Chordata > Mammalia > Artiodactyla > Eschrichtiidae > Eschrichtius > Eschrichtius robustus. The sequence continues at coordinate 20,734,669 of NC_090844.1, read as the reverse complement.
ACATCAGGCTTTCATTCTCACTACTCCACTCTAATTGGTCTTATCAAGATCTGGAATAAATATTTTTCAAAATTTAATAGCCATAGACCTCATCTTACAGGATCTCTCAGTAGCATCTGACTCATTCAACACCTTTTTCCTTAAAAGCTTTTTTCATTAGACTTGAGAAACCACACTCTTGGCATTTTTACTAGCTCACTAGTCATACTTTTCCAGCCTATATCCTTGCTTTCTTCTTTTCTTCCTATTCTCTAAACATTTACATGTCTCAGAGGTCAGAATAATGATTTTTTTAAACATTTTTATTGGAGTATAATTGCTTTACAATGGTGTGTTAGTTTCTGCTTTATAACAAAGTGAATCAGTTATACATATACATATATCCCCATATCTCTTCCCTCTTAAACTGTATTCTGTGTGAAAAGTCTCCAGAGCAAAAGAAAAAACCCGAAAAGAACGGAAGGAAATCCTCTCTATTTACTCCTCTCACTTCTCCATGCATCTGGGGGCTCTCATTCAGGATCATGGCTTTAAGTAACATGTATGTGTTGAGTCCAAGATTTCTAACATGTGCACTAATATTTACCTGGAAATCCAAGTTTATATAAACACCTTTTATAGATGTCTAAGGGGCATTGAAATATAGTTTGTCTCAATAAGAACTCCTGATTTTCACACACTTGCCAAATTATTTTTTCCTCAGTAATCTCCTTCTCAGTGAATAGGGCCACAATTTACCCCAGTCGTTTAGCTCTCTACCTTCAAGGTTTATCTCAGGTCCCACTTCCACTTTTTTTCCTCGGTGCCATTTTTTTTTTCTTCCAAGACCCTAACTGATACAGAAACCCAAAGAAAGAGGTAAATACATTGAAATATTTATTTTCATAACGGAATGACAAAAGCAAAGGTAGTGAATAAAGATTGAGTCTTTTAAATTAAATTAAAATTTCTGTTAATTCAGAAACAGCATGTCTCTAACGCATTGCTTTCTTCCAGTTTAATAAAAACCGGCTGTCTAATGAATTGTTTAAATAAGGTAACGGGGTTTTCAGATAAATAAAATAAACAATATCTCTCTGAGATCTACTTTTCCCCTAAATTCATCTTTCTAATAACATTCTTACTTTCCTTAGTCTCTGGAAAGATTTCTTGGTATCCTGAATATTTCAAAATATTCAAGAACAATTATAAATAACTAAACTGCCCCTCCACCCAAGCTAAATTTTTGAACATACTAGTAATATTTGGGGTGAGGATATGATGAAGTCATTTATTTAATTAAATATTTGGGGAAACTTCCGATGCTTTTAGGCAGTTAACTGTGTTTCAGTAGAGATCACTTGAATTTGTTAAAAATAATTTTCAAAATGAACTTTAAGTTTTCTTATTTACTGATATCTATTACTCAGTGTGTATTCTCTTTTCATGCCTCATCTCCCCCTTTCAGAATAGGTATTTAAAAGAGTGTGTGTTTTTAGAGTCATCTAAAGTAACTTCCTATGCTGCTATCATCCAAATGAAGCTTTTAATTCTTTTCAACATATTGTCCTTCACTTTAATATACTTTTTAAACTCCAAGGGAATTTTCCAATTCAAAGCACTCTTTGTTATCAGATTATCCAGCTAAATATGAAAAAAAAAGTTTTATAGCCACACGTGCAGCACATTTTAAATACTAGTCCAAATTTCCCTCACCAGCATACCTCCACCTGTCTTTCCCTGAAAATAGCTTTTTGGTGTTCAGAGAATGTAAGTAATCTGATGATGAAATTAAATGGAATATTATTAGGATATCTGAAAAACTTGTAGGGCAAATTTTTTATCATCACTTATTTATTGCAGGCATATCTAAGAGTTGAAATTATATTTCCAAAATATTCATTCTGGATATTACTGTATATCAGAATACTCATTAGGCTGTTTCTCTTTCTGATACATGTTTGGTATGTGGTCCATGGTTAGAATGGAGATATGGGGTCTTGGGAATGCAGGCCTTTTCTATTTTTTTCTCTGCCACTCTCAAACTATGCTTCTATCTTGGAAACCAATATAGGTGCTACTGGTCATTTTAATGAGTCTCATTCTAGAGAGCAGGAAGACAGAATAAAGGGCAGGTCCATTTTTTAAAAAGACACCATCTAAAATTGTACACACCACCTTATTTATATCTCATTGGCTAGAACTCAGGCACATCTAGCTGTAAGGGAGACATATAGTCTTGAGCTGAGTAGTCATATGCCCAGCTTAGACCTGAGACTGTATTACTAAAAGAGAAGGAAAGAATAGTTATGAGGAGGGAGCAACTAACGGTATCTATAACATCATACAAGAGCTTTTATTTCAGAAATTAATCTTGATAATTGCTCAGACTTCGGAAAACCCTAAAGTCAACATTTATATGCATCTCTTACTATTCTTTTGCTACTAATGCCTGGATTCCATATCCTGTAGGATTTCTCATCCTAATTTTAGTTGTACTAGTTTATCTAAAATAATACTGATCCCTTTGCCTATAAATGAAAGAGAGTAAGGTTAACAGAAGCAGAAACCAGTTAGATTTCAGTCATATGTACTTTGTAAACACAGTATTTTGTTAACACAAAATATTTATGACTTACTGAAAAAATGCCATACAATTCATGACTTCAAAAAACAAATCACATATATAAGAAGTACTTGCTATATTTCTTCTGAAAATTCTAACTGGGTGGTGCTTTATAGTCAAAACAGAAAACAGATAATTTTATTGTTTTTCTTTAGCAAATTACTATGTTGTCTTTTAGAATATTTTTGCATTTAAAGGAATATAGATAATAAGAAGGAAAAGAACACTGCTGTATCTATTGCTGATAGCGGTCTCCTTGATAATTAGCACCAAATATCCTCATCCAATCTGAATTTCTTTCTCAATAACATATTATTTGCATACTGTTAAACACTCTTCACTTTTTATAATTAAATCTCTAATATTTCTTCCCATAACATGTATATTTTGGAAAAGTAATATCACATTCAGATGTTAAAATGTTTTGCTACCTCCAAGCATACTTTAATAAAAATTACCAGTAAATTACCATGAATAAATTGCATATGATGTTTGAGCTTTTATTCCAGAATTCTATCTAAGCCTATCCTTAATACTTTATTTCTTTTACCTGGTTCTATATTTCTTTTCTTTCGAGCCTTCATCTTCACTAATTAGATCAGAATGAAATTGATGTCAGTAGTTTCTCAATATTACCTTAATGTCATTCAAGCGCTATATCTAGCTATTTAAGATATAAACTACCATAAAGGAGAACAGAAGATAGCCTTCATGGAGTACACATTTGAATTTAGAATACAATTTTCATTTTCAAAATTAAATCATCATGGCAAGCAACCTGAAAAAGTTTAATAGAACATGAAAGAATTAAGATGTATGCTGTAAGAGACTATACTCTCACCTATTAAAAATTGTATATATGTATATGATGGGTATGTATATCTGCATATACTGAAAGAAATGATAATATTTTTAACTTGCCACAGTTATATATATGCTGAGATAGCTTTTAAAATATATTAATTGTAGTTACACTGGCAGAATTAGTACTTTTTTCAAAGATCTCTTCATGGAAAACTATATCCTATAGGCTGTCAAAATCTTTTCTCCTGATTATTGATTATTGTCATAAGTCAAGTTTTCTTTTTTGACAAGGTAATACATTTATAGGATACAACAGTTAAAAGCATAATGTACACCAGAGAAGTCTCACTTCTACCTCTGCCCTAGAAATCCTTTTCTGCTATTTCCCCTAAGTGGAAAATTTCTGTGGTTCCTTTTGAATTTTTCTTTTAATTTTTAGCAAATAGAAGCACAGACAATTATATCTTTCTTAAACAAAATACACATTTTTACAATGTTTGTCCATTGCTTTTCCTATAACAACTGTAGTCCAATTTTAAATATTCTTTCAACTCATGACAATCTAAATGAATGTGGGGATATAATAATGCAGACACCCAAATCTGTCTAGCTTTGTCTGGTTCAACATGTGTTTATTTTATATTTGCATGAAATTATTCTGATAAGTTGCGACTCCTTATAGTTTAATAAGGAAACTCCTATTTTCAATAACGTGGGGGTTTTTTTTATTTTTTATTTTTTAAAATAAATTTGTTTATTTTATTTATTTATTTTTGGCTGTGTTGGGTCTTCGTTGCTGCGCACGGGCTTTCTTTAGTTGCGGCGAGTGGGGGCTACTCTTTGTTGCGGTGCGCATGCTTCTCATTGCGATGGCTTCTCTTGCTGCGGAGCATGGTCTCTAGGTGCGCGGGTTCCAGTAGCTGTGACACGTGGGCTCAGTAGTTGTGGTTCGCGGGCTCTGGAGCACAGGTTCTGTAGTTGTGGTGCACGGGCTTAGTTGCTCCACGGAATGTGCGATCTTCCCGGACCAGGGTTCGAACCCGTGTCCCCTGCGTTGGCAGGTGGATTCTTAACCACTGTGCCACCAGGGAAGTCCAAGAACATGTTTTATTAATCATTTTGGTGAATACATTGGTGCCATGTTAATTAAATTTTCACGTAACACAGAAAATGGAGGAATAACTACATACACAATCAGAATTCCAAAGGATTTTGACAAGTCATAATGGGATCAGATAATAGTTTTTAAAATAAACTTTGAGATAAATAAATTATATTTTTCATAGGTATCAAGAGACTTCCTTTGAAAAGCGACACAAAAACAGAATATGAGGGAGGAGAATTATCAACTTTTGTGGGATAAAAGTGCTTTATCTGTTAGACAACTATGCTCAATGTGTTTAAGGAGTAAACATCATCTTAGACTGTATAAATGGAAATGCAATGCTGATGAACAAGAAAATGATCAAGCTGAACTCTGGGTTGATCAAATCATATCTGTCTGGATTACTGCATTTTATTATAGGCTTTCTGTGATGGCTGATTGTTGGTGTGAATTAAAAATGTGACCAGAGTAAGAGCACCCCTGCTAGGGAAGAGATATAAAATTAATCAATTAGTCAATATAATAAAACTACTATCAGAAGTCTAGTGTAATCTTAGTTTGAATGAATAATAGTGTCATATAAAGAGAGGATAAGTGTGCCACACATTTTGGTTATACATTGCTGGTGTATTCAGCTACCTTTTGAACTCTAAGGTTTCAGAAGGATGTTAACATAGCTGGGCATGATAAGAAAATAATCAAAACTATATACATATATGTATGTGTGTGTGTGTATATATATATATATTTTTTTTTTTTTTTTTTTTTTTTTTTTGCTGCTTCTGACCAAGATGGAATATCTGGGATTAGATTTATCTTCTAGTCTGAAATGACAACAAAAAGGACAAAATATATAAAACTATGATTTTCAAGACACTGGACCTCAGGAAATGATGGACAGTGATACCTAAGAGACAGAAACAAATGAGATGAGTCACACAATTACTTCAAGTTACTGCTTAAGGGAGTCCCCAGGATGTGGTGCCTAGAAGGGGAACCCAGGTGGAACCCAGCAGACTTGCTGAATTGTGGAGATGGAACAGAAACTATGACAGGTAATTTTTAGGACAGAGTACCAAAGAGAACTGAGATGCGGAGAGAAAGGAACTCCAGAGATCTGCAGAGGATTGCCCAGCAGATTACATATTACTGCAAGTATGTGAGACAACTACCCCAGGTCAGGGAAAGAAATAGAGGGAATAGTGTCTGGCATTCACAGAGTGCTCGGAATAGTACCTGCCAGATTTGAAAATAACAAAATCAAAAACAAGCAAAATAAAACAAACATCATAATTCATGGGGCATGGTTAGAGGACTCAGGAAAATCTTGAGTCATAATAGGAAATAATTAGCCCTAGACCTAGCAAAGCCAGAGGTCTGTCAAAGAAACATCAAATGCAGAACCCTGAAGGGAAAAATCTGTTTTCGATTAACTTAACTACATCCAGGACAAAGTCTGAGACTATTTATCAAAAAATACCCAGCCCCAAAAGAAAAAAAATGTACCATGCCTCACATCGAACCCTGAAAGATTACTAGGCATGAAAAGAAGCAGAAAAACATGGCCCATAATGAGGATAATTGTTAATAAAATGTGGCTCAGAATTGAAAAAGATGTTTAAATTAGGAGAAAGGGACAATAAAGAAGTTATTATAATTGTATGCCCCAAAGTTAGAGACACGGATTAAAAAAAGACCCAAATAAAACTTCTGGTGATGAAAACTACAATGAAATGAAAAATACACTAAATGGGATTAGCAGTAGATTAGATGTTGCAAAAGAAAAGTGAGCCTGATCCATAATAAAACATAAAGAGAAAGTGGATTTTTTTAAAAATGAAAATAACATCAGTGCTATTTAAAATAACTTCCTGTGAGTTTATATACTTGTAATTGGATACCCTGAAGAAGAAGAGAAGGAGGACTGAGGATAGGAAAACATTTGAAGATATAATGGACAGAACATTTCCAAATTTGATGAAAACTATAAACCCATATCTCAACAAATCCTAAGGACAAAAATACTAAGAAAATGACGCCAAATAAAACCATAGTCCAACTGCTCAAAACAAGTGATGGAGTGCAAATTATAAAAGTAATCATAAATAAAAGACACTTTTTATACACAGAGTATCAAAGATAAGAAGGGCAGCAGATACTTACTGGGAATAACGCAAGGGGTAAGATGGAGATGGACATCTTTAAAGAACCCTTGTCCCCTGCCCCCGCCAAAAGAAGAGCAACCTAAAATTCTATACCTAGTGAAAATATTTTTCAAAAAAAGGGAAAAAAAAGATGTAAAACATTGAAGAATTTATTATCAGCAATCTGCACTCTAGGAAATGTTAAAGGAAGTTCTTAGAAGGAAGATAATATCAGATGGAAATAGGGATCTGTACAGAAGGAAAAAGGGTAAGGTAACTATATTGGTTTGGTAAGTATAATTTTCTAATTATTTAAACTGTTTAAAAGATAATTAACTATTTAAACAAAAATAATGACAATGTATTGTGGAATTTATAACTTGTGTATCTAAAATCTGTGACTACAGTATCCTAAAAACTGGGAAGGGAGAAATGAAAGTAAACTATTCTAAGGTCCTATTGAAGAGGTATGTTATCACTTGAAGGCAGACTGTTTTAAGTTAAAGATGTATATTATAAGCACTAAAGCAACCAGAAAGATAATAAAACAAATAAGCCAATAAGGAGACCAATAGGATCATATAAAATACTCAGCTAATCCAAAAGAAGACAGAAAAGGAATAAAAAGGAAACAAAGAAGGCAATACGTGGAAAACAAATAGCATGATGATAGACTTAAAGTTAACCATATCAATTGAACAGAAATAATTTAAACACTCTGGTCAAAGGTAAAGACTTGCAGATTGGATAAAAAGCAAGACCTTACCTACAACAAATCCACTTTAAATAAAAAGACACAAATTAGTTAAAACTAAAAAGATGGAAAAAGATATGCCACATTAGTCAAATGAAAACAGGAGTGATTGTTTCAATATCAAATAAAATAAATTTTAGTGCAAGTCATATTGCCAAGGATAAAGAAGTTCATTTTATAGTGATAAAAAGGTCAGTTCATCTACGGGGCAAAAAGAGTACCAGAAGTTTATACACTTAATGACAGAGTTACAAAATATACAAAGGAAAAATTTATAAAACTGAAACAAACCCCAAATTATAGTCAGAAATTTCAAGCCCCATCTCCCAATAATAACTATGATATGCAGACCAAAAAATCAGCAAATATTTAAAAAACGAAACAGTACAGTTTTATATGAACCATCAGCCAAAGAAGAAACCAAAATAGAAAGTATTTATTTAGAAATGAATGAAAATGAAAACAAAATATATGTGTTGGATTAAGACTAAAGTTGACATTGTATAAATTTATAACACTAAGCATCTATATAAGAAAAGTGGAAAAATCTAAAATCAATGACCTCAGTTTTCATCTCAAAAAACTAGAAAAAGGAGAGCAAACTAAATCCAAAGTAGCAAAAAAGTAAAATAAAGATCAAAGTAGAAATCAATGAAATGGGAAAAGAAAAACAAAGGAGAATATCAATAAAACCAAACGTTATTGTTTGAGAAAAGATCAGTAAAAGTGGTAAACATCTAGTCAGGAAAAAAGTGAGAAGACACAAATTACCAATATCGGTAATGAGTAAACGGCATTGCAACAGATTCAAAAGATACTAAAAAGTTAATAAATATATATATTATACATGACTTATGCCTACAAATTTGAAAACTTGGATGAAATGGACATATTTCTTGAAAGACTCGAACTACAAAAGCTCACTCAAGGAAAAATAGATAAATTTCACGGCCTTATATTTATTAAAGATATGAATTTATGTTTAAAAACATTCCTGTAGGGACTTCCCTGGTGGTCCAGCAGTTAAGACTCTGCATTCCCAATGCAGGGGGCCTGGGTTCGATCCCTGGTCAGGGAACAAGTGACCCAATTTCAGCATGGACAATATATTTGAATAGACATTTCACCAAAAAAAAAAAAAGAATGTTTAATGAGCCCATAAAAAGATGCTCAACAATATTAGTCAGCGAGAAAATGCAAACTAATGCCATAGGAGATACCACTTCACACCCACTAGAATGACTATCCCTAAAGAGAGACAATAGTAAGTGCTGGCAAATTTGTGGAGAACCTTGAAATGCAAAATTTTTCAGCCTCTTTAGAAAACAGTTCGGTAGTGTTTTAAATAAACACAAATTTACTCAGCAATTCCACTCCTAGATACCTACCTAAGAGAAATGAAAGCCTGAGTATACACAAAGATTTGTACATGGATCTTCACAGCAGTGTTATTCTTGATAGCCCCAAGCTGAAAATGATCCTTAGATTTATTAACCGGTGAATGAAAAAACAAAATGTGGCAAAGTTGTACAGTGGTATGTATTCAGAAATAAAAGTAATGGGGTTACTGAAACACATGCCACCACATAGATGAGCCTCAAGGACCACATATTAGGTGATTCCATTTATATCAAATATCCAGAAAAGGCAAATTTGTATACTATAGAGGAAATAAATTATTGATTGACTGGGAAGGCATATAGCAAAGGGAAATGACTGCAAATGGGGAATAGGTACATTTTGGAGGCAATAGAAATGATTTAAAATTGGATTATGACAATGGTTGCACTCCTCTGTAAATTTACTAAAAACCACTAAAAACCATTTTAAATACATTTAAAATGAATGTATTTAATATTATGTAAATTAAGCACCAACAAAGCTGTTAATAAAGTTTCCTTAAAGAAAACATAAGGTCCAAATGACTTCACTTGTATAATGGCCAACTCTAATACACATTTAAGCAAAAAATAATACCATTTCTATACTGTTCCTGAAAATAGAAATGGAAGGGACATTTCTCAACTTATTACAAGGCCAGTATTATTCTGATACCAAAACATGACAGATATTACAAGAAGAAAAAACTACAGGTCAGTATCTGTCTTGAATAAAGAACATCTTAAATTTTCAATGTAATCATATATATAAGCAAATCAAATCAAGCAGTATTTATAAAAAGGATAATACATCATGATGTTTATCTCAGGATAAACATAAAAATCAATGTTCAGCTTCTGTAAACAAATCAGTATAATTCACTACATTATGCCAGACTAAATAAGAAAAATCATATGATCATCTCATTAGCTAGAAAAAAGGCATTTGCAGAATTCAAATTTCATTTATTATAAAAATGCTTAGTTAACTGGCAATCAAAGGGAACTTACTCTCCCTGATGAAGGGTATTTATAAAAATCCTAAAGCTAACAATATCTTCAAAGCCTGAACAAAGAATGTCTCCTTTCACTACTCCTATTGAACACTGTACGGGAGGGCTGAATCAGAAAAATAAAAACAAGAAAAATAAATAAATAGCATATAGTTTGGAAAGGAATGAAGGGATTTGCATACGGTTTGGAAAAGAATGAAGGGATCTGTAGATGGCATGATTCTAGAAATCTAGAAAAAAGTTACTAAAAGTAATGTGATTTTAGCTAGTTTGCAGGATATAAGGTCAACATACAAAAAAATTAAATGTACATGTCTACACTAGCAATGAATTAGTGGAAATTTAAATTAAATGTATTGCTATTTATAATAGCCCCCAAATCATTACTTGCTTTAAATCTAACTGAACACATACAAGTTCTGTATGCTGAAAAATCTGAATCACTAAGGAAGAAAATTAAAGACCTAAATAAATGGTGGGATACACTGTGTTCATGTATCAAAAGACTCAATATTGCTAAGATATCAATTCTCCCCCCAAAGATCTGTATATTCAATGTATTCCCAATAAAAATCCCAGCAAGAATTTTTGTACAGATTGACAAGTGGATCCTAAATTTTTATGGAAAAGAAGGTAATCTAGAACACTCAAAACTATTTTTATGAAGAACAATGTTGGACAACTCACAGTAACTAATTTAATAGTTTACTATAAATAATCACATAGAATACTGCAAGAATCATGACAGTGTGGTACTTATGAAAGGACAGATCCATAGATCAATGTAACAAAATAGAGAGCCCAGGGATAGAACCACATATATTATAAAATTAATGATTTTTGGTGTAAATGCAATTTAAAAGAGGGGAGATAGTCTTTTTAACAAATGGTGCTGAAACATTCAGATGTTCATTTAAAAAAAAACAAAAAAACAAAAAAACAAACTTGGTCCCTACCTCACAATATATATGAAAATTAAGCCATAAAGTCAAAATGGATTGTAAACTATAAACCTTGTGAGTAGAACATAGAATAAAATCTTTGTGACCTTGGATGAATCAATGATATTTTTAGAAATGTCATTCCAAGTATAATCCATTTTAGAAAATTGATGCATTAAAGTTCATCAAAATTAAAAACATCTGCTCTTTAAAATACACTGTTAAGAAATGAAAAGAGAAGCCACATACTAGAATAAATTATTTATGAAATAAATATCTGAACTTCTGTTCAACATATACAAAGGACTCTCAAGATTCAATACTTAGAAAACAACCCAACATTTAAACAGACATTTCATCAAAGAAGAAATGCAAATAGAAGATAAGCACATGAAAAGAAGCTCAGTATTATTAGTCATTAGAGAAATACAAGTCAAAACCATTACATACACATTAGAATGGCTAGAATTAAAACAAAACAAAACAGAACAAGTTCTGGCCTGGATATGGAGCAAGTGGAAATGGTCATTTAGGCAGGCAGTAACACAGAATGATACTGCCACTTTGGAAAACAGTTTGAAAGCTTCTTATAAAGTTAAACCTACACTAACCATATGACGTTGTAACCCCTCTCCTAGGTATTTACCCACATCAAATGAAAATTTACGTTTACATAAAAACCTGTATGCATATGCATATAGTGGCTTTATATTCACAATCACCAAAACCCAGAAAACATCTAAATGTCCTTTCACCAGTCAGAGGATAAACAGACTGTGGCACATCTGTGCAATGGAATACTCCTCAGCGATAAAAGGAATTGTATTCACTAGCCTCCCCCAATTCATCTGTTACAGTTCAGGTTTTCCTACCTCTGGCAGTGATTCCCCCAGGACCAGAGGTTTTAGCTCATGAAGAAACTCCATTAAGTTGCGATTCTCTGTAATTGTCTGTTGGTCTCTCCAATTCTGAGTGCAGCAGTTTGCCCTGTGACTTCGCTTCTCTTACAGATCTAAGAAGAGTTGTTGCCTTTTCAGTTTGTACGGCTTTTTGCTTATTAGAACACAGTGGTGTTGTCCTCCGCTTCTTATATGCTGGCTTGAAAACTGGAAGTCCAGGTTTGGTTTCCGGTTTCTGTTTTTATTTTGTTTGTTTAAGAATTGGAAAATACATTTTCTAACACACCGCCTATTCCTAGCAGATTCTCAGTATGTGGTGGCTGCGATCAGCACATTGTTTTTTCTTCTATTACTTTCTGAGGCTTCTCTTACATATTTTTCTGCTTCTTAATTTACATAAATTAAGGAATGGTCAACCTTAAAGAGGTTCTCTTGAGAAAGAGAATTTAAAGAATTCACCAGCTTAAAGATCCAATTAAGAAAATTTAAAAGCAATGTCACCTACTAAATTTTCAGAGTGGAAAGCAGGGCTAAGGACCATCTGTTTGTAAGCACATTGGCAGACATGGGATTGAACATAACTTTGATGACTGGGACTACAATTTATCGTAATTTTATTATCCCCGTATATGAGCTAAAGATCTCCCTATTCACAATTTTATTTGGAAGAAGGTTTTTATCTATTGCTCTTTAAACAGTTTTTCAGTGAATAAAACTAGTTTTATACTTAAAATTCTTTCTCAAGATAATTATCAACTCTGTGCAATTTCTTACTGAGTTTCACAAAGAAAAAAAAAAAAAGAAAAAAAAATCCATACTAGGAGAATCTTTTAATACTCTACATTGATGAAAGGCAGATTGATGTAATAAGTTTTATTCTAAAGCCATGTTAATGTGAGAATATATGCAAATATTTGATTAAGGATTTTCTATTTTACTTCCAAGATATTTTATGAAAGGCTTAAGGACCCCTTGGTGATTTTGTAGCATTAATCTAGTATGGAAGTTATATTGAGTTCCTTCTTTGTGTATATAAACTCATCTTCCTTTTTGCTAGAACTTAAAGTTGTTCAGTGCACTACCCAGTGATTTACTGATGTCCCCTGGAACATTTTAAAATAGAATAAAAATGCATTTCTCCAAATCTTAATAATTCTAATGATATATTTGTCTATTTGGCTTTTAGTTAAACTTCAATCAGCAAAGGTACTGATACTATTCTATACAAAACAAATTGGTAGATGCTGTGAGACCAAAAGAGAGCTGAGGAACTTTTCTAATCTAGGTTCATAAATGAGTAATGTTATTGGAGCAGACCACTTACTTTAGTTAACACAGAACTTTTACAAGTTTTTAATACTTATTGTAAATCTATTCCCCTTGATTTTCATAACAAATCTCCCCCACTCATATGTACAAATTCTTGTTTTCCTAGTATCAATTTGATACCCTAAATTTTATTTTTGGCATACTTTTTGGCAACTACAGTGGGATAATGTGTTTTGATCAGAATATTAGATACCTGACTTCATTTTCAGTGATGGCAAGGTCCAAGTTGCTACCATGGGAATGTCTGGATGAAGAGAAACAGAGGTCACTGGAGGTCACTGGAGGTGAGCACCAGGAAGGCAATGCCGAATGAAACATGGTTCTTGCCCTTAAGGACCTTATGCCCTCAGGTGGCATAAGGACCTTATGGCCTAGTGAGGGTTATGATAAAGAACCAGGTAATTACAGCACAATAAAATTAACACTATGAAAGGGTGAATTAGAGGGCACTTTTGGTGCACACAACTGGAGCAGGTCATCATGCAGGTAATACATGGAACTGAAGTGTAAAGGTTGCTGTAAGAGTTACCTAGGAAAAGAGTCAGAAGAAGAGTGTCCAAGCAGAAAGAGTAGGATCTGAAAATGTATAGAGAGAGTGTAGTGCACTGTGGAAACTGCAGTCATTTTTATTTTGATGGAGAATAACTCCATCTCTGGATCTGGTATCAGTTTCTGTCCTTCTTTGCCAAACCTTTGAACCTTTGCCCCAGCAAGGGCATGGTATGGAAAAATGTGGCATGGTAAGAAAGAGACAAGTGTAACTGGCTTTTCCTCTTTTCTCTAATTTCTGTTACTTGGAGACTAATCTTGGTTTTCAGGCTCTTCTCATTTCATTCTGAACAGATTTTTTTTTTTTTTTTCTGGCTAACACCCAAGTCTCTGCTTTACACCAATACCAGTATGACTCAGAACATGGAATTCTACATTCTTATTTAAGAGATAGATTATTTGAGAAGCTCAAATCTACCTTGGATGAATTTGAGTTCTTCCCAAATCTTTCAAAACTAGTGTTGACCTGCTCTCCAGTAGTTAAGAATGTGACTTTTTTACCCACTTGCCTATCAGGACTCTAAAATCATGTAAACCCATTTTAAAAATCACGTGTCAGCCTTTAATCAACTACGTACCCAAGTAGCATCTTAGTAATTTTCTTTAAAAGAGAATCAGTCTATAAGCAGACTACAAAATGACACTTGTCAAAGATTCACTTAAGACATCAATTGAAATAGACTCCCCCTCAACATGCTAACTAGTCATTAGACAATGTTCTCCAGGCTTTTCTTCTTTTGTATATTATCAAATCTTCGGAAAGCAATGTACCTGGATCATATTTTCCTAGCAACCTGATAAAATGCTTTTTAGAGAGTTAAAATTTAATGCTATTCCTTGAATTTTATATGAAGATTATATAAGAAATGTTCAATTGATGAATATTTCAGTATTTTTCCCCTAAAACAATGGTCCAAAACATTGTCCATTATGTCATCTGATGTTCCTTATGGAAGGATAAGTCTACAGTTCAGGGCCTGAGGAGAAGTTCCTTTTCCTAGATAAGCTCATGGGCATTATTTTAACCTGACCAAGAGAATTATATAATCAAATATAAGCATTTTTGTTTGCTTGTGGTCTTGTTTTGTATTTAATCTGAGTGGCCAGGTAGCTCAGATCCAATATTAAGGTAGTCATCTAGCGAGTCACAGCTGTGCCCTCTCCAACAAGTTCTGGATCTCAGTTCAGGGGTTGGGGAGAGGGAGCTCCTTCTTTGGGTTCTATCTCAGTTGTAGTTTAGTGGCTGCTCCTTATATCTGCTATCTCTGCATTGTGTAGAGCTCTTTTTACTTCCTAAGAGCCAAATCTCTCATTCCTCCATCCTGCAGCAAAGGGCGACCCAGGCCCAGCATCTCCCAGCTGTTTACCTAATAGTAAAAAGCAACCCAGAACTGGTGTTTCTTGATCTCTTCCCCAGAAGCAGAAGATGGCTTACATCGGCCCTTCCTTTTCCTGGCAGTACCAGCAGAGATCGGACAAAAAGCCTGAGAGAAATAGGCAGCTGGAAAACAGGCCAGGGGAATCACTAGGTATCCTGAGGGCCTGGCATCTTCAACCCCTTGCCTGTGAACACTGAGTGACCCAGAAAAATGCTTCTGCCCCCTCAGGTGGCACCAGTATGGATCAAACAGGAGCTTAAGCAGAGCCAAAAGCCTCTCCTCCCCATCCCCACCCCCCAAAAAAAGTCGGTCAGAAAAACATTGCAAGGGCTTAGAAAACCAAATTGTCATTGGAACTACATCCCTCAAAGTAGTCCAGAACCTATGCACTAAACTTAAAGAGGGTGACTTCTTGTTAAAATAGAAAATTTAAATAGGATTGAAAATCTCTTAAGATAATATCCATGATGTCCAGCATACAATCAGAAATTACACATCATACTGAGAAGCAGGGAAATCACAATTGAATGGGACAAGACAGTCAATTGAAGCCAATGAGATGAATTCGACGGACAAAGATTTTAAAGCACTGATAATAAAATCACCTCTACAAGCAAGTACAAATTCTCCTGAAACTAATTAAAAACAGAAAATCTAAGCAATGAAATCAAAGTTATGAAAAAGAACCAAATGGAAATTTTAAAATTGAATACTAGTATAATGAAAATAAAATAAAAACCTGTTGGATAGGCTAAGAGTGGAGATAACAGAAGATAGAATCAGTGAACTTCAGGATGTATCAATAATATTTAATTAGAACAATAGAAAAAAAAAAAAAAGACCAGAAATGGTAAACAGATCCTCAGGCACTGTGGGACAGTAGCAACAGATCTAACATTTGTATCGTCAGAGTGCCAGAAGGAAAGCAGGAAGAACAAGGGGCTGAAAAGGTATTCAAAGAAATAATGGATGAATTCTTCCCAAATTTGGGGAAAGACATAAACTACAGATTTAAGGAACTAAAATAGGATAAAAACAAAGAAATACAAAACACACAAAATTAATCGTCTGAAAACTAAAAACAAAGAAAAAAATTTAGACAGCAAACAGAGAGAAAGGATGCATTACCTTTAGGAAAACACCAATTCTTATGACTGATTTCTCATCTAAAACCATGGAGACCAGAAAGAAGTGGCAACAACATTGTCCAAATGTTGAAACAAAATAACTGTCAACCTCAAATTCTTTCTTTAATTGAAGTATAGTTGATTTATAATATTATATTAGCTTCACCTTACACTTGTCAGAATGGCCAGCATCAAAAAGACAACAACAAAAATGTGTTGACGAGGATGTGAGAAAAGGGAACCCTGGTACACTGTGGCGAGGAATGTAAACTGGTTCAACCACTATGGAAAACAATATGTAGGTTCCTCAAAAAATTACAACTAGATATACCAAATGATCCAGCAATTCCACTTTTGGGTGTTTATCCAAAGAAAACAAGAACACTAATTTGAAAAGATATGTGTACCCCTATGTTCACTGTAGCATTATTTACAATAGCCAAGATATGGAAGCAACCTAAGTGTCCATCGATAGATGAAGGGATAAAGAAGATGTTGTATATACACACAATGGAATATTACTCAGACATTAAAAATTTTGAAATGAAATTTTGCCATTTGGGCCAACTTAGATGGACTTGGAGGGTATTAAGCTAACTGAAAGAAGTCAGACAGATAAAGGCAAATACTGTATGATTTCACTTATATGTGGAATCTAAAAAAAAAACCCCAAACAAATGAACAAACAAAAAAGAAACAGACTCATAGATACAGAGAACAAACAGATATTCACCAGAGAGGAGGCAGAATAGGGTGTTGGGTAAAACAGGAGAAAGGGATGAAGTGGTATAAACACCCAGTTATAAAATAAATAAGTCACCTGATGTAATGTACAGTGTAATGAATATAGTCAATAATATTGCAATAATTTTGTATGGTGACAGATGGTTACTAGATTACTGTAGTGATCAATTTCAATGTATATAAAATGTTGAATCACTATGTTACACACCTGAAACTAATACAGTATTGTATGTCAACTACAATTCAATTAAAAAATTGAAAGTTATAAAAAAGACAAATCATGTAATAGTATCAATTGAGGCAGAAAAATATTTGTCAAGGCCTAACATCTATACATGGTAAGAATTCTCAGCAAACTAGAAGTAAAGAGAACTTCTTCAACTTAAAATAAAACCTATACCTAACATTAGAAAGGCTGAATACTGTTGACCCTTGATCAGCTGGGAGTTAGGGTTGATGACCCTCCTCGCAATCAAAAATCCAGGTATAATTTATAGTCTGCCCTCATCATTTCCAAGGTTACTCCTTAACTGAGGTTCTTCCATATCTGTGGTTCCACATCTGCTGGCTCAACCAACCTCAGGTTGTGTAGTTCTGTAGTATTTACTATTGAAAAAAAATCTGCTTATAAGTGGATCCTCACAGTTCAAGCCCATGTTGTTCAAGGGTCAACTGTACTTTTCTCCTAAGATCAGTAACCAGACAAGTATGTGGGCTCTGCCCACTCTTATTCACTGTAGTTCTAAATGTTCTAGTCAGCAAAATAAGACAATAAAAAATTAGGGGCTGTTAAGAGCACAAGAGAACTTTGGGGTGGAACAGTTATGTATCTTGATGTGGTGGTCGTTAGACAAAGCTACGTAAGTGGTAAAATTGCACAGAAGTCTATACACACACATACACACACAAACTAATGAGCGCACGTAAAACTGGTGAAGTCTAAATAAACTGTGTATTGTACCAAGGTCCACTTCCTGGCTTTGATATTATATAACATAGTTATACAAGATAAGGCATTTCGAGAGCTGGGGTAAAAGGTGTTCGGGATCTCCTTGGACACGTCTATGCAACTTCCAGTGTATCTATGATTATTTCAAAATAAAAGTCTGAACAAATAATGTAATTCACTCCACTGGCAGAATAAAAGAGAAAAAAAGTCATGATTATTTTAATAGTTGAAGGAAAAGTATTTCAGAACATTTAAAATCCACTAACAATTTTTTTTTCAAAGGTGCAAATAGTAAAAAAAATAAAGGGAGCTTCCTCAATATGATAAAAAAAATGTAGCTACTTCCATCATCTAAAGTTGTGAGAAGCACAAAAGGAAAGGCAAAGTTATTTTATGTTAATTGTTGAGATAGCACATTCATGAGTATTTGACCAGGGACACTGAGGTCAAAAAACAAACTGGAGTAAAGGATACATTTGGTCTGCGAAAATTGGAAAAGAAAATTAAATTTCAAGCAGAAACTAAGGAAAGAGACGTAAAATAGAGAGGCCAGGAGCCTTGGGGAAAAAAGGCCAACAAATGGAAATACAAATCTCTTCTATAAACTCAAATTGTAGATAGTGTGTATTCAGCATCTTATGTGCACGTGTCATTGCGTGTGTATGTGTATGTAAAACCCGGAAAAGAAGATTTGGTCAACTTCTAGAAAAATGGTAGTTCTAAACTGGGATAGTGTATGTTGGAAGACAATCAATAAATTATTAAATACTTTCTTGGCACATATCACATATGTACATTTAGATGTGATTTTATGATTGATTAACATCTGTAATTCCCGCTAGAGACAACCGTTGTTGTTTTTGCTCACCACTTTATCTCCAGTCCTAGCAGAGTGCCTGATACTTGGTGACACTCAATAAATACTTGTTAAAAAAAATAAAGACACTCAACTAACCCACTAAAATAAAAATAATAACAACAAAATACAATAGCTAGCAAAGAGTGGTTTCTACTTAGTAGGCATCATGCTTTATAAACATAAATTCTCGTGACGTCGATGTAGATGTAATCCCAATTAGTCTATTGCAGGGTGGATTCCATTCACAAGTGGGCGTGGGGACTCAAAACCAGAAGAGAGTGGGAAAACCATGACAGCAACAGGAATTCTTTAGGAGACTGAGAGGACGACGCCACCTACTGGATGCCTTCATTTAAACCTCATGTGAGATGGAACTTTTGCTGATATTTAATTACTTCAGTTTTGTTTATGGACTATTGACCTTCAGAAGAATTTTAACTTTCATGCATGTAAATGAATAAATCTTTTTTTCTGCAGCTTCTGATGTGGAGTGTACCCTGGAAGACCTTCTCTACACAAAATCAGATAGCTCTTCTAACATATTTTTCCATTATTTGTTTAAAATTTAAAATAAAACCTTTATGGTTAATTTATTGTTTTATTGTTTAAAGACACAGAGATTTAAATTTTGCCTCTAAACTGTTAAACAATTATGTCAACATCATTTTTTAAATAAGTAATTCTGCTTCTCACATCCCTGTTGATTTGAAAGGGTATCTTTATCTTATATTGAATTATTGTAGATACATGGTATCTTTCTTAGTTTTATATCATGCTCTACTGTTCCTGGTATTTCTAATCTCTGACTTTATTAGTTATTGCGCTTATAATATTTGATGTACACTTATTAAAATTCTCTAGGCTTTTCATTTAAATATCATTGTTTTGGAAATGTTTCATCCAGTTGTAAAATATCCATTAATATTTTCATTTGAATTGCTTTACATTTGTAAGTTAATTTTGGAGGCAGCTGATCATTTTAATAAAGAAAGATGTATATTATAGAGTTCAGATTGTTTATTAATGTATATATATTCAATAAATATCAATCTAAAATGATGCAATTAATAGAAGATATGAAATTCACTATTCATTTTTATGTTCATCTAATATATTCACATCTAGAATAGTAATTTTTTAATCAGAATTAATGAGCTGTTGGAATGTCAGAAAACTAAGAGGGAACAAATATAAAACCTTAATGTCCTGTCAGTGACTGGCTAAAGGGCCAGATGCTACGGGTAATTTAATTGTGCTTATCGCCCAGCAGCAGCCTCATGAGTGTCATGACATGTGGAAGCACCTGCCTATACCGATAAATCAAGCGATAACGCTTAATAAACTGAAGATGCTACAATGAAATGTTACCTTGAGTGATCATCTACACCATCCAATATAAATTAGGATAATTCTTAGTAAAGACTGTTTTCTGCTTGTTCTCCCCTTAAGAAACTATTGCTGCTACTACTACAAATGATAGCAGGCAGCATTGCTATAGTGCTTAAAATTTGCTAAGATCTTCACTTACGTAAACTCACTTAATTATCAAAATAATTCCACAAGACAAGTACAATATTATCATTATGCCCATTTCACAGTTAGAAAACTCAGGCACGGAGAGGTTAACTAACTTGATCAAATCACACAGATAGTAAATGACTGCATGAGATTTAGACTCATGTAGTCTGGCTCCAGAGTCCACGCTCCTCACCCCCAGGAAACTTTGAACTGATGCTGAACTCCCAGCAGCAGTTGGGTCCCCGAGATCCTCCTTGCAGGATAAGGTGAAGCCTCAATTGCAGGGCATTAAGGATCACGTTCTTCCCTTCCCCAGTCCTGTCTTCCTGCTTTTCTTATTCTCTTACATGTGTGCCTCTCAAAGCCACTCCCTATATAATTTCTGCACACAGCTGGCTATCTCTGTTTTCAGGAAACCAAACATAGACACATTAAATATACTTGCATTTTCTAGACGTACTCTACTTGTACCCGTTAATTGGTTTATTTCTAATTTACATCACAAAGCATATCCTTAATACTATTGTGCCACTCCAAGCTCAAACTTTTAAAGTGATTCTTCATAACAAATAATGGTCAAAGTTTTGGACTTACATTGAAAATGATAAAATTCAAACCCAATCAGTTTTTCAAGTTTAAGCCTAGTTCTTCCATACACAAATTATTTCTCCAGACAAACTAGATCATTATTTGTTACGTGAATACATCCAGAATATATTTACTAGGGGATGGGAATACCAAGGATAGAACAGAACCAATGGTAACACTGCAGTAAGTTTAGTATTCTCCTTGTTGGCAGATAAGATAGCACTGGGCAGAGGGGGGCGGGTGTAAACTATGGTGGGGGTAAAGCTGGTGGCAAAGGCATGGAAAATATCTCTAGCTCTGAAGGCTAGAAGGATGCAGAATTCATGAGTCAGAAAAGTGTTTAGACTTTCTTATTGTGGCTTACATGGCTTTGAGCCAAAAATCACCATCACCATTTAGTATATGTTATGTAACTTTGTGCTTCTTTAAATATGTCTGTATGAAAAAGCTCAGTTATGCTAAAATAGTATTTCTTTATTTTGATTACTTTGCTTGTGTCTGCTACATAGAAAGGAAGAAAAGTATAATTTTAGATCCACTGATATTCTGCCATAGAAAAGCTTTTATTATGTTACCATAAAAATTATAAAATGACTAGAGGGAAAGAGGCACAATTAAAGAGAAAATGGAAGGAGGCCAGAAAGCCCATTAAAGATCATAATCATTATTAAATTATTTCTAATGCAACATGATATTCTTTCCTTGAAACACTTACCAGATTCTCTTTCAAATCTATTTAGTCTTGATACTTATACTATGACCCCACTAACATTTTCCTCCATCTGTTAAATTTCTGCACGTAAAGAAAATTCTTTGGTGTATTTTGAAAGGTACATTTGGTGTTCATCATTCTCTGTGCTCAGTCAGTGACCTCATGAATTTCTATTCGACAATAAAGCAGCTTTGCAATGTTTCTTTTATATTCTAAATGTAATCTCATTTGAAACTACTTATTCCTAAAAACCATGAACTATTCAACAGAGTATGTTTAATTTTCAGTAGTTGACATTGTTTGCATTCATCTCATTCCCTTTGTTATCAATATCATTTCAACACTATCTATGGTACTCATAGATAATTTCTATTTTCATTGAGATTTAAGGAGGTTATTAAGAAGTTGAGGTATCCTATTTAGTGTCCCACTCAAACAAGTTATGGCTATTCTAAATAATAAGTTGATGGGTGAGAAAACAGAAACAGGAGCTGACTTTTGAAGGAAAGCTGATTAGTTTCATTAAAGTAGGAAAAAATTTCTAAAAATATGGAATATTAATGTTGAAAGGAAACTTAGATACCACTGTCTTTTAAAACTAAAAATGGAGGCAGATATAGATTATTTGTTAGCTTCTTGAAAGTAGCCAGTAGTAAATTCACAATGAGTTTGAGATCAGCCTGATCATCAGGTAGACACAGCAAGAATGGTTGGCTTGTTGGTTTCTTGTGATTGAAGAAAAAGAGAGAAAAAGTTAGAGGGGTTTATTTGGTAGCCATCCACATATGTGTGATAAAGGATCATATCATGTAACCTAGTTAGAAAAAGGATATAGATGACGTAAAAAGAGATAGAACAAGCTTTAGTGATGGTAGTGCCCACCGGAAACTATTTGCAAATAATTTTAGTAATTTTTTAATATCTTTATTGGAGTATAATTGCTCTACAATGTGCTACTTTCTGCTGTACAACAAAGTGAATCAGCTATATGTATACATATATCCCCATATCCCCTCCCTCTTGAGCCTCCCTCCCACCCTCCCGATCCCACCCCTCTAGGTGGTCACAAAGCACCGAGCTGATCTCCCTGTGCTATGCAGCTGCTTCCCGCTAGCTAGCTGTTTTACACTTGGTAGTGTATATATGTCAATCTTAAGACTGAAAATGAAATGATACTAAGCTCACTTTCACTCAATAAGGAGGACTCAGTTATTTCAATACAATTAATAAGGATCTTGGCAGCAAATGCCACTTTATTATACACTTGCTGATACCTGAGAAAGAACTGTGGTTAGATTTGTACCACAGACTTTATCAAAAGTTTCCTAAAGTGATTTAACACGACTTGTGTGACCTTGTTAACTTGATAGGACACAGACAATCTATTCCTGGGTGGCTGTATCATTCTGCATCTCCAGCATCAGAGTGTACGTGTTCCAGGAGCTCTGCATTCATTCCAGCACTTGGTACTGTCAGCATCTTTTATTTCAGTAATTGCAATTATCATGGTTTATGATTCCTCAGAGCTTTTAACATGAAAATATGTATGATTAATAGGAAATATGTATGCTTAATGTCTCAGTGTATAACATTGAAGGCTTTATGCCCCAGATATATTTACCCACACTTCTCCAGTGTGGCTTAGGTTGTGGATAAATTTTGATTCCATTAAAAGTAGTTCACAAATTGGGTGAGGAATGAGCCTGCAGGTGAGGAGAGGAAGGGGAGCCAATCACAAAGACTCAAGAAGACAGAGATATGGGGAAAGGGAGCTTATTCTTTTAGAGCTGCCCGTCCCACAACCCTACCCCCAAAAACACTTGCGTGACTGGCCTGTGAATTATTTCCAGTAATATTCGTAGAATGATAAAGAATGGCAAAACAATGTAAGATTAGAAATGAGAGATTTTGTTCTAAATACTGTGACATGAGAGAAGGTGAGTTCCGAAAAGTCTGAGTTGTTAACATGCTTTAATTCCTTGGGAAGGGGTAAAGGAGGATGGAATATTAAACATACATTAGACTGATGTGTTTGTGAGCATTTAGAAAACAAAGCAGCAGGCATATGACCTCAGAATGGAAGATTCAAAACAAGCCATGCCAAAATCAATACATGAAGGGAATGTATAGGAGCAGATATTACTGATTTCAGGCAAATACAAGGCAAAATATCTAAAGATAATATTGTGGAAAGGTTGCAAGTGAATTCAAAGCTGATTAAACACTTTAACCAATGAATGTAGATTAAGGGATTGATAGTAATCTTAAGGTAGTTTTAAGACACTTTGGGAGTGTTTCCTCATTACGAGGAGGGTGTTGTCCAAAGTCCAATAAATACTTGGAAACAGAAGAATTGCTCTGGTTTATTTTTTCCCTTATTCCTATACTCAATTTTCTATTCCCATTGTACTTTATTTTTCTGATGTATGTATTATCTGATTTGGAATTTCTCCAAAATAACACATAAAAATAGAGACATAATCCAAAGTGAATCTCAAGCGAAAAAAACTAACGTAGTTGATAGACCTAGACCATTATAAGTAAGTGCCCCTGATGGTTTATCTCCCTCTATTCCATGACCGGGCAATTAGGATTGTTCTTCAGTAGTCTGGGTTTGGCTGTGATGTCATCTAAGGCCCCTAATGCTGAAGTAAATAATCTTCTGTGTACACACGGACCCCTAAATTTTATTTAGCTTCCTACCACCAGATGTTTTTCCGATAATTGGTCTCATAACCTTACATTTGTGAACAGTATGCCCCATTAACCACATTTCCAAAGACCAACACAAAATTGGCCAACACAAAATTGCATGTTCCATAAGTCAATTACATATGAAACTCAAATACCCCTGCAGTTCTGAGGTCCCACAAATGGAGCCTCCTTAAAAACCAAGCTTGGCTCAGTGCATAAACTGTAGACTTGTTAATTCCAGGCAAATCATATAGCTATAATGCTAATGAAATATCTAAAATATGAAGGCAGAAACCACTCTTTTGCTATTTTGTATATTCTACCTCTATCCTTTAATGAGCTCTCTAATATATCATTTTAAAAATTTCATTACAGCTTCTTAATATTAAAATTGAAACACTGAGCTATAGTCATAGCATATTTTGAATAACTCTATGTAATCATAGAATGAATAAAATGGTTATCCATCTCGTCAGTGCTTTCCTCAGTATTACAAAGTTAGAAACACTTAACAAGTTCTTGCATTATATTTGTTGAAAAAATCTATATAAGTTCCTTTTATCATTATATAAGGAGACGGACTGGCATGGGAGTGCTAAGAGGGAGGAGTCTGCCTCTTTTACGCCATTAATATTCATAGAATTACCATATTTCATCTTATCCTCTCACTCTCATGCCTAAATATTCAAGACTAGATTTATTTCTTTGACAACTAAGGGCATTATTACCAAAGACTATATTTTGAAATATATATTCTGCCTGGAAGGGGAGAAAGTTCAAAGACATTTTCCTGTCAATCAAAACACTGTTATCCACTGACAATTCTAGCTGATGAACTACCCATGGGTCTGAGAAGTAGAGGCCGACACCTTGCAGGGCTGGCCCTAGAACCATAACACAGAGCACTGTTAAGTGCAGCTGGCCTAGCAGAACTGCAATGATTGACCCCAGACTAAGGCACTGAGTGCCTGGAAGAGAAGGAGGACGGAGGCCAGCACAGGAGGGACATGACTAGCCGAACCATTCATTTCAGAAAATGGTCTAGGTCCTCCAGGAAGAAACGTTCTTGGTAATTATTTCTTTATTATGTTTTAAAATATAATACTTAGAAATAAAAAATTATGTTTTATACAACATACATATATGCTATAGAGTGTCAATAAATAAAAAGCCATGAAAATAGACAGCTAGTGGGAAGCAGCCGCATAGCACAGGGAGATCAGCTTGGTGCTTTGTGACCACCTAGTGGGGTGGGATAGGGAGGGTGGGAGGGAGATGGAAGAGGGAAGAGATATGGGGATATATGTATACGTACAGCTGATTCACTTTGTTATAAAGCAGAAACTAACACACCGTTGTAAAGCAATTATACTTCAATAAAGATGTTAAAAAAAAAATAAGCCATGATTTCACCATAAAAATAAAAACAACAGAAACATTCTTGGTATGCCTTGATTCTGCACTTCTAAATATACAAATACTTGAGAATTAAACTAAATACTTGAGACAATGCATTTTTCTCTTTTTAAGGTAATAACAAGCAGTAACTTCAAAAGGTAGCATAATGATTCAGGTTGTTAACACATGATATAAAATACTGTGATATAATGTTTCAAAACATGTACATTATTGTCTTTCCTTCAGGCATTATAATTCTCTTTATACCTGAGCTACACCAATTTAGGGTCCTAATTTATAAGAATGCCATCTTTTTCCTAATATCACAGGCATCTATTTTCGCAAACTGATTAATTAATATTAAACTAATTGGTAGTTTAATTAATATCAATGAATGAATTAATATTAATAATGAACTAAAAAGTCAACAACGTATTTAATCCTAAGTGTTGTGCTGATTCACTCTTCAAGATTTGCACAACCTATTTTACATAAAATATTCATCCTTATTAAGTTGTCCCGGACTATTACAGCATTCTCTAAGTTAAAAAAAAAAAAGGGTCAATGACAAATAACATAAATTTGGTACATGAGAATAATCTGTAACCTTCTACTTTTTGTATGTCCTACACCACATCTGCAGTCAATTAAGTGATTCCCAGGTGTTCACAGTAACTGCTTTAATGCAAGATTACATGTCACTTTAGGGGTCTTTAAATATTTATTATAAAACCCTCATCTACATTTTTCTCCATTCATTTAGGGAAGAAACATGCTGATGCTTAGTATTGACAAAAATAAGCTGATTGCACTTGATGAATTATTTTGTAGATTAGCTTTCATTAAAAAAAACTTTTTTATAAGCCAAAATTTGATGAAAGAATGAAAACATAATATGCTGATTTAGTTGTGCTTATTTGCATTCTTCATTTTAAATGAAAAATATGTACCTATAATTTGGGGCTAAGATGTCAATAATCAAATTAGATGTCATTTTTGTCAGGAGTGTGGAATATGGGGAATTTAATGGACCAGAGGATTTATCAACCAATTTCTTTCTTTAAAGGTAAAAAAATAATTTTTCACTTTTAGACTTGGAACAGCAAAGAACCATGGAGACAATCTCATATAATATTTATTTTATAGATAAGGAAAATAAAACCCAGAGGCTTGGTCAAGTGTACAGAATTATTTACAGGTAGATCTAATAAAATTTACAATTACTAACATATACATAATGCATACTATGCTCCAGGAAGTGTTCCTAGCACTTCACATATTTTCACTTATTTAATTCTCACATCTGCTGTATAAGATGAGTGCTTGTATTATCCCCATGGAAGCTTGGAGAGGATGCCCTGAGTAACTTGCATAAGGTCACAGAGTTGGAAGTGACACATCTAGGATTTAGCTGGCTCCTGAATCTATGTTATTAACTATAAAAATATAATTTCTTTCTAAAACTAGTTTCTGAGGAAATTATGATTTCTAGGTGAACATACCCTTCTACAACATTTTGATATATTACATAATTCGTATGATTATCTTCATAATAGTATTAGGGAAAATCGATATATTCCTATATGTTAAAGATAATTTTCATTGAACTTATGCTCTGATTTTTTTGGTTTCTTAAACATCTCTTAGTAATTAGTCACAATAAAAATGCCTTTCTAGCAAGCATGTTTTGTGTCTGATATGGTGAAATCTTTGGATATCTAGATTAACTTAAGTCTGTGGAACATTAAAAACATGCTCAGTGGTTTCAACAATCTAATACACACTAAATGTATATTAAATTCTTAATAGTAACAGTTCCCTTAAAATTATGTGATTTTACTCACTGCTTGCATTACTGAGTTTTTATTTTGCCATGATAGGTGGCTAGCAAAGATTTTTGGAAAAGCTTCAAGACAAATTAGTTTGTAGCATATCGCATGAAATAAAATGCTCATGTGTCAACGAAGCCTGCTGTGTGTGGTAGTAGACTTAGAAATGTTTCTTAAAGTTGTACTGGCTTTGCTTCCCAGTACTTTCCTTGTACCAGTTCTTCGGGGAGGCCTGTGTGCTGTGTGTGTGTGTGTGTGTGTGTGTGTGTGTGCGCGCACGCACGCGCGTGTGTATGTGTCTGTCTGTCTTGGATGTTGGGGGATGTACTGAGGTGGGCAGAGGCATCAACACAGTTAAGAGGCTTAGGGTTTCCAGTTTTTAATAAAGGATGTCAATTTTATCGTCGGTTCACTTTATGAAATGAAAAGAGCCAGCAACAATCACTATTTGGGCTCTCACTTCATCTGACCAATAATAAGCCTGGATGAAAGTATATGTCAATTAAGGAATATTTAGAAGACACACATATGATTTCTTGCAGATAAATCTAGATTCTCATCGTTGAATTAAGTTGAACCAGTAAACAAGTTTTATTTCTTGCCCCCTACAATGATTTTATCTAACTGCATTTTGCTGTTGTGTTCTCAGCCTTCTTTAAAGCATTCTGCCAGAGTATGAGCAGACCCAATGTTTCTTTTGATATAGAGTTGCTAAAAATAGTCTACAATATATCATCTCGTTTTCTTTCTGTTAAAGTATTGTAACTTTTGTCCAGTGTATGTGAGGAAAAATACCTGGTTTCCCATAAGATGTTTATATGTTTTCTCCTTAAATATAGTGGGATCATGTCATTAGTCACATTTCCCTTTACACCTTTACTGCTGGGAAGGTCAATGCAGTTTAATCAATCTCTCGATAGGATACAAATAGCTTTCCTACGGATAAACAATGTACTAATTTTAACGTAATTTTGTATGTTAGTCCATTTTTACTTATCTCCTTATAAACTTACTGTATCTCAAAAGTGATTGTTTCATCCTATAGACTGTATTATTTGTGCATATTGACCCAAAATGGTAAGAAAACAAATAAAAATATATTTGCCTTACAAAATCCTAATGTGAGGATTGTTTACCAAGCTCATCTTCTCTAAAGAAGAATAAAACAAATTTGATTTTTAAGTGTGTAGCTGATCGACAGCCCCTGGAAAAGGTAAAGGACTGGTACTGACACTTCTCTTTGGGCACATAGGCTGCTTGTATGTCCCACTCCCTGTCCGGCTCCCTCATAAATCCCCTTAAGGTGACGAAGGAAAGCGCCTCAGACTTCAGAAGAAACCATAGTTGACCCTGCTGCAGAAGCTGTCCATAACTGTTTTCATTATTATATGGTGTTTAATCCTCAAAATTTGAAATATGAAAAGAAAACTAGCACTAAATGTAAATACTTTAACTTCTTGCAAATAACATTCTTTCTTATTACATTAAGACAACCATGACTTTGGGTACTGAAGAAGTATGGAAGAAAGAAAAAATGAGGAGTTATTGATTGTAATTAAGGTTTTTATATAATTTGGTATATCACTGATTTTTGATAAATGGAATTAAGAATATCAAAAAAATAATAGCTAGCAGTTCCTAGGAGTTAATTGATTCTCCTAAATGTGTTGAGCACTCAACAAGGAAAATTATGATGACATATGAGATTCCATTTGAAGCATATGGTTGTGATTTTAAACACATTTTAAAAGTAAAATTTTAGAACAATGACATTACAATTATTTAATACACAATTAGTCTTAATGTTTTACTGGGATAATGATAGACACGGCATCGTGGAACTTATCATGTTTATGACACAGGACCACATAACAGCCATGCCAGGTTTCTCAACCATCATTGATTGTGACTGAAATTTAAATGAGGGAGGTACCAAATAAAAGGAATTAAAAACAAAAACTAGTTCTACACATTACTATTATTCCTTGTTCAACTTTTCAATTTATCTTCCTTTTACTTTTATCCTCCAGTTATAGAGTGATGACAGAAGGCATAAGAGAAGGAAAAAAAAATCTTATTACTTTTCAGCCATTGCTTTTTCAAAGATAAACAACGCTTTGTAATGGAATGTAAGAAAAAGCAACATATAATTTTCATAACTTAATCAAATTGGCTAAGAGTTACTGAAAACCTGAATTGTTTTGCTGAAATCAACATTTATGTTGTTTAAACTACTTATGAAAGTAGTTAAAGTATTTTCTATTATCGATCAATGTAATATTATTGTTAAATAAAAGATAACTCATTATCTGCATCATACTGTTGGAAAGGTTATTACATTTTTAGCAAATCTAATTACTACAGCGTTAATTATCACTATTATCAGTATTATGAACAATGTCTATATCAAAACTACATGACAATATTTCATCTGCACTTCCCTAAGGAAACTATTCTTATTCTATATATCACATTGTAGCAGTTTCCTAAGAGACTATAATAAGCTTCACAATAATGGTGCATAATTCACATATTTTATCTAAATTATTTGATGGAAATGTCCTGAAAAATATAAAATATCATACTATCAACACATATGAACATATAACACTTAATATCACACACTGCTTTTGCCACTTATATAAAAAAGGAATGTCCTGCTAGCATAGTAATTACAGATTGAAAAATAGAAAATTTGACCTGGAGAATGATTCTGAATTAAGTTCTTGTTGGTTTTCAAGGAGTCTGAACTCCTGGGATTCTGTACTTTCTTTAACCACTTCCCCCAAACAATGCGATACCTCTCTTTCAGCTTTATTCTAAGAAGAGAAATTTGTAAGAAGAATCTTGAGTTCATTGATCCTCTATGCTATGAAGGTCATAAGAAATTAGAGTCTTGGAGGAGCTTCAAGATGGCGGAAGAGTAAGACACGGAGATCACCTTCCTCTCCACAAATACATCAGAAATACATCTACATGTGGAACAGCTCCTACAGAACACCTACTGAACGCTGGCAGGAGACCTCAGACCTCCCAAAAGACAAGACACTCCCCCCGTACCTGGGTAGGGCAAAAGAAAAAAGAAAAAACAGAGACAAAGAATAGGGATGGGACCCAAACCAGTGGGAGGGAGCTGTGAAGGAGGAAAGGTATCCACGCACTAGGAAGCCCCTTCACGGGCAGAGACTGCGGGTGGCGGAGGGGGGAAGCTTCAGAGCCACGGAGGAGAGCGCAGCCACAGGGGTGCGGAGGGCAGAGCAGAGAGATTCCCGCACAGAGGAGCGGTGCCGACCAGCACTCACCAGCCCGAGAGGCTTGTCTGCTCCCCCGCCAGGGCGGGCGGGGCTGGGAGCTGAGGCTCTGGCTTCGGTCGGATCCCAGGGAGAGGACTGGGGTTGGCGGCGTGAACACAGCCTGAAGGGGCTAGTGCGCCACAGCTAGCCGGGAGGGAGTCCGGGAAAAAGTCTGCAGCTGCCGAAGAGACAAGAGACTTTTTCTTGCCTCTTTGTTTCCTGGTATGCGAGGAGAGGGGATTTGGAGCGCCGCCTAAACGAGCTCCAGAGACGGGCGCAAGCCGCGGCTATCAGCGTGGACCCCGGAGACGGGCATGAGACGCTAAGGCTGCTGCTGCTGCCATTGAGAAGCCTGTGAGCGAGCACAGGTCACTCTCCACACCTCCCCTCCTTAGAGCCTGTGCAGCCCGCCACTGCAGGGTCCCATGATCCAGGGACAACCTCCCTGGGAGAAAGCACGGCGGGCCTCAGGCTGGTGCAATGTCACGTTGGCCTCTGCCGCAGGCTCGCCCCGCATCTGTACCCCTCCGTCCCCCCGGCCTGAGTGAGCCAGAGCCCCCGAAGCAGCTGCTCCTTTAACCCCGTCCTGTCTGAGTGAAGAACAGACGCCCCCAGGCGACCTACACACAGAGGCGGGTCCAAATCCAAAGCTGAAACCTGGGAGCTGTGCGAACAAAGAAGAGAAAGGGAAATCCCTCCCAGCAGCCTCAGGAGCAGTGGATTAAATCTCCACAATCAACTTGATGTACCCTGCATCTGTGGAACACCTGAATAGACAACGAATCATCCCAAATTGAGGAGGTGGACTTTGGGAGCAAAGATATATATATATATTTTCCCTCCTTCTCTTTTTGTGAGTGTGTATGTGTATGCCTGTGTGTGTGATTTTATCTTATAGCTTTACTTCTACCATGTGTCCTAGGGTTCTATCTGTCCTTTTTTTTTTTTAATTATTTTAAAAAAATGTTTTCTTAATAATTATTTATTTTTTATTTTTTTATTTCTTTATTTTATTTCTTTTAAATTTTTTTAAAATTTTATTTATTTATTTATTTATTTATGGCTGTGTTGGGTCTTCGTTTCTGTGCGAGGGCTCTCTCTAGTTGTGGCAAGTGGGGGCCACTCTTCATCTCAGTGCGCGGGCCTCTCACTATCACGGCCTCTCTTGTTGCGGAGCACAGGCTCCAGACGTGCAGGCTCAGTACTTGTGGCTCACGGGCCCAGTTGCTCCGCGGCATGTGGGATCTTCCCAGACCAGGGCTCGAACCCGTGACCCCTGCATTGGCAGGCAGATTCTCAACCACTGCGCCACCAGGGAAGCCTTTTTTTTTTTATTTTAATAACTTTATTTTACTTTATTTTACTTCATTTTATTTTATTTTAACTTCTTTCTTTCTTTCTATTTTTTCTCGCTTTTATTCTGAGCCACGTGGAGGACAGGCTCTTGGTGCTCCAGCCAGGCATCAGGGCTGTGCCTCTGAGGTGGGAGAGCCAAGTTCAGGACACTGGTCCACAAGAGACCTCCCAGATCCACATAATATCAGATGGCGAAAATCTCCCAGAGATCTCCATCGCAACGCCAAGGCCCAGCTCCACTCAACGACCAGCAAGCTACAGTGCTGGACACCCTATGCCAAACAACTAGCAAGATAGGAACACAACCCCACCCATTAGCAGAGAGGCTGCCTAAAATCATAATAAGGCCACAGACACCCCAAAACACACCACCAGACGTGGACCTGCCCACCAGAAAGACAAGATCCAGCCTCATCCACCAGAACACAGGCACTAGTCCCCTCCACCAGGAAGCCTACACAACCCACTGAACCAACCTTAGCCACTGGGGGCAGACACCAAAAACAACAGGAACTACAAACCTGCAGGCTGCGAAAAGGAGACTGCAAACACAGTAATTTAAGGAAAATGAGAAGACAGAGAAACACACAGCAGATGAAGGAGCAAGGCAAAACCCCACCAGACCTAATAAATGAAGAGGAAATAGGCAGTCTACCTGGAAAAGAATTCAGAATAATGATAGTAGAGATAATACAAAATCTTGGAAAAAGAATAGAGAAAATACAAGAAACGTTTAACAAGGACCTAGAAGAGCTAAAGAGCAAACAAACAGTGATGAACAACACAATAAATGAAATTAAAAATTCTCTACAAGGGATAAATAGCAGAATAACTGAGGCAGAAGAACGGATAAGTGACCTGGAAGATAAAATAGTGGAAATAATTACTGCAGAGCAGAATAAAGAAAAAAGAGTGAAAAGAATTGAGGACAGTCTCAAAGACCTCTGGGACAACAATAAATGCAAGAACATTCGAATTATAGGGGTCCCAGAAGAAGAAAAGAAAAAGAAAGGGACTGAGAAAATATTTGAAGAGATTATAGTTGAAAATTTCCCTAATATGGGAAAGGAAATAGTTAATCAAGTCCAGGAAGCACAGAGAGTCCCATACAGGATAAATCCAAGGAGAAACACACCAAGAAACATACTAATCAAACTATCAAAAATTAAATACAATGAAAAAATATTAAAAGCAGCAAGGGAAAAACAACAAATAACACACAAGGGAATCCCCATAAGGTTAACAGCTGATCTTTCAGAAGAAACTGTGCAAGCCAGAAGGAAGTGGCAGGACATATTTAAAGTGATGAAGGAGAAAAACCTACAACCAAGATTACTCTACCCAGCAAGGATCTCATTCAGATTTGATGGAGAAATTAAAACCTTTACAGACAAGCAAAAGCTAAGAGAATTCAGCACCACCCAAGCAGCTTTACAACAAATGCGAAAGGAACTTCTCTAGGCAGGAAACACAAGAGAAGGAAAAGACCTACAATAATAAACCCAAAACAATTCAGAAAATGGGAATAGGAACATACATATCGATAATTACCTTAAATGTAAATGGATTAAATGCTCCAACCAAAAGACATAGACTGGCTGAATGGATACAAAAACAAGACCTGTATATATGCTGTCTACAAGAGACCCACTTCAGACCTAGGGACACATACAGACTGAAAGTAAGGGGATGGAAAAAGATATCCCATGCAAATGGAAATCAAAAGAAAGCTGGAGTAGCAATTCTCATATCAGACAAAATAGACTTTAAAATAAAGACTATTACAAGAGACAAAGAAGGACACTACATAATGATCAAGGGATCAATCCAAGAAGAAGATATAACAATTGTAAATATTTATGCACCCAACATAGGAGCACATCAATACATAAGGCAAATGCTAACAGCCATAAAAGGGGAAATCGACAGTAACACAATCATAGTAGAGGACTTTAACACCCCACTTTCACCAATGGACAGATCATCCAAAATGAAAATAAATAAGGAAACACAAGCTTTAAATGATACATTAAACAAGATGGACTTAATTGATATTTATAGGACATTCCATCCAAAAACAACAGAATACACATTCTTCTCAAGTGCTCATGGAACATTCTCCAGGATAGATCATATCGTGGGTCACAAATCAAGCCTTGGTAAATTCAAGAAAACTGAAATCGTATCAAGCATCTTTTCTGACCACAATGCTATGAGACTAGATATCAATTACAAGAAAAAAAATCTGTAAAAAATACAAACACATGGAGGCTAAACAATACGCTACTTAATAACCAATATATCACTGAAGAAATCAAAGAGGAAATCAAAAAATACCTAGAAACAAATGACAATTAAAACATGACAACCCAAAACCTATGGGATGCAGCAAAAGCAGTTCTAAGAGGGGAGTTTATAGCAATACAATCCTACCTTAAGAAACAAGAAACATCTCAAATAAACAACCTAACCTTACACCTAAAGCAACTGGAGAAAGAAGAACAAAAAACCCCGAATTTAGCAGAAGGAAAGAAATCATAAAGATCAGATCAGAAATAAATGAAAAAGAAAGGAAGGAAATGATAGCAAAGATCAATAAAACTAAAACCTGGTTCTTTGAGAAGATAAACAAAATTGATAAACCGTGAGCCAGACTCATCAAGAAGACTCAAATTAATAGAATTAGAAATGAAAAAGGAGAAGTAACAACTGACACTGCAGAAATATAAAGGATCATGAGAGATTACTACAAGCAACTCCATGCCAATAAAAGAGACAACGTGGAAGAAATGGACAAATTCTTAGAAATGCACAACCTTCCCAGACTGAACCAGGAAGAAATAGAAAATATGAACAGACCAATCACAAGCACTGAAATTGAAACTGTGATTAAAAA
This sequence comes from Eschrichtius robustus, assembly GCF_028021215.1. Classification (NCBI taxonomy): domain Eukaryota; kingdom Metazoa; phylum Chordata; class Mammalia; order Artiodactyla; family Eschrichtiidae; genus Eschrichtius; species Eschrichtius robustus. The sequence continues at coordinate 20,699,805 of NC_090844.1, read as the reverse complement.
TCTTCCAACAAACTAAAGCCCAGGACCAGATGGCTTCACAGGCGAATTCTATCAAACATTTAGAGAAGAGCTAACACCTATGCCTCTCAAACTCTTCCAAAACATAGCAGAGGGAGGAACACTCCCAAACTCATTCTCTGAGACCACCATCACCCTGATACCAAAACCAGACAAAGATGTCACAAAGAAAGAAAACTATAGGCCAATATTGCTGATGAACATAGATGCAAAAATCCTCAACAAAATACCAGCAAACAGAATCCAACAGCACATTAAAAGGATCATACACCATGATCAAGTGGGGTTTATCCCAGGAATGCAAGGATTTTTCAATATATGCAAATCAATCAACGTGATACACCATATTAACAAATTGAAGGAGAAAAACCATATGATCATCTGAATAGATGGAGAAAAAGCTTTCGAGAAAATTCAACACCCATTTATGATAAAAACCCTCCAGAAAGTAGGCATAGAGGGAACTTTCCTCAATATAATAAAGGCCATATATGACAAACCCACAGCCAACATTGTCCTCAATGGTGAAAAACTGAAGCCATTTCCACTAAGATCAGGAACAAGACAAGGTTGCCCACTCTCACCACTATTATTCAACATAGTTTGGGAAGTTTTAGCCATAGCAATCTGAGAAGAAAAAGAAATATAAGGAATCCAAATCGGAAAAGAAGAAATAAAGCTGTCACTGTTTGCAGATGACATGATACTATACATAGCGAATCCTAAAGATGCTACCAGAAAATCCTAAAGATGCTAGAGATAATCAATGAATTTGGTAAAGTAGCAGGATACCAAATTAATGCACAGAAATCTTTTGCATTCCTATACACTAATGATGAAAAATCTGAAAGTGAAATTAAGGAAACACTCCCATTTACCACTGCAACAAAAAGAATAAAATATATAGGAATAAACCTACCTAAGGAGACAAAAAACCTCTATGCAGAAAATTATAAGACACTGATGAAAGAAATTAAAGACGATACAAATAGATGGAGAGATTATACCATGTTCTTGGATTGGAAGAATCAACATTGTGAAAATGACTCTACTATCCAAAGCAATCTACAGATTCAATGCAATCCCTATCAAACTACCACTGGCATTTTTCACAGAACTAGAACAAAAAATTTCACAACTTGTATGGAAACACAAAAGACCCCGAATAGCCAAAGCAATCTTGAGAAAGAAAAATGGAGCTGGAGGAATCAGGCTCCCTGACTTCAGATTATACTACAAAGCTACAGTAATCAAGACAGTATGGTACTGGCATAAAAACAGAAATATAGATCAATGGAACAGGATAGAAAGCCCAGAGATAAACCCATGCACATATGGTCGCTTTATTTTTGATACAGGAGGCAAGAATATACAATGGAGAAAAGACAGCCTCTTCAATAAGTGGTGCTGGGAAAACTGGACAGGTACATGTAGAAGTATGAAATTAGAACACTCCCTAACACCATACACAAAAATAAACTCAAAATGGATTAAAGACCTAAATGTAAGGCCAGACACTATCAAACTCTTAGAGGAAAACATAGGCAGAACACTCTATGACATAAATCACAGCAAGATCCTTATTGATCCACCTCCTAGAGAAATGGAAATAACAACAAAAATAAACAAATGGGACCTAATGAAACTTAAAAGCTTTTGCACAGCAAAGGAAACCATAAACAAAACGAAAAGACAACCCTCAGAATGGGAGAAAATATTTGCAAATGAAGCAACTGACAAAGGATTAATCTGCAAAATTTACAAGCAGCTCATGCAGCTCAATATCAAAAAAACAAACAACCCAATCCAAAAATGGGCAGAAGACCTAAACAGACATTTCTCCAAAGAAGATATACAGATTGCCAACAAACACATGAAAGGATGCTCAACATCACTAATCATTAGAGAAATGTAAATCAATACTACAATGAGGGATCACCTCATACCGGTCAGAATGGTCATCGTCAAAAAATCTACAAACAATAAATGCTGGAGAGGGTGTGGAGAAAAGGGAACCCTCTTGCACTGTTGGTAGGAATGTAAATTGATACAGCCACTATGGAGGTTCCTTAAAAAACTAAAAATAGACCTACCATATGACCCAGCAATCCCACTACTGGGCAAATACCCTAAGAAAACCATCATTCAAAAAGAGTCATGTACCAAAATGTTCATTGCAGCTCTATTTACAGTAGACAGGACATGGAAGCAACCTAAGTGTCCATCAATAGATGAATGGATAAAGAAGATGTGGCACATGTATACAATGGAATATTACTCAGCCATAAAAAGAAACAAAATTGAGTTATTTGTAGTGAGGTGGATGGACCTAGAGTCTGTCATACAGAGTGAAGTAAGTCAGAAAGAGAAAAACAAATACTGTACGCTAACACATATATATGGAATCTAAGAAAAAAAAAAAACAACGTTCATGAAGAACCTAGGGGCAAGCTGGGAATAAAGACACAGACCTACTACAGAATGGAGTTGAGGATATGGGGAGGGTGAATGGTAAGGTGGGACAAAGTGAGAGAGTGGCATGGACATATATACACTACGAAACGTAAAATTGATAGCTAGTGGGAAGCAGCCTCATAGCACAGGGAGATCAGCTAGGTGCTTTGTGACCACCTAGAGGGGTGGGATAGGAAGGGTGGGAGGGAGGGAGACGCAAGAGGGAAGAGATATGGGAACATATGTATATGTATACGTGATTCACTTTGTTATAAAGCAGAAACTAACACACCATTTTAAAGCAATTATGCTCCAATAAAGATGTTAAAAATAAATAAATAAAATATAAAACAAATGAGACCCCCCCCCCCCAAAAAAAAAGAAATTAGAGTCTTAAATTTCATGGAGAGATTCTGATATTATCAGAAATTTACGTAAAGCCTGGAACTTTAAGCATACAACAATATTTGTCATTTTTTAAATTTACCCAAATTCTAAAAATGTTTAGTTTTAGTTTTGATTATGTCTGAGCTGGCATATATATAAAATATTTTCTTTGCCTTTAGTGGATTATAAATAATCTGGTTTCATATACTGAGAGTGAGTTTGGATTAGAATTAACACACCAGTCTGCCTAAGCCATGGACTACACATATCCCTGAGAATTGGATCAGTAGGAAGGTAAGCTTGTAAACAAAAATAGAAGGGCAGAGTACAAGGGGAGTGGATATTTGCTTGGCTGAACAATCTTATATGTATTTTTGAGAAAAACGTTACACGTAGCTACTGATAAGGGAAATTTTCTTTTCCCATTTACAATGAAAATAAAACGTGGAAAAATATTCAAAGTCTGTCACATTGGTAGAATTGACTATACTTTCCTAATAGTGATTGATAGATTTAGGGTAGAAATTAGAATTTTTTTACCTAGACAGTGAAGAATAACTGAATTCAATTTCCATAAATATTAGTCTATTTTGCAGTAGTATATTTTTTTAAATATTGCAAAGTAATGTCATGCCTAAAGTATAATCAAGACCGTGTCCCTAAACAAAAACTGAAAGAATGAAAAAAAGGAAATAGGAAAAGAGGCTTAAAACAGTTACTTTATGTCAATATAATTAAAAATGAATCCTGACTGAATACATAGCTTGAATTCATCCATTTATCTCTTCAAATTCTACCTAAAGATAATTTTATCATGACATGATTTAAACATTATCCACATATCAGGCACACTTTCTGTGATGTGTTTTGTAGTATATCTTTGCAACAGTATTATAATCCAGCATGTATTCCTCAACTACTATCCCAGAGACACATTGGCTAGAAAAGGAACATGAAATCTTTCACATGATAGCAATGTATTTGTAACTTAAGTGATACCAAAAATTACAATCACCATCATCCAAATAATAACCAATTTGAGATTTAATTGCCTAAGATTTGCAGACACTGAAATTGCCCCAATTCTTATGTATGATTCTAAATAAATGTCCGTATCTCTATTTTAGAGATGAGAAAAGTGAGTCTCCAAGAGATAATTATTGTTTTGGAGTCCCATATCGTTTGACTCCAAAAGTGAATACATTATCCCTGCCCTACTCCCCTTTATCTACTTCTTCCTTTGTTCTCTGTATGTTTGTTGAAAAATACAAAGCAGTGAAAAGATGGAGGTCACGAACAGTACACTCAGAGGACCAGGATATTAAATAGTTTTCAGCTTAAGCCTCACTGCAATGAGTATGTTTCCATCCACAGAAATAAGCTGCTGCATCATTAAATAGATTTGCTTCATTTAAAACTAAGCTTAATCTTTCTCCCTAACCTACCACCCTTTCTGTTTCTCGTCATTCTTCTCTCTTTCTTTTCGTGTAATTGGCAAATATTGATTCTACGTTAAAATCAACTTGGAACAGTGGTTGAAAACACAAGCACAGTACTATTATTCTTTATATTTACTGCAGGAAAGCAGGTAGCAAAATGTAAATGGTATTTGATTATCCTTCATAAAATCAAACAGCCGCTTTGCTCTATAGGTAGTACAGTAGTTATGTAGTGATTGCATGTGACAGTGGACATTGGTATATGGTCTTTGTGTGTTTAATTTACAGGTTGGCATTTCCACTATGGACGTTTGTTTTTTTTTTAACCAAGAAAAGAATGCAGAATAAAGTTCTATCTAGCTAAAGAGTTCTCAACATTAAAAAAATTATGATATGGAAAATCTGCCCAGTTTAGGTCTGTTTCTGCAGTTCCAACATAGTAATAGCAAATTGGCATGGACATTTAAATTAAGCGCCTGGTGCTTCTGAATCAGTTCTGTGTCCATAGACATATTTCTTCTCTCTAATTTTTAATCCATTTGTCTATAGCCCCCCCTTGTAATTGATAGCATGTCACAAAATACTATCAAAGGTAGCAATTGATAGATATCTACTGACCAACTTTTATAATGTAAAGAAAATGCAAAATAAAATTTAATTATTATAAATAAAATGCAATTCTATTTTTTCAAAATACACATATGACACAATATAAGTTTCACTTTTGGCTTCATTAAAGCGAGTAACATCAAAAAGTGTTTCATATACCTAGAAATAAGTGGACACAATCAAGTTCATGTTTATAAATCTCACATTTCATGTCATACTCTTTTGTAATTTAATTAGAAATACTGGAAACATACATTTGCAGTAGATGATTAATTTCTCAAGATAAGGATAACTCAGCCCTCAAAATTGCAATTTACTCTTTATAATATACTATAATACATACACAATATCAGTAAGTATTAGGTAATTTTCCCACAGAAAAATACAGTATTTCAAAAATATTTTAGCAATTACACACAAATCAAGTCTTTGTAGCATTTTACATAATTACAATTGACTTTTAATTTCCCTTTTTTCTTATAAAAATTAAGTCAAATAATAATGCCACTAACGAATCTCTAAATTAATTTTTTGACAATATGAGAAAACATTAGTAATATTTTATCATAAATTTATATTTACAACTTCTACACCCTATAAACCTTAAGATATATATAATTTCAACATCAAATTTATAAGTAATTGATCAATGTTACGATTTTTTATATTCAATTACTGTATTATTTTTTCTAATTTTATAAGCAGATAATAATTAGTAAATTATTTGTTTAGAACAAAGGATACATAGGTGTTACATCTCATGTTTGTTTTAGCCTATTTACTATAATTTAACATATACTAGGGAGATATTGTTAGGAAAGTGGTACATTTCATAATTCAAGAGTAATAACAGCAAAATGTATGTAATTCAGTCTCACAATAACACAGTGACAAGAGTAACAATGACCATAATTAGCCTATGACAAATCAAATCATGTGCAAGCTAACTGGGCTGGAATAGGATGCCTAAATATATATTAGAGAAATAATATACTTTTGCGTTTCCCAATTTAAACAACCACAGATTTTTAAATGGAGTAAGATGGTATAAGCAATCTTTACCCCAAAGCACTCACCTACTGTCAGCTGTCCCGTTAACTGCCCCATGTGATTTCTTGCATTCACTGTTACATTCCTGTCAGACTGTAAGACCAGTGGACTATCCTGGGAAACATGTATAAAATAAAGAAATCAAATAAAAAATAGAAATATAGTCAAAATTTGATATATAAATTTATACTGCACTTGCTTGGGTATTATCAAAATTCTATTTCTTTGTTTTCTATTAGGCAGTTATTTTCACATTCCAAACACTGGTTGAACAACATAAAAAATATGGGTGCCTCATAATAACTATTTGACATACTAGGGATGTTTCCATTTTGGTAAATAGGAATTAACTACCCGATGCAAACATTTCCAACTCTACTGATTATTGCACATCACAGCTGTAGTAACCTCTCTCCTTGTCCCCCCTCCCAGTGGCATAGATGCCTGCCTTTGGAGATATTTTAGACCCTATACAAATGGGGGAGTCACTTTTAAGCTGAACTTGCAGCTTTCAGATCTCAGCTTAAGTGTTACTTCCTTGAAAGTGCCTCACCTGATCACTGTAACTACAGATTCATTCAATCCCCAAACTCCCAATCTCCATTAATTTTGTTCAAAGCACTATCACATGACAAATTTATTTTGTTAATGTATGTGTTTACTTGTTTTTTATTTGTTTCTGTCACAAGAGGAAATGTCCATGGGACAGGGACCATGGCAGTCACGTGTACACAATTTTATTCCCACTACTTAGCATACTGCTGAAGGAAAGCATTTATTAAGTGTTTATTGAATGGACAAATAAATCGTCATAATAAAATTGATATTACTTTATGTATCTAGCTCATGAAGAAATGCTTTGTAAATCATAGGATGATTTAAGAAAGGAGGTATATAGAATAAAAGAGTATAACATATTTTAGTATAAATAACCTTGGTTAGATGTTTACTTTTATCACTGATTTAGCACTTAAGAGTAAAGTATTCTACTGAAGGACAATATCACTGCCTTAGGAACCTATGTATTAGGTACTGCCACTACCTGCCTCAAGCAAGTAACTTACAACTGGCTACATTCTCATTTTTGTTATCTAAAACAAGCATGGTGATCATTTACAAACTGTCCATTCATTCAACAAAAGTATTCTGAGAATCATGAATATATTGAGTGCTCACTCTGTATGACGTACAGGCTTGGAACATTTCAGGGATCAAAACATAAAACAATACCTGTCCTCGTGGAGCTTGTAATCTAGATATTGAAATTCTATGAAAATCTCTCCCAATACCATCCTCAACCTGTAGGTGCTTTGTCACTTCTATGTCAATGTAAATACACAAGTGCTTTCATACAATGAGCCATATAAAAACTCTTTCGAGGAAAGAATTTGAAATTTGTGATTTGGATATACATAATAAAGATTTTATAGGTTTTTTCCCTAAAGCTATTTTGCCCCTTCTGACTATATGTAAAGCACTGAGCAAAGATACACACACACACACACACATATACACAAACAAATGTTCCTCTAAAAGTGGGGTTTGCTAGTATGTCTAAACTAAGGCTAAATTTTTTAAAGTAATTTTCTGCATTTTCAAGAATAGATTTATTCTCTGGAGACACAGCTGTACAAAACCACGCTAATTTCATTCTGTCTCTTATCACAATTCATTTATTTTTGCAACAAATCAAAAGTATTATACCTGCAGTTAAAAAAAATCTAGTCCTTTTTGCATAGGTATTTCTAGGCTGCAGACATTCATTTTTGAAAATATATGAAATATATTTAGTTAATTCCCTCATTCCTTTCAAAGGGCATATTCAAATTCTGTTTACAATATGGATTGTGAAGTAAGGACTATTTGCAAATAATTACAGTATACCCAGTAAGTATACTGCACAAAAAGAATGGCTAATTAAAGCACAAAAATATTTTATTTTAAATTGGCAAAATTAAATACATGTTGCCCCTGTATTTAAAAAAGGAGCTTTGAATTAAATAAAATTAATTTGAATGTTAAGAAAGAGCAGAAGCCCATAAAGCACCTCGTGGTTCAAAACACTATAAAAATATGTTGGTTGAATTTTCATTCATATATTTCAATATTTTTATGATATAACATATATGACTGTTTAGATTTTAAAAAATTGATGACACTATATGCTCATATTTGAATTACTAAACATAAGTTTTTGTGAACTGTAGCATAAAAAAGCATAACCATTAGAACGTACACTATAAGAACTATGTAAGTATATTAAAATAAGTATTACTTTATTAAATATTTTAAGATGAGAGAAAAGTCCATTTTAAAAAGGCAATAAGTATTTAATTTGATTTACTAGAGAAAGACCTCTGGGATAGAGTTGAAAGTTTAATCATTATGTCTCTTTGTTTACAACATATCTACCTTCTTTCTCTTACTCTAACCAGAGAGATCCTATTGAGGTTCTATCCCTGGCATTCTTTCCTTTTCATTACATGATTCCACCAAACTTCCCCTCTGAATTAAATTTTTGTATCTAGATTAAAATTCTACTATGGTAAAAACAGCAATCATTTTACTGACTAAAGCTATAAACATATAGCTATCAGAGGTCACAGACAATTCTTCACACTGTATTCAGGTGACATCAGTATGTTATACTGATTTATTAAAATGTGATCACGTGAACTGAATCAAAATCGAGTAACTGTTGTTGGTAAACAAAATGCAATGCATGTAACAGCACTGTTTTCATTGACGAATCACACTGTCGTTTCTGCATTATATTGATATATCACCCCGATGACATTCTTGGGGATTAGAACCATGGCTTATGCATTTTAGGTCCACAGCATGACCTTTTACACAATATACACTCGTATATTAATTATAACATGATAAATTAAAATATACATATGTGATAAAAATATATATGATAAGGCTAAGAGCAACTCTTTCAATCAATCCTAAACAATTTATAAATCTTATCGCAAACACATTCTTAGGTGAAAATCAGTACCAAGAAATTACCTCTTCCCAAAAAATTGATGTTTAAGAAGGTTTCATATCTTCTTTCTTGTGTTCATTTCTCCAAAGGTCTCCATATAAGAAAATAACTTCCACTAATAAATCATTGGTTTTCACTCTTTTTTAAAAATATTCCCTCTTCATGTTTCTTTACATTATAATTCTGTGCTCCAAAACTTTGAAAGCTAGGGTCAAGTTTCAGATATTAAAATAAACATATCAATACTCCTTATGGTTTATTCTTGCTGAGAACATGAAGGGGAGAAAAGTTATCTGGTAGTATTAACTCTCAAATAGAAATAAGATATGTAAGTCTATAAGGGTAAGTAAGTAGGTGCTATATTATTCTGTACAATATATTAGTATACATATCTCTTTTGGAGAAAGAAAAATTTCTTCTTTGAATTCAAATATTTTTCCTCCAAAACCAAGAAATCTCCTGTAGCAGGTATTTCATAGTTTTCTGGAGCTGACCTGCATCTTGGCTGTGACTCAAGGAAATATATTTGCCTTCTTACGCTTCTCTTGAGACAAAGCAGGTAGGCAATCCAGGGAGAAAGGCAATGGTACCATTAAGGGGGCCTGAGAGCCCTCTCTTACAACTCTTTTATGCTCACATTCTTTATGCCAAGGGCCTGCTTGTCACCTTGTTAATGGTTATAGAAAAATAATGCACTGTGTCCTCATTTCAATGTTGTTGATAGGCTATGCAAGTGACCGAGGGAAAAAAAAGATCCTCCTCTTCTTATTTCTATTATGTTCACCTTTGTTTATCATAAATATTTACTAAGGGAAAAAAGATCCTTTTCTTCTTATTTCTATTGTGTTCACCTTTGTTTATCACAAATATTTACTAAGGGCCTATGATGTGTCCAGCTCTTTGCTGGGTATGAAACAGAAAAAGGGTAGACAAACTTTCTTCTCTTATGGAGTTCATTATCTAGTAAACCAGACAAACAATAAGCCAGGTAAATAAAAAAAGAGAGAGTGAATGTTACTAGTAACAAGCTGCTGTGACAGAGACTTCTCTAATAAAGTATCAGTTATACTGATGAGAAGATGCTGTGCATTTATGCACATAAGATGTTATATGTATATCAGGCACTTCAGTTTCTGACATTCATAGGTTAACTATTAAATTGTAGTAGAAAGAGTAGTAGTAAGAAAAGCAACTAACATTTACTGGCACTTAGTCAATGCCAGACATACATGTAAAGATTTAAATACTTTACATATGTGAGCTCACCTACCTTTAAAGCTTAAAATAAAATCACCCATGAAAGAATCAAGAAATAAAGTGGTTGTAAGACAGACAGTGAACCCTGACTGTTTGGGTTCAAATAGTGAGTCTGCCAAACACTGGCTTCTTGACTTGGCAAGTCCGTCAGCATCTCTACCATGATTTCCTCATCTGTAAATAGGGTAATAATACATAATCTGTGGGCTTCTCAAAATGAATTAATGAGAACATGTATTCAAATGCTTAGATCAGTGCTTACTAGCCTTTGCTAAGGGCACTCTTAGTGTTTACTTTCATTATTTATTCCTCATTGTAATTACAATACTCTACTAATAATAGTATTGTCTATTATCATTCTTGTTTTACAGATGAAGAAACTTCAGCAAGGAGAGTATAAGTCACTTGCTCTAAATCACACAGCTAATAAATAACAGGAAATATTTGAACCCAGATATATGGGTAAAGAATCTCCCCTGTCAACTATTATGAGATACTGTGTCTCTGGTGGATGATTACAGTCTAAGCTTTCAAAACTGCAAATATTTAAAGATTAATTGAACAAAATATATTTTAAAATTCCATTAAACATTTCAGTCTCTTAAATAAATATCTGATACACACACGGTCTTAAATGGTAAGATACAACCTCACACTGCCATCATCTACGTTTCAGTAAGAGTCCGGTTCATATTTTTTTTAAATTGGAGCATAGTTGCTTTACAATGTAGTGTTGGTTTCTGTTGTACAACGAAGTGAATCAGCTATATGTATAGATATAGCCCCTCCCTCTTGGACCTCCTTCCCATGCCCCCCCCCATCTCGCCCATCTAGGTCATCACAGAGCACAGAGCTGAGCTTCCTGCGCTTTATAGCAGGTTCCCACTAGCTATCTATTTTACACATGGTAGTGTATATATGTCAGTTCTAATCTCCCAGTTCGTCCCACCCTCCCCTTCCCCACCTCCAGTGTCCACATGTCCATTCTCTACATCTGTGTCTCTATACCTGCCCTGCAAATTTTAAAATTTTTTCTCAGGTTCTAGAGGAAGAGAGTGTACTTCTGAACAGTCCTCTGCACACACATTTTAAAATATACCACCTATGAGAGTCTCCCTACTTGCAATCCTAAAAGAGAGCATAATTAATTATCCATATTGTTCAGTGTAGACGGCAAAAATTTGATATGTCATTTCTTGAATTATACAGTTTTACCAAGTAAGTTTTCTTATCTTCACTGATAGATATTATTCATTTTTTCAATAAACCTACATTATCACTGAACTCTCTATCTTCCTTTTCCTCAATATCCAACCAGCTATGTTAGAAATGTTTCTTAAACATATGTTTTCCTGTTTTTCCCGTGATCACTCCTATAATAGACTTGTAGTTCACATCACAATAACCATTTCCTCCTTACATTAATTCTTCATATCCAGTGTTATTTTTATAAAATATTTTTAAATTAAAAATATTGATATTCTTGAATTAAAGCAAAACAAAATAATACATTTATTGATTCCTCAATCTCTGCTTGGAACAAAATTCACATATATATATAAGGCACTTTTTGATACAATTAAATTCTACTTTTATAGTTCTATTTTACACCACTTCACCGTGCAAGAATTACCCAAATTTCCATGTTTCTGAAAATATGCCACTTCTGTGCATTCTCATCCTCTGTTCCCTGTGCCTGAAATTCTTCTCCACTTCTCCATAACTGGCAAAATTATAGATATTTTTCAAGTCCCAATTCAGTTATGTCCTCCGTGAAGCTTTCCTGCTCCTCCAGAGTTCAAATTTACCTCCCACCTTCCAGTTTCTCCATCTGTGTTGATGTCTATCACAGTAGCTGTCACAGGATCTTTGCTTTGCTTTGCTTTCCATCATTCCTTTGTTTATATCCTCCATTAGAATGAATTGTCCTGAAAGCATAGTGTGTGTTGTCATTTTCTTTTACACACACAGACTTTTGAAAGTATAGTTTGTGTCATGCTTGGCATCTCGTTCCTGTCCAATAAATGTCTGGTAAGTGAGTGAACTGAACTGGGTATATTTACAACCTAATGCACTCAGGCTACACGTGTTTACCTGAATTTGAGTTCAGGTCACACAAAACTTACCAAACTTTTGCACCATTTATTTTCTGTTTTGACCCAGAGCAAGCTTTCTAAAAAGCCATTTAAGTGGAACAAGTCATATCACATTTTGATTTGATCTATATGCATCATGTCTCTGCCCAAGGCAGCCACTTCATTCCTTTCCTAAGAGTTTGACCCACTTAAGAAGATGAAAAATAGGTAGTTTTAAAATTCTTTGGTTAATTAAAACAATTACTTGAAATTCCATTTCCTTCAGAATGAAAATCATTTAATTGTTGAAATTTGTATTTTAAGGTAGAAGTATTAATCATGAAAATATCTAGAGCTGTTAAATTGCTTTCCCCAAATTCTCCGTGTTCACATTTTAACTTGAATGTGAAGTGGTACAGGAGAGAGAGCATTTCTTCATCAATCATTCTTCTGTATTCCTACTCCAACACTTTTATTGAGTTGCCAGATCACATACGATAATAGCAGAGCAGTTACCTGTTCTATTTGGTTCCTAGTTAGTCTCATTCTTAAAAATAGATTTAATTTTATTTCCTAGAAAGGTTAGTGGACTTCATATATGAAGAAAGTAACCTTTATATGTGTCTAAAGCTGATCCATTATTTTCAAAATATATTTTTAAATCACAGAGAAAGAATAAGTTGTTTTACAACACACGTTACTGTTAAAATTTTTAAAAAATGGAGACCAGCCTTGAAAATTCCCTAAGCAGACCAAACCAGTTTAGTCCTACAAGCAAAGCTTAATGTAGCTTATTTTGCAAGACTAGCTTGAACTGGGTCATTTCTTGCTTATGCCTCTGGAAATCATAAGCAAAACTTAAACTGTCTCCCAAGGTTGATATGAGGTAACCACTAACCAATTCCCTATCATTTAAGACAAAATCACTGTGAAGGATAGTCACTCTTTACTATATAAGCTGCTTTATAACAATATCCCTCTGAGCCACATTTTGTGTTTTGGTTTGAATGCTCCCAGTTCTCAAACTGTCTTTTTGGTGTGTGCAGAATAAAGTTTTACTAATTACTCCTTCAGTGATTAATTGGCTTTACTTCTGCTATTTCTGATCTTTTGATGCAATCTATATTTAAAAAGTAGAAACAGCTAGGAATTTTTAAATGTAATAAATTAACCAATTTAATATAAGTAAATATTGTATTTAAAGGCATTTTTTCTATTAAAACATAGAATTAGTGATATATGAGAAATAAGTGAACTCTTTCCTAGTTGAAAAATTATCACAGGCTTTTTGAATTCTTTTTTAAGTGTAAAAAGTATTACAGTTTTCTTTAATTGTTCTGTTTTTCATGAAAAAATAGAAGGCAGATGCCATATGAAGAGCAAACACAAAGAGGAGAAAAACATAAAATATTTATGCTTTTATTAAAACGGTACTTCTTCCCAAAAGATATTAAGCATGTTACAAACTTAAACACAATGTTAAATTGGGCACTAAAATCTATAAACAGAACTAAAGACCTTTAAAACCATGAGAAATAATTGTGTCCAAACACATATCTTGTTGCTAGAGTTGAACCCCAAATTTTACTTTGACTTTCTTGGCAGTTAAGGCAAAATAAAAATGCTATATTGTAAAATTTTCATTGCCTGATAAAAGCAAGCCAAGGAAATTGTAGGGGAAAATATTTTCCCCTTACACTAGTATTTAATCTTCTCTTTCTGAGAAGTTTAAATACACTCATTTAAAGCACCTGGTTTCAAATTCAGGCAAATCAAATGGTGTACTGTACTGTCTGCCTGGGGGCTTGCCTGAACCAGTGCCATTGGCAACCAGATGTCGAATACAAAGGAAGGAGTCAGAATTTCTACTTATGTCAAAAAACCAGTGAAGTGGCAAAAATGAATGAATGAATGAAGAATGTTCAAAAACTTTTTTTAAAAAAGAGTCCAGCTGTTAGATTTTGTTTCACCTCCCATTATGTGTATGCAAGAGTAATATATTAATTATGTACCCATTAATGATTTACATTAATAACATACAAGATAAAAAACCTTTTCCTATTTAATTCTTCTGCTGAACATATTTAGAAGTAGAATGAATGCGTGTACTTACCATTTTAGAAAGTGAAAGATATAATTTACCTTGTTATCTGTAGGAGGAATTTTTAATGCCTGAGATTCATTATTCTAAATATGAGTGATGAATTTAATAAATCTGTAGAGAGTGTACGGGACTAATCTGTGTTTATATATATTTACATTTTGCACTGCAAAATTCTTCACAATTTAGTAACTATGAATTTGCAAAACGTTAAAACTAACTTCCTCATCTATGAAGTTAAGTACTGAACTAGACTCAGAACAATCATATGTTGAGTTCCTATTATCTCTCCAACTGTAGCTGGTTTTGCTCCCTTTTCTAGGGCAGGAAGATGGGGGATGTATCTTCTGTGCATCTCAGAGCTAGTTCCAGATAATTCTCTCTTCCACTTTCCTCCTCCCTAACCTTTGAATCTCACATCATCACACTACATAATCCACTCCTCCTAGTTGCCCTCATTGCTGGAAGATTTTCTCTCTTAACTCACTCCTCGTCATTCCAGCATCATCACAGTCATAACTCTCAGCTGTTTTAATTACTACATAGACAATTTTCTGATACTCTGAATTGTTGAATTCTTGGTCTCTCCTCCCATGATTTTGTCATATACCCTGCATTAGCCTCCCTGGTGATCATACTAAGATTTTGTCATTACTAATAACTGAAACTCTTCCATTAGTTCCAGTTGAAGCTGTGGACAAAAAATGTTGACTACCATTTCAGTAAACAAGGAATGTTGCCTGCATCAAGCCATCAGCCACTGCAGCTGCCCTGATGGTACACCCTGAGGGGAATTCAGGATGGAGAAAAACAGGATACTGGCCCTAGATAGTTAAGATGCATACGGAAGGAGGCGCTTCAAGATGGCGGAAGAGTAAGACGCCAAGATCACCTTCCTCTCCACAAATACATCAGAAATACATCTACATGTGGAACAGCTCCTACAGAACACCTACTGAATGCTGGCAGAAGGCCTCAGACCTCCCAAAAGACAAGAAACTCCCCATGTACCTGGGTAGGGCAAAAGAAAAAAGAAACAACAGAGACAAAAGAATAGGGACGGGACCTGCACGAGTGGGAGGGAGCTGTGAAGGAGGAAAGGTTTCCACACACTAGGAAGCCCCTTCGTGGGCGGAGACTGCGGGTGGTGGAGGGGGGAAGCTTTGGAGCCACGGAGGAGAGCGCAGCAACAGGGGTGCGGAGGGCAAAGCGGAGAGATTCCCGCACAGAGGCTCGGCGCCGAGCAGCACTCACCAGCCCGAGAGGCTTGTCTGCTCATCCGCCGGGGCGGGCGGGGCTGGGAGCTGAGGCTCAGGTTTCGGTCGGATCGCAGGGAGAGGATTGGGGTTGGCGGCGTGAACACAGCCTGAAGGGGCTAGTGCGCCACAGCTAGCCGGGAGGGAGTCCGGGAAAAAGTCTGGAGCTGCCGAAGAGGCAAGAGACTTTTTCTTCCCTCTTTGTTTCAGAGTGCGCGAGGAGAGGGGATTCAGAGCGCCGCCTAAACGAGCTCCAGAGACGGGCGCGAGCTGCGGCTATCAGCGAGGACCCCAGAGACGGGCATGAAATGCTAAGGCTGCTGCTGCTGCCACCAGGAAGCCTTGTGTGCAAGCACAGGCCACTCTCCACACCTCCTCTCCCAGGAGCCTGTGCAGCCCGCCACTGCCAGGGTCCCGCGATCCAGGGAGAACTTCCCCGGGAGAACACACGGCGCGCCTCAGGCTGGGGCAACGTCACGCCAGCCTCTGCAGCTGCAGGCCCGCCCAGCATCTGTACCCCTCCCTCCCCCCGGCCTGAGTGAGCCAGAGCCCCCGAATCAGCTGCTCCTTTGACCCCGTCCTGTCTGAGCGAAGAACAGACGCCCTCAGGCGACCTACACGCAGAGGTGGGTCCAAATCCAAAGCTGAACCCCGGGAGCTGTGCGAACAAAGAAGGGAAAGGGAAATCTCTCCCAGCAGCCTCAGGAGCAGCGGATTAAATCTCCACAATCAACTTGATGTTCCCTGCATCTGTGGAATACCTGAATAGACAACGTATCATCCCACATTGAGGAGGTGGACTTTGGGAGCAACAATATATATATATTTCCCCCTTTTTCTCTTTTTGTGAGTGTGTATGTGTATGCTTCTGTGTGTGATTTTGTCTGTATAGCTTTGCTTTTACCATTTGTCCTAGGGTTCTGTCTGTCCGTTTTTTAAAATTTTTTTATATTACTTAAAAAAATTTTTTTTCTTAATAATAATTTTTTATTTTAATAACTTTATTTTATTTTACTTTATTTTATTTTGTCTTCTTCTTTCTTTCTTTCTTTCTTTTCTCCCTTTTATTCTGAGCCGTGTGGAGGACAGGCTCTTGGTGCTCCAGCCAGGCATCAGGGCTGTGCCACTGAGGTGGGAGAGCCAAGTTCAGGACACTGGTCCAGAAGAGAGCTCCCAGCTCCACGTAATATCAAACAGTGAAAATCTCACAGAGATCTCCATCTCAACGCCAAGACCCAGCTCCACTCAATGACCAGCAAGCTACAGTGCAGGACACCCTATGCCAAACAACTAGCAAGACAGGAACACAACCCCACCCATTAGCAGAGAGGCTGCCTAAAATCATAATAAGGCCACAGACATCCCAAAACACACCACCAGACATGGACCTGCCCACCAGAAAGACAAGATCCAGCCTCATCCACCAGAACACAGGCACTAGTCCCCTCCACCAGGAAGCCTACACAACCCACTGTACCAACGTTAGCTACTGGAGACAGACACCAAAAACAACGTAAACTATGAACCTGCAGCCTGTGAAAAGAAGACCCCAAACACAGTAAGTTAAGCAAAATGAGAAGATAGAGAAACACACAGCAGATGAAGGAGCAAGGCAAAAACCCACCAGACTTAACAAATGAAGAGGAAATAGGCAGTCTACCTGAAAAAGAATTCAGAATAATGGTAATAAAGATGATACAAAATCTTGGAAATAGAATGGAAAAAATACAAGAAACGTTTAACAAGGACCTAGAAGAACTAAAGAGCAAACAAACAGAGATGAACAACACAATAAATGAAATTAAAAATTCTCTAGAAGGGATCAATAGCAGAATAACTGAGGCAGAAGAACGGATAAGTGACCTGGAAGATAAAATAGTGGAAATAACTACACAGCAGAATAAAGAAAAAAGAATGAAAAGAATTGAGGACAGTCTCAGAGACCTCTGGGACAACAGAAAAATGCACCAACATTCAAATTATACGGGTCCCAGAAAAAGAAGAGAAAAAGAAAGGGACTGAGAAAATATTTGAAGAGATTATAGTTGAGAATTTTCCTAATTTGGGAAAGGAAATAGTTAATCAAGTCCAGGAAGCACAGAGAGTCCCATACAGGATAAATCCAAGGAGAAACATGCCAAGACACATATTAAGCAAACTATCAAAACTTAAATACAAAGAACAAATATTAAAAGCTGCAAGGGAAAACAAGTAACACATAAGGGAATCCCCACAAGGTTAATAGCTGATCTTTCAGAAGAAACTTTGCAAGCCAGAAGGGAGTGGCAGGACATATTTAAAGTGATGAAAGAGAAACCTACAACCAAGATTACTCTACCCAGCAAGGATCTCATTCAGATTTGATGGAAAATTAAAACCTTTACAGACAAGCAAAAGCTAAGAGAATTCAGCACCAAAGCAGATTTACAACAAATGCTAAAGTAAATTCTCTAGGCAGGAAACACAAGAGAAGGAAAAGACCTACAATAATAAACCCAAAACAATTCAGAAAATGGGAATAGGAACATACATATCGATAATTACCTTAAATGTAAATGGATTAAATGCTGCAACCAAAAGACATCGACTGGCTGAATGGATACAAAAACAAGACCCGTATATATATGCTGTCTACAAGAGACCCACTTCAGACCTAGAGACACATACAGGCTGAACGTGAGGGCATGGAAAAAGATATTCCATGCAAATGGAAATCAAAAGAAAGCTGGAGTAGCAATTCTCATATCAGACAAAATAGACTTTAAAATAAAGACTATTACAAGAGACAAAGAAGGACACTATATAATGATCAAGGGATCGATCCAAGAGGAAGGTATAACAATTGTAAATATTTATGCACCCAACATAGGAGCACATCAATACATAAGGCAAATACTAACAGCCATAAAAGGGGAAATCGACAGCAACACAATCACAGTAGGGGACTTTAACACCCCACTTTCACCAATGGACAGATCATCCAAAATGAAAATAAATAAGGAAACACAAGCTTTAAATGATACATTAAACAAGATGGACTTAATTGATATTTATAGGACATTCCACCCAAAAACAAGAGAATACACATTTTTCTCAAGTGCTCATGGAACATTCTCCAGGATAGATCATATCTTGGGTCACAAATCAAGCCTTG
Source organism: Eschrichtius robustus (assembly GCF_028021215.1). NCBI lineage: Eukaryota > Metazoa > Chordata > Mammalia > Artiodactyla > Eschrichtiidae > Eschrichtius > Eschrichtius robustus. The sequence goes on along the minus strand of NC_090844.1, from coordinate 20,681,010 downwards.
GTAAATTTAAGAAAATTGAAATCGTATCAAGTATCTTTTCCGACCACAACGCTATGAGACTAGATATCAATTACAGGAAAAGATCTGTAAAAAATACAAACACATGGAGGCTACACAATACACTACTTAATAACGAAGTGATCACTGAAGAAATCAAAGGGGAAATCAAAAAATACCTAGAAACAAATGACAATGGAGATATGACGACCCAAAACCTATGGGACGCAGCAAAAGCAGTGCTAAGAGGGAAGTTTATAGCAATACAAGCCTACCTCAAGAAACAGGAAACATCTCGAATAAACAACTTAACCTTGCACCTGAAGCAATTAGAGAAAGAAGAACAAAAAAACCCCAAAGCCAGCAGAAGGAAAGAAATCATAAAGATTAGGTCAGAAATAAATGAAAAAGAAAGGAAGGAAACGATAGCAAAGATCAATAAAACTAAAAGCTGGTTCTTTGAGATGATAAACAAAATTGATAAACCATTAGCCAGACTTATCAAGTAAAAAAGGGAGAAGACTCAAATCAATAGAATTATAAATGAAAAAGGAGAAGTAACAACTGACGCTGCAGAAATACAAAGGATCATGAGAGATTACTACAAGCAACTATATGCCAATAAAATGGACAACCTGGAAGAAATGGACAAATTCTTAGAAATGCACAACCTTCTGAGACTGAACAAGAAACAGAAAATATGAACAGACCAATCACAAACACTGAAATTGAAACTGTGATTAAAAATCTTCCAACAAACAAAAGCCCAGGACCAGATGGCTTCACAGGCGAATTCTATCAAACATTTAGAATTCTATCAAACATTTAGAGAAGAGCTAACACCTATCCCTCTCAAACTCTTCCAAAATATAGCAGAGGCAGGAACACTCCCAAACTCATTCTATGAGGCCACCATCACTCTGATACCAAAACCAGACAAAGATGTCACAAAGAAAGAAAACTACAGGCCAATATCACTGATGAACATAGATGCAAAAATCCTCAACAAAATACTAGCAAAAAGAATCCAACAGCACATTAAAAGGAGCACACATTATGATCAAGTGGGGTTTATCCCAGGAATACAAGGATTTTTCAATATATGCAAATCAATCAACGTGATACACCACATTAACAAATTGAAGGAGAAAAACCATATGACCATGTCATTAGATGCAGAGAAAGCTTTCGAGAAAATTCAACACCCATTTATGATAAAAACCCTCCAGAAAGTAGGCATAGAGGGAACTTTCCTCAACATAATAAAGGCCATATATGACAAACCCACAGCCAACATTGTCCTCAATGGTGGAAAACTGAAACCATTTCCACTAAGATCAGGAACAAGACAAGGTTGCCCACTCTCACCACTATTATTCAACATAGTTTTGGAAGATTTAGCCACAGCAATCAGAGAAGAAAAAGAAATAAAAGAATCCAAATTGGAAAAGAAGAAGTAAAGCTGCCACTGTTTGCAGATGACATGATACTATACATAGAGAATCCTAAAGATGCTACCAGAAGACTACTAGAGCTAATCAATGAATTTGGTAAAGTAGCAGGATACAAAATTAATGCACAGAAATCTCTTGCATTCCTATACACTAATGATGAAAAATGTGAAAGTGAAATTAAGAAAACACTCCCGTTTACCTTTGCAACTAAAGGAATAAAATATCTAGGAATAAACCTACCTAAGGAGACAAAAGACCTGTATGCAGAAAATTATGACACTGATGAAAGAAATTAAAGATGATACAAATAGATGGAGAGATATACCATGTTTTTGGACTGGAAGAATCAACATTGTGAAAATGACTCTACTATCCAAAGCAATCTACAGATTCAATGCAACCCCTATCAAACTACCACTGGCATTTTTCACAGAACTAGATAAAAAAATTTCACAATTTGTATGGAAACACAAAAGACCCCGAATAGCCAAAGCAATCTTGAGAAAGAAAAATGGAGCTGGAGGAATCAGGCTCCCTGACTTCAGACTATACTACAAAGCTACAGTAATCAAGACAGTATTGTACTGGCACAAAAACAGACATATAGAACAATGGAATAGGATAGAAAGTCCAGAGATAAACCCACGCACATATGGTCACCTTATCTTTGATAAAGGAGGCAAGAATATACAGTGGAGAAAAGATAGCCTCTTCAATAAGTGGTGCTGGGAAAAATGGACAGCTACATGTAAAAGAATGAAATTAGAACACTCCCTAACACCATACACAAAAATAAACTCAAAATGGATTAAAGACCTAAATGTAAGGCCAGACACCATCAAACTCTTACAGGAAAACATAGGCAGAACACTCTATGATATAAATCACAGCAAGATCCTTTTTGACTCACCTCCTAGAGAAATGGAAATAAAAACAAAAAGAAACAAACGGGACCTATGAAACTTAAAAGCTTTTGCACAGCAAAGGAAACCATAAACAAGATGAAAAGACAGCCCTCAGAATGGGAGAAAATATTTGCAAATGAAGCAACTGACAAAGGATTAATCTCCAAAACATACAAGCAACTCATGCAGCTCAATATCAAAAAAACCACAAACAACCCAATCCAAAAATGGGCAGAAGACCTAAATAGACATTTCTCCAAAATAGATATACAGATTGCCAACAAACACATGAAAGAATGCTCAACCTCACTAATCATTAGAGAAATGCAAATCAAAACTACAATGAGATATCATCTCACACCGGTCAGAATGGCCATCATCAAAAAATCTACAAACAATAAATGCTGGAGAGGGTGTGGAGAAAAGGGAACCCTCTTGCACTGTTGGTGGGAATGTAAATTAATACAGCCACTATGGAGAACAGTATGGAGGTTCCTTAAAAAACTAAAAATAGAACTACCATACGACCTAGCAATCCCACTACTGGGCATATACCCTGACAAAACCATCATTCAAAAAGAGTCATGTACCACAATGTTCATTGCAGCTCTATTTACAATAGCCAGGACATGGAAGCAACCTAAGTGTCCATCAACAGATGAATGGAAAAAGAAGATGTGGCACATATATACAATGGAATATTACTCAGGCATGAAAAGGAACGAAACTGAGTTATTTGTAGTGAGGTGGATGGACCTAGAGTCTGTCATACAGAGTGAAGTAAGTCAGAAAGAGAAAAATAAATACCATATGCTAACCCATATATATGGAATCTAAAAAAAAAAAAAAAAGGTCATGAAGAACCTAGGGGCAAGACGGGAATAAATATGCAGACCTACTAGAGAATGGAGTTGAGGATACGGGGAGGGGGAAGGGTAAGCTGGGACAAAGTGAGAGAGTGGCATGGACATATATACACTACCAAACGTAAAATAGATAGCTAGTGGGAAGCAGCCGCATAGCACAGGGAGATCAGCTTGGTGATTTGTGACCACCTAGAGGGGTGGGATAGGGAGGGTGGGAGGGAGGGAGACACAAGAGGGAAGAGATGTGGGAACATATGTATATGTATATGTATAACTGATTCACTTTGTCATAAAGCAGAAACTAACACACCATTGTAAAGCAATTATACTCCAATAAAGATGTTAAAAAAATAAATGCATACGGAAAAATAATTTCAATGATCCCAGACTCTTGCATCTTCCCATACATAGGAAAACACTAAAATCGTTATCTTGAGAGTGTCCATTTTTTGTGATTAGCAGTAATCTTTTGATGTCTGAGGACATGTTTTCTTTCTTTCTTTTTTTTTTTTTTTTTTTAGCAAAAACTCCTATGTATCCTGGATCCTGCCTTTGCTCTTTGGAACAGTTCCTCAGAGATATCTGAGAGGCTGCCTTCCCAGGCTACAGTCCTCAGTAATGTCTCTGAAAAATTTGCAACTTTTAGGTTGTGCAGTTTTCTTTTTTTCAGTCAACAAAACACACCACATCTATCCTTTCAGCTTGCTCTTTGTAGTTCCTGACACTGGATGTAAAAATAATTCTTCTGGATTGAGGTAAAATTAAAATGAATATTTAATGAATAAAAAGACAATTATATTACAAATTTGCTTATAAACATCAAAAAGAAAAGTACACATTTATCAGAAATGATTACCCCAGTTAAAATTTTTAAAAAGATACTCCCCCCCAAAAGCTTATCCGAAATTTATAAGAATTACTTTTTTAAATGATTTAGATAGTTCTTTCCCCCCAATTAGTTGACATATTTGTGAATGAATGTAACTTATTGTTGGAATTTAAAAGCGTTCAGCATGAGATATATTCTACCTTTCCTGTATGATTGAGAAAATTTTTCTCATAATTAAGCAGGTAGAAAAAAAGAGATTCATTATACAAATGTTACTTAATTTTTGAAAACTTTTTGAAGTACATTAAAAAATCACATCACACTGATTTATCATTATTCTTACAACTGATAACAACTCAGTTAGGTACATCTTCAATTTTGCAATAAGGAGTTGATTGGAAACCAAGTAACTTGCAAAATATTCTACTACCCAGCCATTAGAGTTATTACCTTTCTCATCTGTTAGGAAGCATGCCTAAAAGACTTTTACTAAAACGAGTTATTCAATAAATGATTGTTTATTTTATCTCTTATTCTCTCTCCAAGAGGTAATTTGTTTAACCCGATATTCTTTGGAATATGTTGGGGAAGTTCAGAGATGGTTGAAGCTTGTGATATATAAAATGCTTTTATTTGATCATGTGCTTCACCCATATTTTATCATAACTTTGGAGCTTAAGATTTACTTTATTCTATTCATGAAAAATGTGCCATATAACCTAAGGCTAAGAAAGATTTAAGAGAGCTACATAGATGAGACACGGATTTTGCCATGTAATCATTGGCTACATTAAATAAGGTGCCATAGATGTCTCCTTTTGGGGCATTATTTACTTTTTTGTTATAGGACACTCCTCAGAAAAGGTGCACTTGATAACTAGGGTTGGAAAACATGAGATCCCTACGGGGAACTTGTTAACACTCCTGCTGTGCCGTTATGCAAGATAATTGAACTCAGAATATCTCAGGTCTCAAAATAACTTGCCTCGTGCTTAACATAACATCCCCTATATATTGATAAATCCTACCATGAGTTTTTGATACCCAGTTTGCAAATTTCTCTCTTTCTCTCTTTCTTCTTTTTTTTTTTTGACTCTCTGAAGGTTTTTATATACCAAGACAATGAATCTTAAAGGTAAAATCCATATTTTTACACGAGGAAGATCTGGCTTTGCTTCCACCAACTCCTCTAAAACTTTCCATCAGATAAGAATCCTTAAATTTTTACACTACCAAGTTAACTTTACAATCTGTTTGCGTTGTTCTCAATCACACGAATCCACTCACAACAAGCAAATCTAAATTATGATCTTTCCAGGCTTTTATCAGAAGCTATGCCATCAAACTCTCTGATATTTATTCCTGTTACAATCTCAGCTGCGAAAAATATTTATAGAAGATTGCTTGAAGATCTATTATTGTCTATTTATGTGGATTGATTACACATAAATTGAAGATTATTCCTTTGTTAATCCTTCTCAAAACTCAGTTTTATTTAGCTCAATTTAAAAACAGTTCTCATAAATGTTATGGAAGGTACAATATAAAACTATATTAAACATGTTTCTGCTTTTACTCTAAAACTACTTTCACACTTTCTACTATTTTGCTCCATGATCTCCTTACGAAATTCTACTTAACAAATTTCTTTGGCAATTTATGTTAAGAAGAGTTTTGTTTTCTTTAATTAATTGGTTATGTTTCTTTATTTTAGAAACTAAAATCATGTAACCGACCGTGTTTCTGTTCCTTTTTTATTCTTGAAGTCAAAATTGAAACTGAAGGGTAAAATCCATACGAGGTTCCTTTTTTTTTTTGATCTTGTCCTATTTCTATTTTAAGTTTATCCAGTTCTGCCTTTCTTGGTATTCTTTTTTATATTTTGCCAAATATTTGTGCGTTTTCATTATTTTCATTATATCAATAGTTTCTGGAATAGAAAAGTTAAGTAATATATAATATAAATTTATGTTACTATGCATATGAACATATTTAACATGAAATAATAAATGCTGTGACAATTTAAACTGATACTAAGCAATGCTGAAAGTCTAGATATAAATACAGATACATAGATATATTACCTAACAACTCAAGATCAACAAATGGATAATTTGCTTCAATATACTTAAACAATGAAATGGCAGGGGTATTTGGTAATTGGTTGAAATAAGAACCTTGCAGACATTTTGGATGATGCTAGGTTTGTAATTATAAAGCAATCAAAGTAGTGTAGTAGTGTTATTTAAAAGAAGTACCATTAATTAGTAGATCTCTTTATATTTTAAGAAGGATTACCTTATATCCTAGCAGAGAATATGGATATTAGATGATCATTTGCACATCTTAAGATAATTTAAGCAAAATATTATTTTTCTCCACATATGAAGATTATAATGGAAATAATTAAAAGGTAGGTATGTCCTTTTGAGGAATAAAAGGATATAATTTTTCTTTCATTTCAGAGTTTCTCTGGACTCCAAAGTTACACCATTAATCACCAGTCTGCATATTTCATTAAAAATATGGAGCAGTGCATTAGACCTCTGCATGCTGAAAACTACACATGACCTATACATCCCTAATCTCCTGGGAAGCTTCTAGTTATGCATTAGAACAAAGTCAAATTCACACTGAAAAAGATAGTCCAGAGCCTTAGACTAGCCCAAGAAATCCACTTGACATTCTGAATGAGCCAAGGTTAACAGGTTACAGGTTAACATTAGGCTCACAGGTTGTAGGTACAGTAAGTTAATGGACAGGATAGATAGAAAAATAGCAGAAGATCTACTACTTCTCCAAATAAAATAAGTGCTGAGACCTATGTCAACTGACAAAAAACAGCATTCAAATTTTCAAAAATATTGTGAGAGTGAGCTTTCATAGAGTGCCTTCCATATAACATAAAATAATATATAAATATCTCACTGGATTAATGTGGTGTGCTTGTGATTACCTGCAAGCAGGGAAAACAGGCATTAAATTAGTTTCTACATCTTAAGGTATTTGAAGTGAACTTTTATAATCTTCACATGTGAGAATTATGTGTATCATGATAGAAATAAATGAGAAATAGAAACTATTGCAACAATATGTCCTTGCCTTCTTCATGCTGGCAACCTGATTTCTAAAGATCATTAGACATTCTAAGTAGTGCAGCATAATGCAAAGGCAGAGAGCAGGTTTTTAACCTTACAAAATGTTCAATAAGCAGCTTCACCATCATCATGACACATACTTGGCTGCATCTTTGTGTTTGATTCCAGAGTGCTAAAACACTACCTTCTACATTTTAGTCATTTATGTTATGAAGAAACATTTTTAGCCTTATGTAACCTCCAATATGTGGATTTGAGACATTACATTTTACAATGTAAATGCAATTTTCAATTTATCATGGGGTGTTCCAATTATACCATATATAATATATATACCTGGTTTATTAAAAAGGACACATTAATAGAAGTGGTCCCACAAAAATGTTTAAGAAAAAGGCAAATTATATTCCTTTCGAAAACAAAACCACATTTTGCAATATGAAATTTTACTATATTGTTAAGCCATCAGATATTGCCCAAGCAGAATTATATTCCCTTACCTCTAACACATAAAAAACTGAGCTGATACTTGAAACTGGTAGAATGATACTTAGTAAAATATTTTAAGAAGAGAGACCCTCTCTAAACAATTACATTTAATTTATTTAAAGCAAATAAATGTTTTGATAGTATATATTCTTGTTATTAAAGTGTGAGTTTACTGTAAATATTTCTTTGGAATTGAGGTCATATAGATCACCAATTTTTAAAAACTTTCATTTATTTATTTTTTACTGAAGGTCTATAATGAGTTTACTTCCTTACAAAGTTTGACTGAACATAGTGTTTATCAGCCCCTGTAGAACAATGCAAAGTTAACCTGTTCATTTGGATCAATGTCAAGTATAAGCTGACTGAGCTAACTAGATGATTTATAGTTATCCTTAAATTTACTTGTCAAAATATTGACCAAATGAGGAACTAATTTTAAAAAAATTTAATGTCAATCAATTTAAAATCTAATATCCCATTTGGCTAGTAGTACTGGAAAGTATAGGAATTATTAGAACTATCTAGTCCCATCAAAGTAGCATCTATAAAGAATTTGTTCCTTCTAATTTCTATATTCAATTTTAAAAAGACATATATTATCTTTTTTATATTGTTAAAATAATTTATTATATTAGTCTTTTGCCTTTTTACTGTATTCAAATTTTAAAACATCAACGGCCTTGAATAAATAACCCATATATAATTTATCATCATAAAATATATATCATGATATATAACAATAAAACCTAGAAAAAAAAGATGCAAAGCCCATCAAAAGATGTTTCAAACAATGCTTAAAAAAGACAATGTGCGTGCGCGCACACACACACACACACACACACAGCTTTCTAAATTAAGAAAAAGTCAGATGTGAGAGGCATAATCCTGTACCCTAAGTACCCACTGTGTCACAAGAACTAAATAAACAAAAACAAAATTGAGAAATCCTTTATCACCTTCTTTTATACTAACATTTATCTGCATTTGTGTTTTTTACATAATTTTTTTTTCTGAAATTTTAAATTAAATAAGCATTTTCTGAAGAGTAAGAAGATAGATCTGTTTTGGAATCACTTCACATTAAAATAAATATTTTTTGCTTTAGTTTTGTTTTCACTGTTATGTTTGTGTTTAATGGAAGTAGGGATATTCTTAAACACTATGTAGTAAACAATAACATTTGAAAATTTCCTTAAACCAGTTGTAGAAGGCAAATAGAAATATAGTGGTTTATGAGAGGAAAATACAGAAGGGCATGGTACTACAGTTTAAGTCCATGAAAAGATTTAAAGATCATGAAGAATACTATTGTGAAGATTCGTATTTTGAGGTCTGGGTGCTATCTCTGATAACATCCACAAGACAAGAAAATGACTTTTTGGGTCAATTTTCAAACTCTAGGAATTTACAATAAGACCAATCATTTCATCCTTAACCAAAATCATCAAAACTGTCATTAAAAAAAATTAACCTGTACTAGTGTCTGATTCCATGTGGCACCTTTAAGACAGCTCTTGGCATAACTGGGAAGGCCAGCCCTGGCCAGCAAGAGTCTACTGGAATTATGTTGGACCACTATATGTCTGTCTATTTGAACCCTGTCCAGTGCTACCTCATCTGACTCTTTTTGAGTATCAACCTTGAATACCTAGCACAACTATGAAAACCAATATCATTTCACTACAGTCTTCAATTCTGGCACTTCTGATATCTCAATTTTGACACTTTTTGAGTCATTTTGGATTTACAGTGTACTTACAAACTCAACATTTAATTGACAGTATTCATTTACCTGCCTCATTTACTTTCTTAAGAAGGATTAAAATGTTTGTTATTTTCTGGAAGGGTCTGAAACCCACAACCCACACAGTCCTATGTATCTTTTGGCCAGTACTATTTCTTGTTGGTCCTACAGTTCTTTTTGAAAAAGGCTAAAGAAAATGTCAAAGTCTGGAAGACACCCAGACTTAGGTAGGGAAAGTTTTCTTCAAGACACGATGTTCACACTGAGTGTTAACTAGTGTGTGGGAGTTAGCCAGGAGAAGGGAAGAACCTAAGGAAAATGGAAGACATTTCTGGTAGTGGTAAGAGACCAAGCAAAGGCAGAAGGAAAAGAGCAAAATGGGGAACTGAAGTCAATTCACTTCCATACAATGAACTGTAGAGAAGATGGTGACATGAAACCGTAGTGAAGAGTGTGGAAATCATGGGGGACCTGAAAGGCCATTCTCACATGCTTGGATCTTCTAAGCAAAGATGAGCCACTGAAACCCTTCCTGTTGTCTATGCTCAAAGCAACCAAGAGCAAAATCCATGATGTCTGAGTGGATGGATTAACGAGGTAACCTCAGAAATAGTTGTGGCGTGGGCCAGTCATCATGAAGAAAGCACTGGGATCTGTGTTATCATAGCCACACAACGTGCAGTAGGGGAGATACAGTGTACAACTTAGAATAAGCAGATGTAGACGAGCTTCTTTCAGTGACTATATCTAAAATCTGTCATGGCTGAGCAGAATTTTGGAGCTGATTTTGGAACACGAGTCCACCTTCTCCCCAGATTGCTGGCTTTATGATTAAAGCACCTTTTCTGTTTCTACCAACATTTGCCTCTCGAGTACTGGCTTTCAGGTGGAGAGCAGCCAAACCTGAGTTTGGTAACAGTGGGACACTCTTTCAATCTTTAACATGTCTGGTTTGGAGAGTAAATAATATTCACCATAATACTATGCTACTGGATGTTTCTGACGTACTAGGGAAGGACTCCAAATTTATTTCAAAATATTAGTACTGTATTCATAATAATATTGAACAGCTTGCTATAACCTCTCTTTGACTTGTGCTCGATAGAAGAATCTGTGGTAGCAAATAAAAAAAAAATTTAGTTTGCTGTGGTCCCATTTGTTTATTTTTGTTTTTGTTTCCTTTGCTTTGAATAGTCATATCTTGACTTGTAACCTAATGTCATATGTGGAAATTTTTTGTTTCATGAATTAACTTGGACTGACTCTGAAATGGAAAGGATGATGACAATCTATTTCCCCTATATACATCAAGTCAAACATATAAGTGTGAATGTCAAATTAAAAATAAATGAAGTTTACATTTAAGTAAAATAAGAGTGCTATAAAATCTTGTAATTTTATTTGTGGAATGTTTTCATCACCTAAGTGTCATAATAAAGAGTTTTTCCTTAATGACAATAATTCATTAAGACTTTTAAATAGGTACAAAATATTTATAAAAATTTATAATACATAAAATAAAAACAATAGAATATGGTTCCTCTTCTGTGTTATTCTTCCTAGTTGTTTAGTCCTAGGCTCAGTTATTATATTTTATTTACAACACATATTACACCTTGAAAAGGACTTAATTATTCCTTCCTTTATATTCCAGTAAAATGTCTCTGGTTTTGAACGGAAGAAATCCTCTCTCTTACTCTTCCTAAAATGATGCTCATATGCCACACATTTCTCCCACACAAAGAGCCCTGAGATGGGCATCCAACTCAAGTCTTCCCACTCTCCCAGGACATTCCCAGAAGTTAGTGCTCATCGAATCTTCTGGTGAAATTTCTCAATCCTTATAATAGCATTTAAATGTAGATTTCTAATACTATCATTTAAAATGTCTAATTACACTACCACACTACCCAATCCCTGTGTTTAAAGGTTTAGAATATTTAAATATTCTATCCTGAATCTTCAACCAATAAAATCCAAAGATATGGGATAGCATGCATTTTAATATACTATCATGTGTGTTGGGTAAATACTTGTTAAGTACAAGTATTTCAGTACTTGTCCTTAACAAAGAAAAGAAACAGGCAATATCAAATGCAACCTGAATACTGTCAATATCTTAGAGATATTAAAGTTGCTAAATTCTTTTTGTTGTTTTAAAAGAAAGATGGGATTAGTTTTAGCAAATATACCTGCAAATTTCTAACAAGTAAGCACTCAGACAGATGGCCTTCTCTCCTGATATTATTTGTTAGAAACAGGCTTCAGGGGGAAAGTCTTCAAGTTATCTTTCTTTTGTTAAATCTCTTTCTAAATATATTCTAGTATTTTAATATTTGCTTATTTTATTGATATTTTATTTGTATATATTAACATAGAATTTTAAGAACTCAATCTCTTAAACTATTATTGCTGTTTTAAATTATAGTAAAATTAATTTTATTCTAAACATTTCATAGAAAAAATAAAGTACTGAAAATAATAGGAGGAGTTTAATAGAAATTTCAAGTGAATTCAATGCCTTTCTTTCAGCATTTTTTAAGTTTGACTAATTTTGCCCACAAAAGGAAAAAGTTGATTTATATAAATATTTCATCTTACTAAATTGTGCACAAGCCATTTGTTTTAAATTCTGATGGACTTTAACTGGAAACGTTTGAAGAGACAAAATTGAACTTGATTTTACATCACAGGTTTAAGCCATAAAAAATTAAAAATCTGTACACTAACTGTTCTTTTGTGTGTGTGTGTGTGTGTGTGTGTGTGTGTGTGTGTGTTACCAAAATTTAATACAGGCTTCTCTTACTTTCCAAACATGTTGTTATATGACAGTCTCCTTCGAAAGGTATCCCAAATTCGGTTTTCCTTCAAATGATATTCATTTGGAGACTTCATAAACATTTATTTCAACAACCTCAAATATGTCCTTTCTCTATGCTTTTTTTTTCCACAAAAATTTTGCTGTTTATACTTTTGTATTCATGTTTCCAAGGCAATCAAATCAGAGACATTATTATATAAACTGCAAAGCTGCTATGAGAATAACAGTAATAATTCTTTGAGGACTGTAAAGTAGAAATTGTGGCCTCACATTCATTTGCTCCCTAGACTTTTGGCAGACCCATATCCTTACTTCAGATTTTTCCAGTCATTAGCATTTCTTAAACAAGAGAAATATGTCAGAGAAATATTATTCATCTAAACTCAGAATTTTAGATTTGTACATGAGACTTCACAGAGATCAACTAGTTTAACTCCTTAATGTACACATGAGAACACAGAGAACATGGGGTGGTCTGACCATGTGCCCACAGTTACAAAGGTCAGAGCTAGTGCCTAGGTCTCCTGACTCATAGTCAAATTTCAGTTAACTAACCAAGGTCAAATATTCAAACATTTGAAAACTGCAAGCTTTCTAATCATGGAAACCAAATGCCAACCCACGGAGGGACACTAGATCTCAGTTTGGTTCTCCTCCATTGCTTATTCCAACCCACTCAGTAGAACAACTTCTTCCCTATCCCTTTGGATGAAATCTAGTCAAAGCCCAATGAATCTTCTGGATACTCTCAGAAAATGGAAAGTCCTCTTTGCAGTAATCAATGCATTTAATCCGGTGTACTATTCAAGTGCTTCACAATTCCTCTCTTCTCCCTCAGCTGGGGACTGCTGACGCTAGCCGCCTTTACACTTAAAAGAGGAGATATATTTCCTTCCTCTCTTTGACCACTCAGCACTTCTACACATCCTTTTCCTTCTATTCAGTATCAGAACATGAGGGGGGTGGGGGAAGAAATGAAGGGACAGGGCATGTTCTTCCTTCACTAATACTGCCCTGGGCTGGAGTTAGCACTTTATGCCCATTGAAGATGCTTAGAGGGGACTCTGTTTCATCTTTTTGGAAAACTTGTTTCTTTGATTCACTGGGGACAACTCCCAGCTGCTGGAGATCCCTCCCTTGCAGGATCCTTTATACAATGGAATGTTTCTCCTCCAGCTTGTAGTTTGAAACTGTTTCCTTACACCTGGGAATCCTGAAGCCCAGCGTGTACAAGCTACTTTATCCCTGCTGATAGCCCACTTAGCTGGAAGACAGCCCCAAGCCAGCTCACATTCATATAGGACGACATCTGGTTCAGGAGAAACACTCAGCATTCTTAGTCTGCCAAACTTGAGCAGTGAAAGCCGAACCAATGTGCCAGCCTCTCACCTTTTAATCTCTCAGGCTTGAGTCAAACATTAGTCCACTTTGTCTACTGAGTCCAAGGGAACATATATCGCATTCCCCAATTGGAGCCACTCCCTGTGCTAGAGGTGAACACACTTCTCCTTTGGGGAACAGCAGAGCACTCATACATGAAAAGCTCTTTAAAAACTCTCTTCTATTATACAGAACCCCTGTACTGGTGTACACTCAGTTTGGTGGGCATTATGAATAGTATAAATTATTTTCCGATGCCTCTTTCACAAGTCCGGTATGGTAGTCTTACACTTTACTTTGAAATGTAGTGTGTATTTTCTTGGGTCTCAACTGAAACCGTGATTAAAAGAATTCCATTTAATCATCTTGTCATGGATTCTTGGAGAACATGTAGCATTCATTATTGCATTCCCAGTGCTTATCACAGTGACTGAAATGTAGCAGGTATTCAATAACTGTGCTTTTTTTGAATGATTGAAGTGATTTTTAATTTAGATCCTGTACCATGTGTTCTCATAAAGAAACACGTAGGGGCTTCCCTGGTGGCGCAGTGGTTGGGAGTCTGCCTGCCAGTGCGGGGGACACGGGTTTGAGCCCTGGTCTGGGAGGATCCCACGTGCCGCGGAGCAACTGGGCCCGTGAGCCACAATTGCTGAGCCTGCGCGTCTGGAGCCTGTGCTCCGAAACAAGAGAGGCCACGATAGCGAGAGGCCCGCGCACCGCGATGAAGAGTGGCCCCCGCTTGCCGCAACTAGAGAAAGCCCTCGCACAGAAACGAAGACCCAACACAGCCAAAAATAAATAAATTTTAAAAAAAAAACAAAAAAACATGTAAGTGATTCTTGATTTATTTCTCTCCCATGAGATCATCAACAAAGTTTTTATCAGTTCTTAATGATTTTACATCTTTTCTATCACTAGAATCTTTGTCTCCCTCCACACCTATGCTATATCTACTGACTTAATTTAGGTGCTTACCCCTTACTTGGAACGTTCTAAAGCATTCCTAACTATTTCCCTACAATACTTTCTTCTTCTAGTCAGTATCCTATGCTGTCTTCAAGGGTATGTTTCTAAAAATTTAAATTTGATCATTTTATTCTCTCCTACCAGTCTGCCCACTGTTTAAATCATTTCTGGTTTTCTTTCACATATCAAATAGAGTCCAACTTCCCCAGAATGATACAGCCAACTTTTTCAGTGTGACATCTGCCTAACTCCCCATTACTGACTGCCATCATTCCCCACTTCCACTTTCTTAAAGTTCAGCAATATTCAACTACAAAGAGATTGCTGATCGGGCCATGTTCTTTCATAATTTCCAACTTTTGCAGACTTGTTTCCTTTTCACGAAATACCTTCCTCTTTGTTTATCTGCTGAACTTCAAATGCCAGCACAAATGATATTTTACTCCTCCACTCAGAAATAGTCACTTCCTAATTTCTTCTACCTCCAGACAGTATGCTCTCAATACAGGTATCACACTCTATTATTTGTTCACATATCTATCTGTCTTTTCAACTTGACAGAAGGGTGGTCTCCTTATTATAATCAATCAATAAATGATCAATGAATTAAGAGTTGCTAAATTGTTAGTATGTTGATGGGAGGAAAAAAGCATCACAAGCATATCAGCTGGAACATAAGTGGGAAGATTGAAATGAAAGGATTGATTGTGTAAAATATATAATATTTATTAGTTCTACTTATTTTCAAACAGTTTAATAGCCACTAGAATATCACAAGATCTAAGTGATCTGCTTCTTCCTACTCAGACCTCTAAATAGTTAAATTAAGACTACAGGGAGCAAAATGCCCTCAATAGTAAAAGGACGCATAGAAGAAATACTGTAAGATAGTGAGTGCATTAAGATTCTCCTGATCAACTACTTGTTATCGGGCAACTCATGTCAAGCTTTTAAGGTCTTAAAGGAGGATGAAAGATTGTGAGATGGTGAAAACAGGCTCTCAGAAGTTTCTGTATTCTTTACATCGCTACTTTCCAAGCAGCATGTATTCTGCCAATGGGTTTGGCATCTATAGGTATAATCTTCCAGCTATAAAGTTGAATCTACTTGCAATTACCAGACCAAATAGTTGGCTTACTAACAGAAGTAGTACCCCATTCAAATATCATAATGAAGAAGTTGCTGTTCTGCTATGCTCTACCTCTACATAGGACTTCACATTTTTGAGGGACTCAAAATACACACAATGCCCATGAGAATTATCTCTAACAATTCACAGGATGCTTTTAAATTCTCAGCCCACAAAAATATGTCAGTTGCTGTCATAAACTCCTAGAATGCCACGTCTCTCCCCTGATAAATGGATGTTTTAAAGAAATGGCCCTAGTTCTCAGTCTAGGCATTTAATGAGGAAATGTCTCTTAAAATTGAAAGAATAGGAAGACATTGCTCCGCTTTTGTTTTGCTGCCTAATTTAATATTAATTACCTATCCTAGCTTGAAGTCTCTAGAAATCAGAGCCTGAGATAAAAGTTTATGTGCTAACACTTAATTAAGGAGTGCAAGTTGTCCCTGGGGAATAGTGGCGGGGAAGGGGGGCGCAGTGAGACAGGGAAGAAGGAAGAACACATATAATGAGAAGAGTTACCCAGATGGCCACTGACTGACATTCATCATCAGAGAAGCCTTATAAACAGTGACATCTGAGGATAATCATCTGTCAGGAGCAATAATGATCTGGTTCCCTAAACCCTACTGATCAAAGGCTGTGCCACAGGTCTTAACTCCCCCCACACTCCTGGGTTGTGTTTAAGGAATTCAGAGCTCTCATGGAACTGGTCTGTCAAGCTTGCAGGGATCTTTTGTCTGTTAATGTCAAGCATGGGGTTTCACGATCTCTTGTAGGAACAGTTACAGCAGCAACAGTAGAGATCTGGCTGCATAACTGGAGACCATTACAAGCAGTCACTAGGACCTCTAGCAAGCCAGGTGAATGGATGGAGCCCTAGTGAAGCAAAAACAGAACCCATTACTCTACTATCTCATGACTTTTCATGACACCAATATGTAAAAGCCAGTGTTACCTGAGATCTATCTAACTACCTTAGATGGCTGGTTTATTTACTATTTTCTTGGTTTGCTTGCATCAGAGGAAGCAGTTGTACACCATTCTTGAGTTCACCAATCAAGAATAAATAGGTGATCCACTTCCAGTTTTACCAAAAAACTCTAGAATCGCAACAAGTAAAGAAACAAGCAAAATAAGTCACTGGATCTGGAGATTATATGCACACATGTCTTCTCACCATCAAAACTCTGGCCTGGAGTTTCCTTCCTGACTCCAGGCAAGGATAGTTATAGACTGCCAACAGTGGGTGGCAGTAATGGCATAAAGAGTGGTACCAATCTGATGAACTGCTCAAAAGGAGACCATATTTTCTAATGTTTATGTTATTCATCAGTCACAAGTATCTTTTTGGTCAAAATGATAAATTTTCCTTTTTTAGTAACAAACGGTTGCTGTGATTCGTCATCATTTGCTTTTGGAAAAAGAATCATTGCTAGTACTTGTAGTGAATCATATAGCATTTTGGTGACATCTGATGGAGAAGGACGGTTATGTTGAAGAGATCAATTCAGGGGTCACTAATAGAACCAAATCTCCTGTAAAAAAAATTGCAGTATTTTGAGCTTTTAATCTGAAGAAGTATTTGTCTAGGCTACGAACTAAACAATATCACGAGGTATTCTTTTAGCTTCTGATCATCAAACTGCAGCTACCCAATTTATTTTTGAAAATGCAAAATCAAGGACCTAACTGAGTGTTTGCGGAGGTACCTTTAGAGGTAAAAAGAAAGCAAACAGATGTAGGTATGTCTTATCTTTTTAAAATCCACCACAGATGAACACTACTGTCCAAACAAATTCTGACTACGGCTAATTTTGAGATACATTAATCTGAAACTTTGTGTCCCACTTCTCTTTTAAACAATGTTATGAAAACTGATGACCACTTGATATATACTAGGCAAATTGGAAAAGTAGATATTAAAAAATTTAGAGATCAAATTTTTTTCTCCAGATTTAAAATGATTTATTTCTTAATAATAAAAACATAACATGTTCATTATGGGGATTTTCGAAAAATAGAAAAGAAAAAAATAAAAGTACCCTAAATTCCTACCTCTAGAAATGATCACTGTGTGAATTTTAGATACATATTTATTGATAGTTGGGTACTTAGATTACATAATTTTTCACTTCATAGCTCAACTTTTTTCTAATTCTTTCTTCTTCAATCATTTCTGATGACTTTTTTTTTTTAACATCTTTACTGGAGTATAATTGCTTCACAATGGTGTGTTAGTTTCTGCTTTGTAACATAGTGCATCAGCTATACATTTACATAAAACCCCATATCTCCTCCCTCTTGCATCTCTCTCCCATCCTCCCTATCCCACCCCTCTTTTGGAAGACCCCTTAGACCCGGTCTTTTTCCTTTTGGCTTAGGGATCAGTAAATTACAGCTCACTTGGCAAATCCTACCTGCTGTTTGTTTTTCTACAGCCTACAAGTTAAGAATATTTTTTACATTTTTAAATTAAAATTAATTTAGAAGAATAATATTTTATGACACATGAAAATTGTATGAAATTTAAATGTAAGTGTTCCATAAATGAAGTTTTATTGGAACACAGTTACACTCATTTTATAACTGTGTTATCAAAGTTTTTCTGTTAGGTTACAAGATTCATAAACCTCTCTTGTTTCTGGAACCTCTCTCAGGTTAAGGTTTGAGGAAGAGAATCAGTAGCCATATTAGTTCGCCATTTAATTTAAAATTGTACATTTATTTTTAACTTGAAAAAACTTGGTTAATTATTGTTACTGAAAAAGTCCTCATTTTTGCTTAATTTTCATTATAGGAGTTTTTAATGTCTACATAAAACCTCAGAGCTATAACATTGTCAATTATGCTTATTGTTGAAATAAACTTGAGGTAAAGGTTTTGATAGTATACCCATGTAACAAGGGGTATATAATATTTTAATTGTATAGATTTTAATAATCAAAACTTTTAATGGATATTTGATACAGAATTGAAGGACAACTTGGCTCATTTACTAATCAATTTTGTTCATTTATAAAGGGCAAAATCAACTTATTTTCTTGTTTCTATATATCACTGGACAGTCTTTCCTCAAATTTCAATAAACTTCAACTTCATTTCCAGAATTCAGCCTCTGGGTTATTTTTACACGGCTGTTGTAAAAATAACAGCAACTACATGTACAACCAGTGCAATGAAATATACAGGAGCATGTTGAGTGTAGCTGCAGACAAGTGATTGAAAACCTGCAATGTGTAACATGCTATTTTTCATGGAAATGTACAAAAACTAGTTATGTGAGTTCATCTCTGATTTTCTTTGAGAACTTATACAGAACATTCCTAAAACATACATTTACAAACTTTACAATATGTTAAATAATTTAAGGTTCAGGTTCATCTGTTTACTGCTTTTTTTTTTTTTTTTTTTAAAAACTATAACCGTAGACAGCAGGGTACACAAAAGCTACAGATTACCACAATGAGATGCATGCAAATCTTGAATTCTTAGGGGATTTTTTTTAAAGATTAAACTTTCTTTTTAACCCATTCTATAATAAAGAGAACAAGCTGACTAGGATAGATGACTCCATAAATCTCTCTAATTATTTCACAATAAAAATAAAATCTGAATCTACTTTATTAACAAAAAAGCAGAGGTACAAGGAGAATCCTCAACTATAACATATATTCTCACACCACAATGTTAAATGTAGCTGTTTTCACTGCACAACTTCTGGCAGCTAACGCTGCATATATTATCCCACACGGATGATAGAAGGAGGCCAATCTTAACATATGCAAAGGAAATTCACAGCCTCAATAACATTCATTGTGATAGTTGATAACTCTGAAATTTCAAAACATTTTCTATTTTTTCTAATCTGAATCATCATGCATCAGGTTCCAATTTTTTAGTCCTTAGAGAAAATATTAGCTGGCCTCTGGTGAAAACTCATTCTTTAACTTGGTCTGTTAAATAACAACTTGATCTTGGTGAAAATGAACTAGGTCTAAATATAAACATTAATCAGCTTTGGGGATTTGCTCAACTCCTTTTCATTTTGTCAATGTCTTTTTAAACTGTGGAAGTCAAATACAGACTTTGTTCTGAGCCATATGATTTGGGATTTTGTTCAAATTGAATCAAATTTGAATTAGGAACAAATTAATCTAATCTACTTTTATTACAGGTATAGGCATACTACCTACACAATCTTCCATCATTTTCAAACATAATAACATAATGCTATGGATGATAACTAGGACTGTCCTATTCTGAATCCATATAAATGAATGGTCTGCTTGTTCTGATATAACAAAATGTGGAAAATTTCTTAAAAATTGCATTTTCAAAAACAGGTAAGAATATAAATCTAGTTAATGTAATATATATTATAGCAGAGTAGGAGAGAATCAAGATGACTAAATGTTTCTGTAGCCTAAAGGTAAGATTTTACTCCTCTGCCTAACACTACTAAATTCTTCACTTTAAAAAATAGGAATATTGTTAACACTAAATTTTCTCAGGGACTAGGCTAAATGCAATTTCGTCATTAATACTGTAGTCATATAAAGTATGACTCTAAGAAGAATATTGCTTTGACTTCTTTTAATACTATTGTTCCTGAGCCCTTAAATCTTAAATTTCTGGTGGTTTCTTCAAGGCACTTAGATTTTATACACTGTCTTACTAAATATTGGGAAACGCCACCACTAATAATAATTATTACTGTTGATTCCTCTGTGGTTGGAAAGAAAATTTGTGTGACATTGACTTTGAACAACTTTCTTTCCACCAAGGAAGTCATGTTTTTAGGCTTTTGTTGCTATTAATTTTACCCTTTCTTCAGTGCACTTAGCTCATATGTTTTGGCTTTTTCGCCAAGCTTATAGCAAAGATGAATTGCTTGGCCAGTTATCATATGCGTGATGGCAGGACTGGTAAGACAAGAGAGGGGGAAAGTATATAAGAAAAGAGAATGGCATAATAGAGAATAAAAGTACTGTTTATATTTTGATAATTATATCCCTCCTTAAATGATGAGGTTGATGTTATTACAGATCAGACAAAGTTTTCCTTTGCTACTGTCTATATTTTATCACAACTATAAATTTTGAGACCTTACGTGATTTTCATTACTATAATGGGACAAAAGATTTTATATTCACATTCTTGGGATGGAGTCCTAGTTTTATTGCTTTATAAAATGGGTGTATTCAAGATAGTAATTTAAAATAGAGAAGCCATGATACTTAGTTTTCTACTTAGTGAACTGACACAAGCTTCTACTTAGTGAACTGACATAAGCATGCATACCTCATTAGTTAGTATAATTAAATGAGGTAATAAGTTCATATAATATTAATAAGAAATTATTTCATGAGTTCTTATGTGCCAGGTAGTATGTCACAATGCTTTATGTATATTGTTTAAAATAGCTAAGTGCAATCTACCACCATTAGTTCTACTATCTCTTGCTGTTTTGAGTTTTCTGTTGTTTTTAATTTATGCAATATTTTATGCATATTTTTTACTAGGTAGATTCTTAACTTATTTATATTACAAATCTTTGAGAATCAGATGCAAAGTACCCTTTCACTACCCAGTCAAACTGAATTTTAAAAAGTGGGGACTCAGGGCTTCCCTGGTGGCGCAGTGGTTGAGAATCTGCCTACCAATGCAGGGCACACGGGTTCGAGCCCTGGTCTGGGAAGATCCCACATGCCACGGAGCAACTGGGCCCGTGAGCCACAATTACTGAGCCTGCGCGTCTGGAGCCTGTGCTCCGCAACAAGAGAGGCCGCGATGGTGAGAGGCCCGCGCACCGCGATGAAGAGTGGTCCCCACTTGCCGCAACTAGAGAAAGCCCTCGCACAGAAACGAAGACGCAACACAGTCATAAATAAATAAATAAAAGAACGTGAATTTCTAAAAAAAAAAAAAAAAAAAAAAAAAAAAAAAAAAAAAAGTGGGGACTCAAATGTATAGACTATATGTAGATATATAAAATCTAAACGCTAAGTAAATAGAAACAAGATGATCGTAGTCAACTCTCAATAAAAATATGCAATAAAAGGCACTCTTTTTGAATTAAAAATATATAATCTGAGAGAAAAACAAAGAATCTTGGGGTCAGTCCAGAACACATAGAGGGGACTGTGATATGACACCTTATTATAATACAAATATACTTTCACGACATACGTGTATGTATATGTGGGAGTCTTCAGACATAAAAGGACATTATTCCTGAAACAAAATTCTTTTTGCATCTCAAATTCAATGTGCCCAAATAAATACATATTTTCCTTGCACTGTGTTCTAATATTTCTGAATGTCATAAATATCCTACCAACATTGATATAACTAGATGTATTCATCTTAGTCTATATCAAACCAGTCTTCAAGCCATATTGGCTCTGTCTAAAGGCAGCAAACTTAGTCTTCTTTTTATTCCTTACATGCTATCAAAACAAGGAATTCAATAAATGTTTATTGCACATCAACTATGTGAAGGATCAAAGAAAATTCTCATATGTCCCGAACATTATTCAGAATATTTTTCTCCCTCTTTGCTTTAATTGAATTTCAAACTTATTTCAAAATATCTTTCTACCTATCTTTAATACAGTTTTCACTATCTGAGGTATTAGTTGCTTCACTAATAAATTAGGTTTACAATACCTCTTAAATTGTAGGATATGAAAAAATAAACAAAGAAAACAGTTCTTATTCTGGTTTCAGGAAAATAATTTTCTCTATTTAACGTGATATTTAAACTATTTAATAGTTTTCTCTATTTCTCTATTTCAATTTATATATTTTAACTTTGTGATAGTTCCCTTTTTCTGGAGTGACAAGATGACCCTTAATGTGCAAGTTTCCCTAATTACCTATATTATAAAATGCAAAGAAAACTTGGCTTTATGAGAATTATTTATCACAGATATTTTCTTAAGAAAAAGAAATGACTCTGTCCTGTCTTTCCTGGGGTTTTCCCACATACAAAGAATAGGAATTTTACTGTGTAATCTAGGCCCTCATCTTCTGTGTAAAATCCCCAACTACTTTAATACTACATTCAGGCAGAAGAAAAGAGATAATATGGTTTTTTCAATATTCTGTCTATTATTGTAAGAGAAAATGTATTATTTTTCTGGGCAATTCAATGAGTAGAAGAAGGTTTTTAAGCTTCAAGGCTCAAGACTTAAATAGATTTCCCAACTTCAAGTTTTATTTTATAAAACATCATTAACTAACCTGTTAATTTTACAAACATTTTTTCAAGTGCAAAAGATAAATAAAAGAGACTATGTGTTTTTCTTAATTTTTCTACTCAGGAAATGGAAACATGAACAATTACAATACATACACAAAGGTCATGGAGATTTGCATAAGCTAACATGGAGCAGACATGATGGCACCCACCCAATTATGGATGGAAAAGCAGCTAAG
Source organism: Eschrichtius robustus (assembly GCF_028021215.1). Classification (NCBI taxonomy): domain Eukaryota; kingdom Metazoa; phylum Chordata; class Mammalia; order Artiodactyla; family Eschrichtiidae; genus Eschrichtius; species Eschrichtius robustus. The sequence continues at coordinate 20,657,886 of NC_090844.1, read as the reverse complement.
GAAGGTCTGGTGAAGGATATAACTCTTGAGCTAATTAGTAACACGACAATAATGATGAGTCAGGGGAAATTAAAGAAAACATTAAGGGAAGAAGAAGCAACACATGCAAAGGCATTGATTCAAGAGACCATAGTAAACCAGGGATCAACAAGGAATTCATCCTACCCTGAATATAAAAAAACAAGTTAGCAAGTGAGAAGACTTCCTGTTGTTGGTGAAATAAAAGGCTGCTTTATGTGTAACTCCTAAAACATTCTATATTTATATGTTATACACACAGCAACGTAGCATGGTAATTTAGCATATACCACTGAAGACTATCAGACTTCTCTCTACCTGGGTCAGATCCTGGATCTGCCACTTACTTGGTATGTGACTTTAGTTACTTAACAGTTTCGAGTCTCAATATACAGATTGTACCAAGTAGTTAAAAAATACATTAACATATTATGTTATGCACAGTAATTAATAAATATCAGGCATCATTGTTAGAGTATTACTATTGCTATTATTTTCCAGCATTAGTATACAAATCACACATTTATTAGAATACATTAATGCATAATATCTAAACAACTTCAAAAGCCTTTTCATGATTCTTTAGTTTTCAGGATACAGAGAAAAAAACAGTCAGCTTTAAATCCCCGAGGAAAAGTAAACATAATAATTTACCAAAGATATATTTACCTCTTGAACTTTTCAGAAGTAATCTAAAATGTACAGCCAAAAATGGCCTTTTCAGCTTACATAGATTTAAAGAAGGACATTCTGAAGAAAATGAAAATCAAAAGAATATGGGACAAAGCATAATTTAGCTACACATATCTAATGCAAATGAAGGAAAATCCCTGTGGACAATGAATGTGATATATGCAAGAGTGCAAGCACTTAAATTTTATCCAGACTCCATGCCTGCCATGTATAAGTGCCCAAAAGTTCTTTTTAAATTTTGTTTTGTTGTTTTCATCTACACAGACAAATAGAATAGGATCTAGAAAATAGAGATATTTCAATTTTCACAAAGACATAGCTTTGGAATAATAAAATGCTTAGGGTCAAAATTAAATATCTCATGTCACCTACAGACAACGATTGATTTCACATTACATAGACTCTTCTTCAGTAACTTGGACTTTTAACCCCCTCAAAATGAGTTAGTTTTGATATATACACCAATGATTTCTAAATAGTGTTAGGAATCGCTCTGTTTTATAAATATAAAATAATGTATTTCAATAATGCTCCAATCTATATAAAATCTTCAAACTAGTAAAGGCGATCTGAAGGAGGTCAACTATCTATTGAAGTTCATGGATCTCTGAAAGTATGATGAAATGATAGGCAATTACTGATCTGAGACAGAGAAAGCTCTTCAAAGAGAATTATAATTAAGCATCTTCTTACTTTCTATGTAACTCAACCCCTTTGAGAGAATTAGAAATAGATATTGAACACCTAATTAAGCCAGATGAGTAATTAAAATGTTGTGCTGCCTCCTTACTGGCCCACACTGGTAAAAGAACATGACAACAGACAGAACCTAGCCTAGGTCTCCTCTCAGTTTTATAATCACCCTTGGATTTGGTTCACAATGGCCAAGTCCCTCAAGATTCTGGTATGAATGAGTTTACAGCTCATTTTACTCAAGTTTAAGAACAATAAAAATAACCTAAAGTATTTTATTTTAATGTACATTCTGGATGTTCCTTACAATGTTTACTACATTCTTTCTAGTACAAACTTGTGGGTATTTACATTAAAATCATCAGAGACAACAGCTTAAACACATTCTCTGTTCCTCCTCCTGCCCTGTGGTTCCTACTGCTCCTTGGAAGAGTGAACCAAATAATCTACTCCTGTCACAGCACGTAAGGTCCTGAGTTAATTGCAAAACCCAGAAGCCCCATACACGAGACACTATAATAGCGACTTTTCTTGAATGCCTCTTTATCCCTCTTCTGAGGCCCTGGCACTGATTACTGTAGGGTTGCATAGGGTGGGCACTTGACTTCTCTGGGAAAAAAAAAAAAGGAAAAACAGACTTGAAAATCAGGTTTGATGGAACAGCCTGCAGAGTTCTAAATAAGAGAGTTCTATTCGGGAAGACTAAGAGGAGGGGAGGGGGTCACAGGTTCTGATCCATGGTAGGCAGAGGAGGAAAAGACCAGAAAGACAGAGGTAGGAAAACGAAGCTATACAATTTGTGTGATCTGATAGTCTATCTCTGGGAATGTTCACAGTATCTTTATTCAAAAACAAAGGTTGACATATTCATCCAATAAAATACTACTCAGCAATTAAAAGGAATGAACTACTAAATGATGAAACAACATGGATAAATCTCAAAAATATTAGGCTGAGAGATAAAAGATAAAATAGTACACACCTTGACTCCATTTATATGAAGATCGAGAACAGACAGAAATCATCTATGGCTTTTTATAAATCTGTAGTATTAGAACAGTGATTGCTCTGGGTGGCAGGGTGAGGCTTGGGTTTAGGGAACTCTGTAGAGAAACAGAAATGTTTCTATCTTGACACTGGGGTGGGTCACAAGAGTATATACTTTTGAATTACATTTCAAAGCTATGTATTTCACCGTACATATATTATATTTTAATTAACAAAAAGTTCTACAGCCAAATGAAGGAAGGAAGATGCAGAGGGAGGGAAGGAGGGAGCACCCTTGGGCTCTGAGATTAATAAATACAGTTCATCCTCCCAGGTCTGCTACTTATAGCATGACATTAGCCATATTAGTAAGCTTGTCTAATTTTTGATTTTGTTACCTAAATAAAGGAGCTTTTCATAATATTTGTAAGATTATTATGAAGATAAAATCACATGATTGTTATGAAGATTAAATAACATGACATATGTATGAAAAGTCTTTAACACTGGACTACCTCCCAGTTAATAATGCTGGATGGCAGTTATAATGGTGATGCATAGTGAGTACAGTGTGGGAATACAAACATCTTCTTAAAGTAGAGGTGAGACAATGAGTATTGTTAAGAAAGGTCTTAGGAGGAAGGAGTCCATTAAAAGGATTTCAGTCAAAACTACAATGAAGTATCACCCCACACCAGTCAGAATGGCCATCATTAAAAATTCTACAAATAACAAATGCTGGAGAGGGTGTGGAGAAAAGGGAACCCTCCTACACAGTTGGTGGGAATGTAAATTGGTGCAGCCACTATGGAAATCAGTATGGAGTTCCCTCAAAAAAGTAAAAAATAAAGTTATAATCTATTAATCCCACTCCTTGGCATCTATTTGGACAAAAGTGTAATTTAAAAGGATACGTGCACCCCTATGTTCATAGCAGCACTGTTCACAATAGCCAAGACATGGAAGCAAACCTAAGTGTCCACCGACAGGTGAATGAATAAAGAAGATGTGGTACATATATACAATGGAATATTACTCAGCCATAACAAAGAATGAAATAATGTCATTTGCAGCAACGTGGATAGACCTAGAGATTATTACACTAAATGAAGTAAGTCAGAAAGAGAAAGACAAATAGCATATGATACCACTTATATGTGTAATCTAAAATATGACACAAAACAGAACAGACTCTCAGGCACAGAGAACAGACTTGTGGCTGCCAAGGTGGGGGTGGTGGAGGAAGGAGGGACTGGGAGTGTGGGGTTAGCAGATGCAAACTACTTTATATGGAATGGATAAACAATAAGATCCTAGTGTACAGCACAGGGAACTATATTCAATGTCCTGGGATAAGCCATAATGGAAAAGAATATAAAAAAGAATGTATTTATGTGCATAACTGAATCACTTTGCTGTACAGAGAAATAAACAAAACATGATAAATCAAATATACCTTAATAAAATAAATTTTAAAAAATAAAAGGATTTCAGTGTGTAATAGTCACTAAAATATTTAATTCCCCACTACTGTTCCTGAGGCAAATTACCTCAAAATGCTTTCAGTAAATTGGAAAAAAATGAGAGACCCTTTGTGACTACTATGAATTCTAACTGCAGAGTGGACAGAGGTGAGGTATTGAACCTCACAGAAGCAGAATCTGCAGCAAACGGGACAGTTTCACTCCACAAATCTTAAAGGTGGCCAAACGACATGGATCCAAAAGGCAATGATTAGGAGTGGAGATGGAGTGAAGATCCAGCCAGTATCAGAGCAGGAAAGGTACAGCCAGCAAGTACTCATGTAGCTAAAATTCTCCTGTCCCACTGTAGAGGTGTGAATCAATTTTGATATACAAGGAAATCATCATCATCATCCATTTATGGAACACTTATATGCTCACACACTGTATCTGGTTTATCTAGTTTTACTACTTACAACTATCTTGTTGAGATCTATGTATAAAATTCCCCAAATGTGCATATTATTTAAACCAAAACAAAAGAGTCTGTACACATTTTCCTTAGTTTCTCCACTGCTTGGTGAAGCTGATTAATGTTTCCTGATGAAAGAAAGGACAGGATTATGGAAGTTTGTAATACAATTTCTACCTGGAGAGGAATTCAAATCTCACAAAGACTTTTGAAAAGTCTAATAACTCCTTTTCTGGAGTGAACTATAAATCGTTACCTGTTTACACTCAGATTTGCCTTTGTCTGATTTTTATTTTAATATTTTATAGAGCACGTGATACCAAATCTCACGGAAGCCTTTTACCAAAAGAATAAAATTTGGGCCTTTTCAATTGGTTTAACATAGAATCTAGAGTGAGAAATATTATCTCTCAGTGTTTCAACTTTTGCTCTTCTAAAATGAGAATAATTTTACTTGACATCAGTTTATTTAACTGGATACTTCTGTCTATTCAATGTATTATCTCTGCTCCCAAATCCATTTGAATAAATGTTAGAAAAGTAAAACTACATTGAGGTGAATAAGCTGAAAGTTTGGGAAAACATTTGAAACTGATTATAATATATATTTATCAAGTACTGCACACATAGTTTTTAAGTTATAACTTTATTTTGTTGTTCATCTTTCTCCTTTAGAAAACAGATTTTTAAACTCAAAGCACAACCAAGCATTTTCAGATGAAAATGATAATTTTGTAGCTGTTTGAACATTTTCAAAACTCTCTTTTCAAAGGCTGCCTTTCATTTAGAGCTCATTGATGTTTTTCCCCAATTGTTTAGAAATATGTGTCAACTGCTTTATAAGCACTAATTAAAAGAAGTCACTGATTTATAAAGGGTGATTTTTCAGACACATATATGTATATACACTCACATAGAAAGCATCAAGGGAGTACAGAAAATGAAGTTATGCCTCTAAAATGTCTTTTCTTTCTCTAAGATTACAATTTAAAGGCACATACATCACTGTAATTGGACCAAAATGTGAGACAGGAGAGAATCTATTACACTCTTTTAATAACCGCTTTAAAAAATTTTTAAGTTAAATCAAGCTCTTAAAAAATACAAAACATTTTTATATAATCTTTCCCAAAAGGAAAATAAAATAACAACATCTGACATGAAATTTAAGCACTTCTGTGAAAGCACTGGATTGGGTATTTGGAATTTTCTCATGAGTTGATTGAACATATGATTTTGACAAATAAAAGCTATGCTTCTAGGTGTTTAGTTTTCTTGTTTATCAAATTAGGTATATTTTATCTGCCCAGTATTTATTCAGAGAAGCTTCTATTATATATTTACATATGTATATACATATGTAATATATATATATATATATATATATATACACACACACACACACATATGAGAGAGAGAGAAATTTTATATTTTTTGTTTTCACACTTTAATTTTCTTACTTCTCTATGCACTGTTCATAGGGACATTTTTCTCCCCAAGAAAGCATGATTCCCAAAGTTCTAACCCATACCTGGTGCTTCTGTCGCCCCAACTGCACTCAATTGTCATTCACTTAGAGAGTTTTGACCATCTCATCATGTGCTTGTTCCCTCACCTGTCCGTCCAGCTTCATGCTTTAATGAGCTACTATTTTCCAAAGGCCTGTAGGTATTTCCATCAAAATGTCTCTCTGCGAACTCAAGCTTCATCTGTCCCAAACTAATGCTATTTTTGCTAAGAAATACACTGAAACACTGACCTTAATATTTTTCTCCCTGCCTCAGATTCATTCTGTATATAACTGCCAGAATCTCATTCCTAAATAAAACTCTAAGTCACTTAAATGCTCAAAAAGTATTTAACAGCTCTCTAGCTTTCAGTGAGTAAAATCTAAATTCTTGATGCATATTCACAGGGACAGCTAGCATGACTTCATGCTTTCTTTCCAGTTTCAGCCATGTTTGTACTTCTTACTTTGACTCCTGTTCAAGCTCTCCCTCTGTCTAGTTTTCTCTTTCTATCTATCATCTTATAAGACCCTCATCAAAGGCCATTAACCCCATGAGGAATTCAAAGGCCACTTTTGTCTGAGATAATTTGGGAAGTGAAAAATTCTTAAATATAAAGTAAAACAAACTTATGTAAAATATCCACACGTATTTTGGAACTAGCATCTGCAAGGTATAATATACCTCAATGTATTCTCAAATTAGCTAAAAAGCAGAGCCATAATAAGAAGTATTATATAAGGGAAACTAATTAACCCTAGCTAAAATATATATGAGGGGAATAACGTAAATACAGAGGAGAGGTACTTTAAAAATAAAATGCAATTTTTCACTTATTTCACACAAAAACAAAATATCAAGATTAGAAATTCTAAATATTAAAAAGGACATGGGTTTGTTTAAAAACCAATATTATACACACTCACACAGATACTGGACGTTCAACAGGCTAGAAGTCCTCTGATAATAAACTCTGAATACTCACATGGAAAAGCAAACATTGCTTCAGTGAACAACGGGTCAGTGGATTTATAGAAGAAGTGCCAAACTGAAATTATGTGCTCCAAACACATATATATTTTTGTTACAGCTGAATGACCCCAAAAAAGTTTCAACAAAGCAGAACACATCAACATCCTGAAACATCAGAGTCCTCTTGATTGTCAGTGGAAATAATGGATAACCAATTACATCCAGTAGCAAAATATCAATGAATATAATATTTTACTCTAAAAATAAAAAAGTATTTCTGCATGTTCATTTCATTATTATGATTACTCAATCATTTTTAGTAATTACAATAATGTTAGAGACTGTTATTTTTTATCACTAGAATAATAAATGGAGTTGCATTATAGCTACATTGTTGATAGAAATTATTCCCTTAGTTGGCCAAATAGTTACAGTTTTTTTCCTAAATACATTTCTAAGACAGCATACAAGATATTATAATAATCTATCCTAGCTTAGGGTGCTTTATTGTATAAAGAGTCTAGATAAAATAGATTGGACATATATCTTATCTGCTGGTGCTTAATATAATATAAAGCCAAGCTATAAATCTTCAGAGGGAAATCAATGTCAACAAATAATCCACCAATATTACTATCATAAGGACAACATAATCACATAAATTCAAAGAGACAAATAATGATTAGCATGATAGATGCCTTATAAATCATAGTAATGCCACATAAATTACATTTGTTGATTTGATCACAGGATCCGACATTTTAATAATTATATTGCTTATTTTAAAATTTCAGGAAAGAGTCAATGCCCCAAAACTAAGGCTTTCAAAATAACTCAAATAAGCAGGTTGTCCATATCTTTAAATATTATTCTAAGTTCTGAAATGAGATAGAATAGCAAAAATCTAGGAATTTTATCTGATTTTAAGTGAAAAAAAATTTATCTCCTTAAGTTTAAATTAAAATCTCCTCAAGTTTTAATTAAAAATGTTCACCTTTTAAACAAATGCATAAGTACACAATTCAATCTTTCATAGAAAGTGCGACTGATAAACTACAAAATAAAAACAGGCTATTAAATTATTAAGACAAGAAATGAGAGTCTTTGTGTTGGTTTGCAAAATGGTCACACATTTCTCCCATTGCTGTACGCTGCTTTGTGAAGTGTCTACTGTTCTACCAGGAACCAGTCAACTTGCCAGCCCTAGAATCTGGGCTCAGCCTTGTGACTTTTACTGGCTGATAGACGTTAACAAACTTGCCACAAGCAGAGGTTTGGGAAGCATTTGCACCACGTTGGGGCTGCCCTCTCTTGCTGCTGGGAACCATTTGTCACCGTGTGATCAAGCTGGGGCTACCTTCCCACAGGAGGAGAGACCCCATGGTGTACCATCTCAGCCCTCATAGCCAGCCGAGACACGCCTGTGAGGACATTCTAGATTAGCCAGCCCCAGGCCAGTTAGTACAAACTAGAAAAATAGCCTAGTGTTTCTTATTCACAACTTTGAGGGGAATAATAAAAATGTATGGTTCTAACCTATTAAGTTTTGAGCAAAAGCTTTTTATTTGCAGTGAAAGCTAGCTGGATCAGTCTTCATTATTGCTTTTATACAACTATTTTTCATAACTATCATAACAACAAAAATAGTCTACAAAACATGATCAGAGGCAAAATAATAAGTTAAATGTGATAACATTATAGAATGACATAAAATTCTAAATCAAAAAATAATGGTTTCTATGCTTCCCCACAGAAACTATATACTTTCCATTCATTTCATGAATTTTGAAATAATATACAAGGTTAGATGTTTGATTGACTATTTAGCTAATTAAACATTACTCCAAATAAAATATAAAGTACTCCAAATATTAAAATTAATTTCTCTACAAAAGCCTTTTACTTTACTGGATGATCTCCCAAGTTCTCTCTTTGATAATCTCTGCTATCCAGCATGCTCAGGAGTATTTTGATTCTAAATTCCTGATTTAGTTTGTGATGATCAAAAGAAGAAGCCAATATGGCAAAAGTATGGTAAGCTGAGTGAAATACAACATGGGATGCTTATTGCAAATCATAGATAGATGAAGAGGACAAGAATGGCATGGTATTACACTGGTGCTGATTTTTTAAAAAAAGCAGTTAAGTGAAGGCATTTGCATAAATTATGTTAAATTCCTCTTTTCCTACTTCAGGATACAATAAAAATATGGCAATTTGCAGTATCAGATCAAAATTAAACTTAGAAAAAGAATAGAAGAAAAGTAAAACAAACAAACAGGTATTAAATTGCTTTTTTATCTTCCACACGTACAGAGGATAAAAGACAAAAATGCAGCTTTATAGCAGTTTGTTTTAATAATTCACTTCTCAAATACTTTCTAGAAAGAAATGAAAGGGCAGATAGTTACTAATTACACCTAAAATATATTGAAGGGGAATATTTTCAGTAATTTGCATTTCATGAAATAAGAAAAAGAAAATTCATGAATTTAACAAATATTTTATCAGGGAAATAAAAGAATACTGCTAAAATAACTTACTTTACTATTCACAACTAGAGCATAAGTAGGAATGGAAGTAGTGAATATGGGACACAAAAAATATGGCATTTAATTAACTATTCCTCTTACTGTCTCCTTCCTTATTTCCTATTCATTCAAATTTTAGGATTAATAATTTGTAACCTGGTTGAAGACTAGAAACATGTAATTCAGCTTCAGACTGGTGTCAGTGTCAAAGAAACAGTTCAGCGGAACAAAGTAAATTTTAGCAGTTTGGAACCTTTATTTGCATATCTTAAATCCATGAAAATAAAATCTGAATCTTTTTCTGCCGCATGCTTTTTTACAGAATCTGAAAAATACCTCTAATTCTTCCTAGATTTTCATTTTCTCTCTCCTTTTCTTCTCCTTTCCTAAATTGCAGAGGTTGACCTAAACTTTATTTAGCAAAAAAGACTCTTTCCTCTTTAGGTTTGTAACTAAGGATAATTACAAGATGCTCTTTGGCTCTGAGGAACAGTGTTAAAACTAGGGCCCTGAAATGAATTAAAGTTGTTGTCTTGTGATATATGCATGTTGTAATAATTTAAAAAACACAAAGGTAACTAAGTTCAAATTGTTTCCTGTCTTTATGTTTAATTCCATTATCTGATCTAAATTCTCTTAACAAAATGATGGGCATTTTTCCAACTCTCTTCCTTTCTTATAGAGAAATACATAAATTATTCTCACAGATGAAAGAATTTTTTGGTGGTTGCTTTTGAGAGGGAGGGAAAGAGAAAAAGAGGATGGACAGGAGAACAAGAAGGACTCAGCAATATGACAAAATACATTTAAATAATAGGATGTCTAACATTTCATTTAAAATGGTTTGCATACCACAATGTAAACACTTCATCTCCTTAAGACATTAGTGAAGTCTTTACAGAAGAAAGAATTATGTGTGAATATATGTGCATGTTATAGAGAGTTACAAAAGTAGGAAAATCTAGGAAATGACAGAGATCCATATTTGGGTAGATGTCATGGCAAAGGAAAGAACTTTCATGTCATATAGGGGAAAAAAATTAAATGGTGACAGAAACTGGGAGTCAGAGGACTTAAGTCCCCCGGAAACAGAAATCTTATGGATATAACTGAATCATCCATAGGACATAGAACAAGGGTTGAAGCTACATATAGAAAATCCTAAAGACTCAGTTGAAAAACTGTTGGAACTAATCAACGAATTCAATAAATTTGCAGGATATAAATCTCTTAAGTTTCTAAAAAGCAAGGTGATCAAAGGCAACATATGGATTCACTGTAATGAAAGTGTTGCTTAGCAATGATAAAATCATAAAACCAAAATTATATTGAATGCAGTTTTTTCTTTCTTTTCTTAATCGCTGGGAATTTCAGGATCTTGATATGTCATCGTAGTTTGTGAGAAAGATTATATATTTTGCCACAGATGTGCTTTTTAAAGCAAATTCTGATTTATAGGAGGCTGCTTATTACTTCAAAAGAGATTTCAATTGCTATGGAGATGGAAAATTAACAAGAAGAGATTATACCCTAAATCTTTCCTTTTTTTTTTTTTTTTTTATTAATGCAAGTCAAAGAAAAATCAGAGAAGTGTGGTTGAAGTATGTGAAAATGCAAAATCATGACTATAATAAATTACGAGCTTTTACAGTGATGAGGAAGCTTACTATGATAAAATATGGACAGTAAAGTAGTTATAGTATTAATATGTGTGATTGAATTTTATTATGATAGCTCTACAGAGAGTACAATGAGAAAAGTGTAGGACTAGACTAAAGATGATATTGGTCAAAACCAGTGTTTTTCAAGCTAGAAGGCAAGAGTATGAAAGGTTTCACAGATTCCTATCACAGATCAGGCAGACTCTATGTCTGTTTGCTTTATACTGCTTTTAGTTTTTGTAATATTTTACTTGATGGAACAGTCCCACATCTACAAATCATTTATAAACCATCAATCCAGCTAAAAACAATATTTAATTTGTAATAACTGAGTAACAAATTTTAGTATTAAGATACTGAATATTTCTATTTAAAACATTATATCTTTATTTGTGACTCAGTATAGTGCTTTTTAATAAAATTTCTATCACTCTCTTAGAAATATTAAAAGAATGATTATCTAACGCATTAAAATGCAGTAACACAAAATAAGGGGAAAGGGTGGAGAGCTTTTGTTATTTGCAAAAAAAAAAATGCATTTTATTAATTTGAAATATAGTAAACTAAGCAGATGTAAGATAACATAGGCACTATAGAGTTTCACTGCCTTGAGGATAAATTTCAAATTCCTTAGCATTCAAACCCTGCATGTGTGAAGCCCTAAGCTGCATTCCAAATCAATGTTTCTCTGCTCCTTTATATCCATATTCGTCAAATATTTTTTTGCTCACTCATTTCCTAAAATATTTTTTTAAACTATATGTCCTTGAATATTTTTAAGCTGATATTTTAAATATTTTTGGTATCAAAAGTTTGTTTTTTGCAAGGGATAAAATATCTGACCCTACATATTATATATGTGTTTTAAATATATTTTGTAGAATGCTCCAATTTTGTGGAGCCCTGCATTGAGCTTATCCAAATGACAGAACATGTTTGCCATATAACCTAATTCATCAGTAAACCCAGCCTTACTTTCTATCAGAAAAATATTTGAATGTTTCATTTCAAATAAATGTATTAATATTATCCCATGATAACTAACTTATTTTTGATTTATAATTCTAAGACAGAGGATTTTGCCATCCATATAACCTGGATGGATAGGCTTCTCCTTCAATAGTTCTTATCTAGCGACTAGTACTTTCTCCTCTCTACTTTTTTACATCTATCTGTCTACATATCCATCTATCTATCTATCTTTTTACTTTTAATTCAGGTGCAATGTGTCCTCATACTCCCACTTTGTTTAGCCAACCACTCATCCCCCATTTTCAACTTTTTATGTCCTGAGCAATATATTTTTTAATGTAAAAACAAAGGATTGATGACAGTTATCTGTTACTTTTGAAAAATAATGGACGTGGTAGTGGTAGAGAAGTTGGAAAAACGAGAAGTAGCAGCTACAGGGTCATTCTTGGGCAGATCAAATTTAGGAACAAGTGCATTTGAAACTTGAGACTCAGGAAATAGATCTCCATGCATCAGTACCCCATGCATAGTCTTGGAACACCCACAGGGGTAAGCGTGCCTGGGTTTGAGACTGTTACCTCACAGGATTCCTCAATCAAACCAAATTGCTCTACTCACTTTTTCCTGAAAAAAACTATGTCTTCTATAAACTATTTTCTTGCTCACAAATTATCTAATTTAGAATCAAAATCTCAATCATTCTTCAAAGTACAGCTCATATGCTTTCATATGGAAGCATACAAACTTGACCCATGAATAGTTATTTAGTATGGAAGGCCCAATTGAAAGTAAAAATATTGTCACTAAGATTGTTCCCATACTCAGTTCTCAGGCCTGACTTCTAAGGACAAGGAACTACAAAATAAAAAATAATGTGCTTCCCTTTTGTTCTAGGTTTGCTATCTCATTATCTCACATCTTTTCTGGAGGAAGAAGTAAGTGTAGGGCTAAGTGTGTACGTGTGTGTGTTTATGTGTGTGTGTGTGTGTGTGTGTGTGTGTTTGGCAGAGAACGAGATGGGACACTACAGGTAATTGGTTTATGTGTTTGTTTATAAAAACAACTACATTTGAGGTAAGGAGGGAATCTTCATGTCTTTGTAAGGCTTCTGCAGTGTCTGAGAGACAACACCTGTGAGAGGACAATAGTATCATCTCTGGAAAAAATATACAGTAAGTAGAATTCCTTTTAGAACCTCCTACATTTTTTTTAACTCCGTGGATTACTGCATTTCTATAACCAAGCTCACCTACACTTATATATTTAGCAACATCAAACCGTGTCCTAGCTTAATGAGGATTTCCTACCATGCTATTTTTTGGGCTTATTTTTAAACAAGATTCATTGTGTTGAAATTATTCACATTCTTTCTTCTGTGGGTCTAGCCCAGAACACCATACACAGAAATAGAAATATGGAATTCCTGGAGAATATGTAAAAAAATTACTTTGGAGAATACGATGAATTGTTTAAAAAAATTTTTTTAATTTGGTAATGAAAGATAATTTTTTTTATTTTGGACAAGTAATAAGACACATTTTTAATCAGTACTTAAAATGTATCTTCTGATAGCTCAAAGGTTTTAATTTTCCTTTCAAATAAAATTTTTCATTGGTCAAATGAGACTATCTATAGAGTTACCTAAGACATATTCTTCCTTTATACCTGGAATAATTTTTAATTTTATGACTTGTTTAAAAGCAATGAATCGGAATGGGGAATTTAGGTTTGAGTCATAGTATTAAGACTTTTCTTTGCACAACTTGAGATAGCTAAATTGCCATATGCAAATGAAGACAATATCTCCTCCTGTATAGCAGTATGAATTAAGTAAGGTAATATGTATAAAAATGCTTTGTAAACCTGCAAAGTTTAATGTTCAGGATTATTAAACTGTAGTGAGTAGTTACATAGGTGGTTTCAGTGTTTTCATCTGTTGACACATGGTTGAGGGGCATCTATGAACCACTTAAAAAACTGTATATAATGATTTATTTTTATCCTTGTATTTAGATATTTTCTTCAGCTTTGAGTGGATTTTACTAAAGATGTCTGAATTTACAAACACTGAAAAGCACTTTGTTGCACAAATGTGTGTTATCTTTTCTGTATTCACTACTAGTGTTCCTTAACCAGCATGTACACATAACCTCAATAAAGAGGCTCAGATTAATTATTTGTAGATGTTTGTTAAATATAACAGAAGAGGCTTAAGTTCATCAAAACTGAGGAATGTAAATTGGTACAGCCACTATGGAGGACAGTATGGAGATTCCTTAAAAAACTAAAAATAAAGCTACCATATGACCCTGCAATCCCACTCCTGGGCACATATCCATAGAAAACCGTAATTTGAAAGGATACATGCACCCCAATATTCACTGCAGCACTATTTACAATAGCCAGGATATGGAAACAACCTAAATGTCCACTGATGGAAAAATGGATAAAGAAAATGTGGTACATATATACAATGGAATATTACTCAGCCATAAAAAAGAACAAAATAATGCCATTTGCAGTGACATGGATGGACCCAGAGATTATCATACTGAGTGAAGTAAGTCAGACAGAGAAAGACAAATATCATATGATATCACTTATATGTGGAATCTAAAAAAATGGTACAAATGAAGCTATTTACAAAACAGAAATTGAGTCACAGGTGTAGAAAACAAACTTATGGTTACCAAGGGGGAAAAGGGGGGAGGGATAAATTGGGATTGACATATACACACTACTATATATATAAAATAGACAATTAATAAGAACTACTATTCTTATAGCACACAGAACTCTATTCAATACTCCGTAATGACCTATATGGAATAGAATCTAAAATAAGAGTGGATGTATGTATATGTATAACTGACTCATTTTGCTCTACAGCAGAAACTAACACAACATTGTAAATCAGCTATACTCCAATAATAAAAAAAAACCGAGGAACTTAAAGTCCTATTATTTCTAGTGCTGTCAGACTGTAAATATTTACAGTCATTAATTATTTAGAACAGCAGGTCTACAATTTACAGAGAGACAACTATAGAAGAAACTTTTGCAAAGACGAGGTGGATAGAACAAGAAGCAATGACTTGAGATGTGAGTTCTGGCTCACTTTTGAGTCCTCAGACCTTGGACACATCACTTAAATTCCCTAAGTCTTGAGGTAAAGTATCGGCAAAATGGCAATAAAATTATCTGCTCTGTTCACCTCACAGGGTTGTTGCTTTGACATTTAGATACCTTTTCATGGAATCCACTGAATATATTAAATGAGAGAAATAATAAAAATTACATTGATAGATATCTAAAAATATGGAAGAATCATTGATTTCTGACTAGACTATAATCAAGCTAATAATAGAAGGATGGATTTTCAGACTTCATGTTACTTGACCCATCAGAAACAGTTCTTCACTCTGTCAACTTGGAAACACTTTCTTCTCTTTCCTTTCAGGATACCATACTCTCTTGGTTTTCTTACTACTTCACCAATCTCTCCTTCTTAGTCTGTGGTTGGTTCTTACACTTCTTTCCAAACTCTTCAATATTGGAGTGATGGATTATAGTGATTATAGATAGAATATTCAGTATTCTATCCACACTTACTTACTGATATTCTTGTCTGATATCATGTATTTAAATTAGATAGATAGATAGATATAGATATTAATATTGATATAAAAATGTTTCTAATTTGTGTCTCGAGCTTATACCTCAACATGAAATCTACACTCAGATAGCCACCTGCTAACTTGAAATGCCTGCTCTTCTAGTAGACAAAATTATCAGCTCCAAAATTGTGCTCAAAATCTTCCCCCACTCCCTACTTTGCCCCAAATTGGCTAATAGTGACTACTCAGAACAAAAAACCTTGATATCGTATGTGATTCTCTCTTATTCTCACATCCCATTTGCAATGTGTTAGCAAATTCTTATATTCTACTTTTAAAATATACTGTCTTTGATCATAATACTCATCACATAGTGAGGATTAAATATATGCAAAGGATGAAAAATATGCAAAGGATTTAGTATAATGTTTGGCTTTCATTAAAAATAATAAGCAATACTGTTTCTTGTGTTGGACTCTGTGGTAAAGGTTTTACCTCGTTTATGTCTTCGAATAAAAACCATAACACTCTAGTCCCTAAAAATATTAGGGGCTACTATGAACTTTATTTTGCAGATGATAAAAGTAAGGCACAGAGAGGTAAAATAAGGTAACAAGTCACAACTGCTAAGTAACAGAGCCAGGATTTGAAGCCAGGAATTGGACTTCAGAAATTTACTCTATGCTGAATGTTAGCTAGTGTTAAAAACCATTATCTGTCAAACAGCCACAAAAATGATTTGAAATATAATAGAAATGAAAAAATTTCAAGAAAATGGCCAGCTTACATTCACAACACCAAAAGGAACAGTTTTTCTCCACAAGCACAAAGGTGAAGAGAAAAAGGAATGGAAAACCCATTCTCATACACAATATGAACCATAAGGTGATTGACAAGAAACTTGTAATGCTTATATGAAAAAGAATGTTAAGAAATGTTCCTGAACAACACAAAGTAAGTCCTCAAAAGAAAAAAAAATCAGGAGAGAAGCCATATTTCTAGATAGAAAAATCTCAAAACTATAAAGATGTCAATTTTCTCAAATTAAATGCAACCATAATTAAGTTTCCAATTGGAATTTTTATGAAACTTGACAGCTGATTATTAAGTTCATTTGGAAGAGAAAATGCACAATAGTCAAAAGGTTTTGAAAAAGAGCAATAAAAAAGAACTTGCTGTAACAGTTCCTTAAACTTACAGTTTGGTTTTAGTCCAAATATATCAATAGAACAGATAGAGGGGCCATAAATAAATCTACGTACATTTAAGAATGTAGTATATGAGGAAAGTTGTACTACAAATCAGTGATGGGAAAAATGGACTATTAAAATTATGGTATTGGGGGCTATTGGTCATGAAGGAAATAAAAAAGGAAGGAAGGAAGGAAGGAAGGAAGGAAAAAAGAAAAAAGAAAAGGAAGAAGGGAGGACAGGAGGGAGGAAGGAAGGATCCTACCTAATACAATACATCAAAATAGAGAAGTTTCAAAAACTCTCCCTCATTACTTAACAACTTAAACAAAAATTATTTCTTTTAAAAATCAGATTTTTCTTGGAACAGCCATCAATTTTTGATACAAGCTTGTGTCATAAACTTGAAAAAGTGAAAGCCAAGAAAAGAAAGATTACTTCATAGTAGCATATAGTATGTATCCCTGCCCTATTTTCACCCATGTCCCAGAAGAAAAGAACAAATGTTGACATATTTCTGAGAAGTGTAACCCAAATAAACTGATCTGGGTAGAGGAAAGAAGGTAGTAGAGTAGACAGCACTGGAAAAATCTACCAGACTGTATATGTCATTGGAAGAAATCTACAGAGGCAAAAAGGGCCACTCAGACCCATGGAATTAACAGAGTCCAAGTCTGGTTGGCACAAGGCATTTACTCACAGTCTAGCTTGCCCTTCCCATCAACAATATCTCAAGGGAAACAAACAAAGTTGCCAGAAAGTAATTTTCCTACCTCAAATTGTACTCATTAGGGATAATGCAAACTAGGTAAGGAAAGAACCTTAAGTTTTAGTATTTAAAATTTTGGATTTTAATAAAACCATAGCTTGAACACAATAAAACAACCTGTAAAGATTTAAAAGACTGTGGAGCTAAGGAAAATTCTGAGAGTGGAAACAACACCCTTATACATAAAATACATGAATTAGAGCAAAGGCAAAATTCATACAGAGAAAAATAAACTAATGGCAGCGAAGACAGACTCTAGATCAGTGGTCCCCAACCCCCGGGCCACGGACTGGTACCGGTAGGTGGCCTGTTAGGAACAGAGCCGCACAGCATGAAGTGAGCGGCGGGCGAGCAAGGGAAGCTTCGTCTGTATTTATAGCTGCTCCCCATCGCTTGCATAACCGCCTGAGCTCCGCCTCCTGTCAGCATTATGATGATTTGTATAATTATTTCATTATATATTACAGTGTAATAATAATAGAAATAAAGTGCACAATAAATGTAATGTGCTTGAATCATCCCGAAACCATCCCCCTGCCACCCCGGTCCATGGAAAAATTGTCTTCCACAAAACTGGTCTCTGGCGCCAAAAAGGTTGGGGACCACTGCTCTAGATAATAACTTACTTGTATTCAGAGGAAACATACAAAGTTTAAAATAATTAGAGAAATTATGATAGCTGTGGAGGACAAAGAAGATCCAACATAAGAATTATTGCTTTCTCTGAAAACCTTAACAAATGTAACTGAAAGATATTGAGTGATATAATATAGAAAAGGTTTCTGAAATTAAAGAAATGAAATGGCAAAAATGTATCAGACATCCAGGCAGAACGTGCCTGTCATCAACAGGAGAAAAATACCAGAATTTCCTGAGACTTTTTTATGGCAATATTCAGTGCTAGAATTCCACAGAGCAATGAGCTAACAGGAAAAGAAGGGATGAACCATTAATAACATTCCAGAAAAGAATAAAGACAACAGTCAGACACCTTTCGCATGCAATATTTCAAGTATCAGCAAACAAACACACAAAACTAATTAACAATGAAATACAAGAAAGGAAGGAATGATTTGAATAATGAACTCAGTCCTGGAGAATCCATAAAAAAAGGACTGGTGTTGAGAATGGCAGGCATCTGTATTGTGAGTTAAGACCAAAGTGCCAAGGCAATTAAATCTGCAGAACAGAATGTAAATATTATGAACTCTGACAAAGTTAAAATCATATAATTATCAAAAAAAACTGAAAATGAATAGGGGTGAAGACAAACTGGAGGAAAGCCAGTCACCCCAAATTGCACTGCAGGGAGTTAATGAACACTGTCTGAAATGAAAACATGGAGCTAATGCATCCAGCTTCCTAATGGTTTTCGTCGTCTTTTATTCTTAACCATAAAGACACGTTTAAAAAAAAACATTTTTGTGGTAAAAAAAATATTTAAGGTCAGCAATTCTTTCCAATTTATGTCAGTTTATGTTTCTTCTATTTAATTATGTATAATATACTAATTATAAATAGCAGGTACATGTCTCCCTATATATTTATCTTTTTTATTTTTATTGTTTTATCTTTTTTATTTGTGCAAATGTATAATTATATAACTGTCATGATGTTCACCATATGTTAACAGGTTTTTTTTTCTTGAGTGTAAAGATTTTGGGATGATTTGTGTGCATGTGTGTGTTTTAACTTGAATAAAGACATTACAGTAAATAATAAAGTTCATCAGTATTAAACATCTGAATGTGAAATAATAATAAGAATGATAATAATAAAAAGATTATAAAGCTTGCAGATATCTATTTATGATTGGTTTGCATGGGAGAAAGAAACCTGAATAGAGGAGATTTGCCATGGTAGCTGAAGGACACAGGGTCAGGAGACTTATCATGTTGTGTAACCAGGGAAGAGGTCTGCTGAACATGCCTGGCTCCTTGGCTTTGTGTCTGAATTCTATAAAGAAGAATTGAACACAGGAGATGAAAAACTGATTGTAACCAAAAACGCAGTTAGTATCACAGCTCTGAAGCCAAGTGAAATGACTGGAAGTGAAGAGAGGGTAGAACATTGCTCACAGCTCTGCTAACACAGGAATCCTAAAAAAATGCAGACTTCTTTGTTTTGCTGTGGAATTACAGGAACTGGAATTATCTAGTAGCCATTCCCCTGACACAATTATCAATCTGTCATGCAGGATGCTGGGATGAGGGGCAATAGTGAGGTATGACCTTAACTGAGGAGGCTTAAACAGAAAAAAATAAGAGAGGTATTCAGTTAATATCAGATGAAGTTGGATAATACTTAAGATAGTCCTAGAGAACTCATGATGCAATTTTTTTCTGGTAAGAATCAGTGAAATATAGATAATCTAACCACCTGAGCACTCCGAATTCATGAAACCTTGAGAAACTTTTCATTTACATTAAAAAACTGATGATTACATGTCCTAATTTCCTGATATTTCAAATATTTAACCTAATGTTAGACCACATGCATTAAAGACCCATTCAGAACGTTATAATATATGCAAGGTCAAATCCCAAGTTCTTCGAATATTTTGTATCTAAAGAAAACTATATATTTAACTTCACAAATGTTCAGTACCTACTCTCTGAAAATAATGTTAATTTTGAAGATGCATTGAATTCTAAGATACTTTAAACACAGAATATGTTTTTCTGTGTGCTGATATGATCAGCCACTTAAAAAATTTTTTTTTTTTTTTAAGCATGAATAAGAGAGTAAACTGCATTGGATAATAGTAGAATTTCAAATATCTATAGAAATTTGGTGGTGGAGACAGCCAACTACCCTACAGTTAGCCTGTAGGGTAGAAACAGCCCATGGTTCATTAAGTTAGGAGGCTAGGTGTGTGTGTCTGTGGGCAACTGCATTTTCTGACCAATAGAAATGTATTACATTTCCATGTATAGGATTAAATAAATACCTATGTAACCAGAAAATAATTTTAAATAAGAAAATTCTTTATTTCAGAGTGGAATACTGGCTAAATAGAAAGAAGGCAATCCACTGGCATTAGTGCAGGAAAACACACACACACAAATCAAAACTGCAGGAAAAAAATCTGCACAAATCAAAATTGTTTGTACACTACTATTTTTCTCAGCTTAACTGAATCTTTGTAAGTACCTGTTGAATTTAATATATTTTCTTATCTTACCTACAGGAATTTTGACATTTTATCATAAAAACATTTGAATACATGAAAATGTGTGGAAAGACTGAACTAAGTGGAATTAAAAAAATAATGTAAAACCTCATCTCTACTAGTATTACTGAATTTGTTGTGTTCTTTCTTGACCTAAGAATCACGTATTTTGATAAGTTTCTACCAAACTCACTTTATTAATGAGAAAATTAAGGCTCAGGAACATTGTGGCTGGCTTTTTGAAACAGTGAATAAACTTCACGGCAGAGAAAAAACAACTGCATGCATTCATGGACAAGAGAATCCTAATATGGGGACTGCTTATAAAAGATATATTTCTCTTTAGTTTAAATATTTATTTTTTTGTGGTATGTGGGTAGAGACATTTCCAAGGAGTAAATGAGTCTCCTTCTTTTTCCGTTCTCTAACCAGTCCTCCCGTCTGACTGCTGATGGAACATGCTGCCACCTGCCTGGGCTGTATCAAGCTTCGCAGTTACTGAGGGGCAAATGATAACCAGAGGAGAAGCGACAGGACTGGGGACGTGAAAGGGAGCATATAGATTTCCATAAATACGGCGAGTTTTAGAAATGCTTGTGAACTTTCCCAGGGATAAAGGTTAGAAAGCCCATCTGCCACCACCTCACATTTTAATGCTATAACATCAGTGAATCTTTCTTATTTGGTCCATAGTTGGAGTGAACATACATCCCCGTTTCCCAGGAGTATCCTCGTTTACACCTGTTGCTTGCTCTCAAAAATGTTGCTACTGGGAAGGTAAATTCTATGACCCTCCTGCTGGCAGAGGGCTTCACAATCCTCCTCTAAACTGTACTCCCAGGAAGCTGCTCCAAATTGGTCTAAAATGGTTTCGAAGATAAATCTTTTTTTTTTTTTTTGCCGTCCCCAGACTTATCAATAGGATACATTTTCAAAGAAGGTCCTGCCTATGATGACTCTCACCTTTGTCCTATGTTAAGTACTGTTTTTATTTCCAAGTATGAGTTTTCATTTCTTCAAATATGAAACTGTTTAGTGGTGCCAAACACAAGAAGGAACCAGAAAATAACTGAGTGGTGATAACTTCCAATCAAAGGGAAGATGCTAATATGTGTAAGCGTGCTATTTGTTTTCAGTTTTCCTAACAATCAAATCAAATAAAAACACCAAACAAACTTTTTATTTTAAGTTTAATTAGTTTTGATAGTTTAATCAGTAAGGTCAGGTGTTCATACATGTGTCTATCGTATTATTTATTCTCTGACCAAAATCCAGAAAGTAATCTTAATAAAAAACTTCCAGTACCCAGAGTAGCAGTCAATATAGTATATTAGGAAGCTCTGCAAGTTCACACATAACAAAATAAAATTTAAACTTAATATAATTATCCTAATTAGAATTTTTATGAAAAAGAATCCTTTGTTCTGTGTTCACTTTGATATTTAAGGGAAAAATAGCCTCGAAGCAAATTATAAAATTTTGGCTTACTATGCAACTCATTTGCTAATATATTGCTAATATTAAAACATTCTAGTCTAAAATATACTTTCATATTTATGAAATAAGGTTAGTAATCTTTCCACATTTTATATAACAATCTTTCTAATTATTCTGTTTTACTAAATTTATTTCCACACATACACACATATCCCAGGGGAAAGCCTATTACATTTGAAAGGGTCTAGTGAGATTCTGATGTACCAAAGATACTACCTTCTGAGAAATAACACACTTAAGCCAAAATGAACAATGTCTAAGCTATAATGTTTTGATTTTTAGCATGCTGCTAGGTGATAAAACACACATAGCACACACACATACACACATACATTTGAAAGAATAAATATTCTTACTGGTTTTAAATAATGTACATCCAGAAATAAAGTTAATTTCTGTACTAAGACTTTTTGTCACCTCTTTTAGAAAATGCATGTCCCTTAAAGCTGAAAAGATGTAAAATACATTGAATTAATATCATTTATTCAAGTCAAGGTTCTTGCAGAAATTACTCAAAATATGTTAAATGCCCCTTTTGGAATTAATATAACTGGATTTTTAATGTCCATTGAAAACAGAGGGGCATATTTTGTAGACTAACAAGCGCAACACTGCAGTTTAATTTGAAATGGCTCTCTAATTTGTCAGTTTGAAACTAACTTCTCCACTGGTTTTTCAATTGCTTCATTGTTTTGATTTCTTCAAATAAGTCTTTAGCTTAAAATAACTAAACGCATACTGAAGAGATAAGGGGTAACTGTCCTCCTATTTTAAGCTAAAACATAACCTCTAAATTATCTTTTACAGTAAGCCAAAGCCAGTATCACATACCTTTCGGGAATGAATTTCTTTCACATACAATGGAAGTAGAAACTCAGATATACCTTCAAGTCGGATTCCCTTCTTGGTGACTCTCAGATTTCCCATACCATCCTACAAGCAATGAAATATAGTTCACTTTTAGGTTAATTAGAGAATGAATAACTGGCCATAATTTTCTTAGGCCTAAGTTGAGAAAACAGTAAGCTCAAATCAGCGATGATTTAAGGAAAATGAGAGGTTGAATTTACTTAATGAATGACTGCAGCAGTTTGCATGCATATGGTGGGCTCTGTTTAAAATGAACAGGGAAAGAGGAGTATAAAGGACCTAGTATCTCTTTCAAGTTCTAACAGAGACTGGGACTCATCTGTGAATAAATCCTGTACTTTCTTCATGCATCAATCCTTTTAACTATTTATTAGGTAAAATGATACTTGCTACCTGATTATTGAAAACAACTTTGCAGAGAGATCTAATATTATTTTTACATGACAGTTGTATACATATTTCTACTACAATCAAATAGTCACGTTTGTACAAGCAATAAATGATTGACTAGTGTAAGTAAAGAATGGTGTCCCAGTGTTTTAACCATGGGTTAAGCATACATCCTTTTCTTTAGAAAATAATACTCTATGAGGAGGATAAAACAGTACACAAATAATATTTATGAGACAAAAAGTAAAAATAGTAAGAACATGGGAATTAAAGAAAGGAGAATTCACATCTGGTTGGAGAGTAAACCATTTCTCATGGGAAGACACTGACTACGATAAAGGACTTAAGAATATGGAGTTTCAACAGAAGATGTCCCTAGAGGGAGGAACAAAATGACCATTCTGGTCGCAATTAGGAAGCAGCATGCCATCCAAACTGGCTAATGGAATATTGTGAGCAAAAACAACTGGGAGTATGTTTTGAGGCCAGAGAAAGAAAAGCCATGAATGCAAACTAAGGGGTCTGTATGTACAACAGCGTCCAAGAGAAGGAATGTACAAAGTTCTCGAAGAGCTCAGTGGCTTGAAATGATCAGAGTTACGCTTTAAGATTAAGCTGGCAGAAGGACAATGTGGAGCTATCTGACAGAGTATCAGTAATAACGTACAACTTGGTAATAAGTGTGAGAAGTGTGGTGGAAGAGCAACCTTCAAGACCTGGTGACTAATTTTATCTGGAGATACTGAAAAGAGGGCCATTTATGACTGACCCAAGGTTTCACAACTATGACTATATAAGGACATGTAGTGATTTTTACACTTGGACTAGTAAAATTTGTAGGCTCAATGGCAAAAATAAGTTCAGCTTTGAACTTTCTAACTTTGGACTTTCTAACTACTTCCAGTAGCAACACTGGAAAAAATCAGAATTTTATCCATCAACCAACACATCTGTAGAAAGCAGGCTGGGGTGTGACAGTTGCTTAAGTCTCGCTTGAATCTATCATGATGGATGAGCAAGTCCTGTGTGGAAAAAATGTATATAAAACCAAAGAGGGACTCCTAGATAACGCCTAGGTCTGTGGGTTGGAAAGACATATTTTCTACCTCCTGGGAGGCTGGGATTAGTAGAAGAGGAAAGGCAAGGGATTATGATAGCCAGCCTCAACCCTCTGCTCTGACCTCAAAAGAAAGCCAATGAAGTAGTAGAACAATGAAAAGAATTTTGAGTAAGAACTGAAGAACTATTTTTTAAACTCAGACAAAGAAAAGGACTAAGAAGAGAGAGAGAAATATTTTGAGGTGGTGAGATCTCAGTCTTCTCATGGAAGGAGAAAGGAATTGATTCTGGTTGAACTGAATTTGGGATGAGACAGAGGAATTCACTTCTTGAGCCTAAACTTCTTGTCAGCTTAAACTTAAAGCTGACACTGGAAATGCCTAAAATTTTTTAAAAATAAGAAAATTTCAAGCATCCCTGAAGACAAATTCTGATGGGAAAATAGGCCTACTTTTGTTTCTCTTAGACAGAGCTAGTTTATACCAGTTTTATAATATCCTCTCTCACTTTTGAAACTGAAGTGTCTCTGATATAGACATTAATTACAGGGTTGCTCATTCACTGGCTCTAATTAGTTTTGCAACATTATGCAACAGAAACAGGCAGAATTAACAGTGAGAGAGATTCAAAACTGAGGATTTACTGGACAGGAGTGGCAAAAAGTCATAGGAACGTGGTGTTCTAAAGTAACAAAAAAATGATGCCCCTTAAATGGCTATTATTTTTTTCTTGTTGGATACAGACATGTAAAGCCAGATCAGCAGTGTCTGGCTGCAAAAACAGCACAGGGTAAAGAATAGCAACAGATAATAAATTAATGATCAAGTTCAATAGGAGTTAAAAAAATACGAGAAATGCTAAGACAGGTTTATCATCAGAAAATGGAAACTCAGATTTTGAGATCTTGAAGGTGAGAACATTTCCAGACATGATGAGGTCCAGAGAACACCTGAGCAGTGGCTGCAGACATAGACTGGAGACAGAACCCTGTATATTTCACACAGCCTAGAATAACAGTACATGTAAAGTGATGTGTGGCTTTAAAATATTATTTTGTTTCAGAGGGATTTTCTTGACTAAATCTCACACACTGACTGTCCATGTATATTCTCAAATGCCTGCATGAAGGAAATGTTCTGAAATGTTCTCCATGGAGTTGCTCTGCAAATGTTTAAGGCAAATGTTAGACTATCTCAAGGAAATAGAAACAAATTCTATCATGAATGTAATTCCCAGTTCAATGTTAATCTTAAAAAATGTTTTTATAAGATGGCTAAAAATAAAAGAATTGGACATCCAAAGTTAAATGTGATATTACCTATGCTATATGCATATTAAATTTTGGAAAGTTTTGATTCTTAAGCTCAGTGTTTTCTTCTTATATTTTCTATATAACATAAACTTTGGCGGCATATATATAGTTATATTCCATTTATTTAATTAAAAAAAATTTGTTTAACATCTTTATTGGAGTATAATTGCTTTACAATGGTGTGTTAGTTTCTGCTTTATAACAAAATGGATCAGATATACATAAACATATATCTCCATATCTCTTCCCTCTTGTGTCTCCCTCCCTCCCACCCTCCCTAACCCACCCCTCTAGGTGGTCACAAAGCACCGAGCTGATCTCCCTGTGCTATGCGGCTGCTTCCCACTAGCTATCTATTTTACATTTGGTAGTGTATATATGTCCATGCCACTCTCTCGCTTTGTTCCAGCTCACCATTTCCCCTCCCCGTATCCTCAAGTCCATTCTCCAGTAGGTCTGCGTCTTTATTCCCGTCTTGCCCCTAGGTTCTTCATGACCATTTTTTTTTTTTTTTTTAGATTCCATATATATGGGTTAGCATAAGTATTTGTTTTTCTCTTTCTGAACTTACTTCACTCTGTATGACAGACTCTAGGTCCATCCACCTCACTACAAATAACTCAATTTCGTTTCTTTTTATGGCTGAGTAATACTCCATTGCATATATGTGCCACATCTTCTTTATCCATTCATCCGTCAGTGGACACGTAGGTTGCTTCCATATCCTGGCTATTGTAAATAGAGCTGCAATGAACATTTTGGTATATGACTCTTTTTGAAGTATGGTTTTCTCAGGGTATATGCCCAGTAGTGGGATTGCTAGGTCGTATGGTAGTTCTATTTTTATTTATTTAAGGAACGGCCATACTGTTCTCCATAGTGGCTGTATCAATTTACATTCCCACTAACAGTGCAAGAGGGTTCCCTCTTCTCCACACCCTCTCCAGCATTTACTGTTTGTAGATTTTTTGATGATGGCCATTCTGACTGGTGTGAGATGATATCTCACTGTAGTTTTGATTTGCATTTCTCTAATGATTAATGACGTTGAGCATTCTTTCATGTGTTTTTTGGTAATCTGTATAACTTCTTTGGAGAAATGTCTGTTTAGGTCTTCTGCCCATTTTTGGATTGGGTTGTTTGTTTTTTTTGGATATTGAGCTGCATGAGCTGCTTGTAAATTTTGGAGATTAATCCTTTGTCAGTTGCTTCATTGGCAAATATTTTCTCCCATTCTGAGGGCTGTCTTTTCGTCTTGTTTATGGTTTCCTTTGCTGTGCAAAAGCTTTTAAGTTTCATTAAGTCCCACTTGTTTCTTTTTGTTTTTATTTCCATTTCTCTAGGAGGTGGGTCAAAAAGGATCTTGCTGTGATTTATGTCAAAGAGTGCTCTGCCTATGTTTTCCTCTAAGAGTTTGATAGTGTCTGGCCTTACATTTAGGTCTTGAATCCATTTTCAGTTTATTTTGGTGTATGGTGTTAGGGAGTGTTCTTATTTCATTTTTTTACATCCTACTAGAGAATGGACTTGACACGGGGAGGGGAAGGGTAAGCTGGGATGAAGTGATAGTGGCATAGACTTATATACACTACCAAATGTAAAATAGATAGCTAGTGGGAAGCAGCCGCATAGCACAGGGAGATCAGCTTGGTGCTTTGTGACCACCTAGAGGGGTGGGATAGGGAGGGTGGAACGGAGGGAGACACAAGAGGGAAGAGATATGGGGATAAATGTATAGCTGATTCACTTTGTTGTAAAGCAGAAACTAACACAACATTGTAAAGCAATTATACTCCAATAAAGATGTTAAAAAAAAGATTTCTTTTTGTTATTTATTCTTTCCTGCATGCTAAAGGAATAAAAAATCCAACTGCTAATTAAAAAGAGGAAATTCTCTTTAAAACATCTAAGCATTTTCTGTTTCTTACCTGTTTTATGCTGAGGTTATTTATAATTTATAATGAGCTGTTTCTCCTCAAGCATAAGAGAAAGAACAAATAAAACATAAGTTGGAAGCCTGCTTTATATATGTGTTTTTACTATGTTGTTTGCTGTAATCCTGTATTTTATTTTCATTTTAATTGGCCTTCCTTATTCCTGCCTATTATTAGAAAATAAACTCTACAGTAATAAGGATTGATAGACTTAGGAATTTGACCTCTAATTCAGCTTGTATAGAAACATCTTTAGAGATTGTTTATAATAACATAACTTTTGTCATCTGGAGCACGATTTATTCTTTTTGTTCTTAGCCAATAATTGTTCTAAGTTTCACAATTTATGCTTCACCAATTATAAGAGTTTTGAAACGTTTTTGAATATATGATATATTGAATAAGATAATAAATACTGTACTTCGTATCTATTATTTGGTGTTCTTTCAGCAATGTGAATGATTTTTTAAAAAGCATAATAAGGGCTTCCCTGGTGGCGCAGTGGTTGAGAATCTGCCTGCCAATGCAGGGGACACGGGTTCAAGCCCTGGTCTGGGAAGATCCCACATGCCACGGAGCAACTAGGCCCGTGAGCCACAAGTACTGAGCCTGCGCGTCTGGAGCCTGTGCTCCGCAACAAGAGAGGCCGCGATAGTGAGAGGCCCGCGCACCGCAATGAAGAGTGGCCCCCACTTGCCACAACTAGAGAAAGCCCTCGCACAGAAATCGAAGACCCAACACAGCCAAAAATAAATAAATAAAAATAAATAATTAAAAAAAAAAGCATAATAAAATAAAATGTAATTTGTTTTCCAAGTTTTTCTCTACTTATGATGAAATCCTTGACAAACATTTCCTTCTTTTTCTAACAATCCACCTATCACTAGTCTCATAGAACATGTCATTGTTTAACAACAAAATTATCATAGTGAATATATGCTGAGACAAAATAAAACCCAAAACAAAACTATATTAATCTGACATGGCATATGTGATCACAATTATCTGATTAATGGAGAAAAAAATAGATACATTCAATAAACCCAATAAGACTGCATATAAGGGACCAGCAATATATATTACATATATGTGTATACACACATATTATATATATATATATATATACACACACATATGTAAACAATTACTTAAAATGATGGAGAAATAGACATAGCTATTCAATCCACTAAGAACGTTTTGAATACATAAGCATTTTATGTTCAATAAAAAATAATCCTTTTGAAAAAAATCCTTACAGCACATCTTTTTCTTTTTGTATTGTATTTTATTTTTTTTATACAGCAGGTTCTTATTAGTTACCTATTTTTTACAAACTAGTGTATATATGTCAATCCCAGTCTTTAGTTTCTCTTCAGATAGAATAAATCTTTCGCCTTTTACAGGACATCTTTTGGAATCACTCTCAGGAAAAAAAATTGGTGTGGCTCAGTCTAATAATCCAATTAATCATATGATACAACCTTAAATGTGCATGGAAGCAGCAGCATTGTGCCACTTTAACATGAAGTTAAAGTTACACTCTGAGGATGTGCAAGAGACAGAGATTTGCTAATGAAGAGTGCTGTAGGAAAACCAAGCATGCTATTAAAACAAATCATATTTCTTGGTGGTTAAGTAGAGACAGCTGCAAAGAACCTTAGGTATTTGCTTAAGAAAAATAATAAAGAATTAATAATAACACTACGTACCCTAAAGATTGTCATCTGTAAATGGGTGACTGAAAAAAATCCACATTTTAATCTGTGTAACAAAATTATAAAGCCTAAAGCTTCACTATTAGTGTGTCTGTCTTTCCCAAACATGCTTAATAGTATGTAATAATTATAATAAGCCCAGTGGAAAAAGTTCAGTTTTCAAATAAATTTAGGAAACCATTGCATGATATATTCCCACTCAGAGATTCATAATGCATATTAGCATACTCAACACACTGAGAAGTCTGGAGGAGAGAAATAATTTACTTTCTCTAATACAAAGTTCCCTAAACATTTGTCCAAAGGGACCCCCACTCACTCATCCACCTTTTGGAATAGGTGGAATAATGTCCCTTTGAACACACTGTGTTCACTTATATTTTATAAACCCTGAAGGAAGATCTATGTAATAAGGAGATGCGTTGTTTAGCGTGAAGGCTTAAAAATAGGTGATTAAAGAATTAAAAGCTACCGTGTCTCCACAGATATTTATTGAGAGCCTATGTATCATACCACTAAGTTCTGTTTATTTTCGGCTTCCCAGCTGTATTTAAAAACTGGAGAGTCTATGTTGAACAATGCTAGGAATCTGGGATGCTTCTGAGATGTAACTTGTTGTCAATAAGAAAGAGAGGCAATGTTGACCACACCTCTAGCTTTTGCATATATATGTCAGTTACTATGAGGATAATTTAGTTCCTAAAAGGAGAATCACTTCTTACTTTGAACAAAATCACATTTCTGGACCTGTAAATTAAGAATAAGACCTCAGGGTATGGTAACTCTACACAGGTAATCCTCACGGTAAGGTCTTGTCTAAGAATTCCTTCTACATGCCCAAGACATCTTCAATTTCTACCCAAACTATGGAAT
The DNA here is from genome assembly GCF_028021215.1 of Eschrichtius robustus. Taxonomy (NCBI): domain Eukaryota; kingdom Metazoa; phylum Chordata; class Mammalia; order Artiodactyla; family Eschrichtiidae; genus Eschrichtius; species Eschrichtius robustus. Next base: position 20,627,518 of record NC_090844.1, on the reverse strand, counting down.
TAATCTTAAGAGCTAAGTTCATAGAGCAATTTAGTAGCTACTGAGACAGTGGCGCATTGTCACAACAACCCTGTAAAATAGAAACAATATTGTCCTCCTTTTATTTAAAACACACACACACACACACACACACACACACACACACACAAAGTTAAGTGAATTGTATGCAGCTAGTAAGCTAGCCTGAAGTTTAGTCCTCTCACTCTTAGTCAATCTAACAACTGTAGGGATAGAAAATGTAAGTTAAATTTATTTTATTATGTAACTCCATTAGGAATATTGTAATATTTTTCATTATTATTTCCAAATTAATGTGTATCTCTTCTTTCTTAGATTGTTTGACTTTTAAAAAATTTCCTTCTCTCACTGACTTCATTTACCAGCACATACTTCTCTTTTGGCTTGGATCTGAATCATGGTATCCTGAAAGCAAATTATTTCTGGTAAGACAAAACTCTACTTCCAAATAATTACAAAGTTCATCTTGACAATGAAGCCCCCTAGAACAAATTATTGATATTTTTACAGACATAGACCATTTTAAAGGAGTCTCAAAACAATATTTTCTGTAAATAAAAAAATTCACTGTTTCACATTCTTCCTATTGCATATATATGTCACTTCCTATTCCTATAACTGCTTTATAATGACCCTCATTCTATAAAACTAAGTTGTGTATATGTGTATATGTGTGTGTGTGTGTGTGTGTGTATTTAGAAGAGATGAATTGCATAGGAAGGGTAGGTAAAATTAACTTACTGAACCCAAAATTATAGCTATCCTATTAGCCTGGGACTGAGGGGATTTTAGGTGAATGTCAAGATTGGATGAATAGCCCACAGAAGGCAGTTGCCCCAATGAACAAGTCACGATTCTTTGCCAAATTTTGGTCATGAGCCAATTTTTTGACCCAGAATCCATTGACCCCTCTTGCCGAATTTTGACAGTAAATGGACAAGTGCAGCTGCCTTAGCCTGAGATTCCTCAGAAATGAGGATGTTGGTTATGCCACCAGGTGAGCCACTAAATCCAGCAAAACTGAGGTCTCACGTCAATGAAGGACCTGCCCCGCCTACTGGGATTACCAAAGGCAGAAAACCTTTAACTTTCAGTCTTGTCAGGAAATATCTTAGCTCAAAGATCCATCTTGTCCAAGATCATGTCCCCCAAACCCCACCTGGGATGGCTTTCATGACGGATTGATCAATGTGAGGATATAAAGATCTGGCCACCATATGAACCACTCTGGACAATTCTCAGGTTTATTTTAGCTCCAGAGCTCCCTGTGGGGTGAGTCAAGGTTGCCATTCCTTTGCATTGCACTTTGACGTCTCTCTTCTCTCTGCTCAACTCTGCTTGCTTGATGTAATGTTATTATCTAGATTACTGAGAAATCTTTTAATCAAAATGCAGCTAACTCCATGATACTTTTTAAACTAAAATTAAATTAAAAATTAAATTAAAACTTAGGGCAAGGATAAGACTGATGCTAAAAATGAAAGTGAACTATAATCTATATTAGAGAAATCAGTACATTAATATTTCTGCCAGTTGAGAAGAAAAGTAGGATAAGATGAGAAGTCATTCATATTGAGAAGTCAAAAATATGATTTTTTTTTTTTTCTTCCAGAGAGTGCTTTATTAAGATACCATCATCACCAGGAAAGCTCTTTCATCTTTAACGCCTGCACTGCAGTCTTTCCTCTATGGTTATTCATTTACCACAGACTTCCTTAAAATATTTGTTTACAGACAATGGTAATTTTCTTTTTTTAATTTTTTCCTTTTTTAGCCGAAAAGCGTTGGGTCTTCGTTGCTGCACGCGGGCTTTCTCTAGTTGCGGCTAGCGGGGGCTACTCTTCTTGCGGTGCGCGGGCTCCTCATTGCGGTGGCTTCTCTTGTTGAGGAGCACGGGCTCTAGGCGCGCAGGCTTCAGTAGTTGCGGCACATGGGGTTAGCTGCTCCGTGGCATGTGGGATCTTCCCGGACCAGGGATTGAACCCGTATCCCCTGCATTGGCAGGTGGATTCTTAACCACTGCACCACCAGGGAAGTCCCTGTAATTTTTATAATAACTCAGGTCCAAACAAATAATGTAGATCTGGGTTAGTTTCTACCTACCTGGATGCCAGAGAAAGGACATCTCTTCTCCACCTGAATGTTAAATCAAAAGTTTGAAAATGGTTGCTTAGACTTGTGGTTTTTCAAATTTTTAAACATTTGGAAACTTTTAAGAGATAAAATATGGTGTTTGGTGGGGTATTGGTTTAGAAGTTATTGTAGGTAATAGCTTCACTATTGATCCTGTTTCCTGCTTTTAGTACACAATTCAGAGTCATGGTAAATGCTTTCTTTTTCTTCCACACGATGAATCAGTTGCCATGTCCTATGAATATGTGGGGGATAGGCTTGTGTAGTCTCTTTGCGTGTGTGTGTGAGTGTGTGTGTGTGCGCTTTGGGATGTGTTTTGGTACTTGGAGAAAATATGAGCATCTATCCCAGGAAAAGTGGATGAGTAAAATATATGGCATATCACGCAGCCATGTGCAGCAAATGAATAAATGTACGCCTAGCAACAGTACTTAGAAAATTCAAAAAGTAAGAAATAAAATAATATTTATATAAATTAAAAATGTTTCCATTAACAGATGAAATCTATTTCTCAGAACACACAGGATCACCAAAAAGGATACAACGATTGACTACAAAGAGAGGGCAAGTGCTGATAAAGGGAGTAAAAATGGAGATATAAATAAAAGGAATGAAAGAATAAATAAATGAATAAACAATAAATAGAAACAGTAAGTGAGAGAATTTGTATGGACCAATGATGTAATAGTGGCAGTGTTCCATAACTGATGTAATTATCTCAATCTTCTGCACCTGAATTAAAAAATAAAGTAAAATCTGCTGCAGAATGGTCAACTCTCTCTCTCCCTCTTTGTCTATCCTTACTGCTATTGTTTTAATTCAGTTTTTTTGTTCACTTTCTGCCTATACTAGTTTCTTAAATGTCCTCATTATCATTAATGTACCCAATTAAAATCCCTTTCATATTGTTGATGTCCTTATCCTCTTATAAAGCAAATTTTATTTTAGCAGTGTCCAAGGATAAACTTAACTTAAAAATGTCTTTCATATTCCAAACCACATTCTAGTAAATTGTGATCTAATAACTAATAACAACAACAGTTCATTGTTTCACAAACATTCCCATGAAGTATTCTATTCCTTTTCTTTGTGCCTTATAAATCATTGTTTACTAGAAAATCTCTCACTGTGTTCTGTCTTTATTAAGAGAAGGTATATGTCTTCTGAGTTGGAGAAAATCTCTTGTGTTTTTCCTTTACTTCTATATTCACAATACTCCTGACACTAGATATGTGGGTTTTTGACCTTCCGTACTCACAGTTCCACATCTGTGGATTCAACCAACCTAGGATTGTGTAGTACTGTAATACAGATTTACTGAAAAATATCCACATATAAGTGGATCTGTTCAAATCCATGTCGTTCAAGAGTCAACTGTATATTTTGTATTATTTCACTTCTATTTTCATCTCTAGAATTTATCATAATGACAATGTATACAAGCACAAGTACTAGTAAGTCCTTGATAAATATCAATTGAGGTTAAAATGCATTTTTATAATATCTAAGAGTAATCAGAGTGCCTATGGCAGAGCAGTTCATAGCAGACTAAAGCACCCACTGAAAATATCTACAAAATGTTTAATAAAATAATAAAGTGCAAACCCACTGTCTTTGAAGGTAACATACCTTTTTGTTGTGGTGAAGTATACATCATATAATATCGACTATTTTAACCATTTCTAAGTACATAGTTCAGTGGCATTAGGTACATTCACATTATTGTGCAATCATGACCACTATACATCATCTGAAATTTTCACCATCCACAACTGAAACTCTGTACCTATTAAATAACAGCTTCCCAATACCCCCTCCCCCAGCCCCTAGTAGCCACTACTCTACTTTATTTCTCTATAAATTTGACAACTCTAGGTGTTTAATGTAAGTATAGTCATATAATATTTGTGCTCCTGTGTCTGGCTTATTTCACTGAGCATAATGTCTTCAAAATTCATCCTTGGTGTAGTGTGTGTCAGAATTTCCTTCCTTTTTTTTTTCAGTCTGAATAATATTTCATTGTACGTATATGCCACATTTTCTTTATCCATTCATCCATGGCTGGACACTTAGGTTGCTTCCACATTTTGGCAATTATGAATATAAACATGTGTGTACAAATATCTCTTTGAGACACTGCTTTCAATTCTTTTGGGTATATACTCAGAAGTGGATTTACTGGATCCAATAATAGACTGTTTTATTTTTTAAATTCTATATTTAATATTCTGAGTTACCCTATACTGTTTTTCACAATGTCTGTACCATTTTACATCCCTATCAGCAAAGCACAAGGGTTCCAGTTTCTCTACATCTCACCAATATTTGTTATTTTGTTTTGTTTTGCTTTGTGTTTTAATATCATAGCAATCCTAATTAGTGTGAAGAGGGGTAACATATTTCAAGATAGTTAGACTTGAAGGGCCAAGATGCTGAAAGAAAAGATACTTATAGCTTAGCTTCTTGTTTACTTATTTTCCTTTCAAAGCACTTGCCAACTTAAATAGCTCAAGAAAGAGGCTGAGGTTAAGAAGCTAGAAGAGAATCGATAAGTGGTAGAGAGGCAACAGTGCTGTCTGTAATCTCATGGTCCCGAGGAGACAAAAATTAAATTCCAGGCTTGTCAAAGCACCTAGATCTTGAGGGACTAACATACCAGAGAAAGGGTAGGTGAAGAAAAATGAAACCTGGACTCTGTGTGGAGTTTTCTTTAAGTCATTTGTTGGCTATTAGACTGCTCAGCGTGAGGCTAAAAGGCTGAACAAAAAACACCTGAGAATTTCATGGGAACGTTTAGCAGTTGCATAACGCTGGAGAACAAGAATCACTAAGGGGACTCAGGTAAACATTGAAAAGTTCATTTGGGAACCACAGAGGATTATACCTTAGAGAGGTCATAAACCATAGTCAGAGGAGACTCAAACCATATAAATCTTATCATCAAGTAATCTCCCACCTCGATTTTATTGAGTAAAGGGGCTTAGAGTAGATCCTTTTTAGACAAAGACAACATTGTCTAGAGCCTCTATAACTTTTCAGACACCAAGTCTAGAATTGATCCCAAATTACCAATTATACCAAGAATTAGTACTGAAAAAAAACCCCAAAAAACAAAAAACAAACAAAAAAAAACTAACCAGTGCAAACAGGCAAGAAGTGTTCCAATTGTTTGAGATTGCAGCTATAGATCCAAAATAATTATGACTCATATATTCAAGAAAATATGTGATATGATAGAAAACACTATCAAGGAAATCCACACAAAAAATCAAGTGGAAATTCTAGAACTGAACAATAATTTATATTAAGAGCTTGATGGATGGGCAGGGCATTGGAAACAGCTGAAGAGAGAACCAATGAAGTGAAAAGAGGCCATTAGCTAATATGCAGATTGAATCAAAAGCGAAAAATGGAATGAAAGGTACAGAAAACAGCAAAACACAAAAGTGGACCATGAGGAAAATATCTGAGACATTTTAATTGAGGAATGTGGATAATGAATTTGCCAAGCAAATATCCAGTAACAGATTCAAGAAAATCTGTGAAACTCAAAAAAGAAAAATACAAATAAAGCCATACTAGGCACAGTGTAGTAACTCCTCTGAAAATCAAAAAGAAAAAAAAAAAAAAAAACAACTCTTCAAATCAGTAACATAGTAGAAAAAGAAGATACTAACTACACAGTAAGAACAATAAGACCAATAGGTTACTTAAGAGAAAAAGATTTTGAAGCAGCCTAGGCTAAGCTAGTAGATATTCCAAAGTTTAATAAAACTGGCTTCAGTAGAAAGAAAATATTGCAACCTCAGGAACCTGGATTCTACATCAAACTGTACTCCTTTCCAGTGTGTGAGTTTATCAAATCTTTTTGCATTCCAAGTTCTTTGACTTAATTAGGAAATAGAAGTAGAGAGGCACCTAGGTCCTTTCTTACTTTAACTTTCCAGGATCTGATTTTAGGGTCAGGCAGAATCGTACTGTTATTCTTCAAATGATAATTTTATTCCCCTCCTCCACTATCAATACCATGGCTTCATTTGACTTATGTTTGTCTTCATTTGACTTTTATTTGGTTTCACTTGTATCAGCTAGCAAGGTTTCTTATTTGCTTAATGAAAACACTTCAAAAATATACTTGACCATTTAAAATAAATATATGAATGATTATACATTCCAGGTATATTTTTCTCATGTATATTAAGGTATCTGGGAAACCTCTGTTATCCTAATATTGATGAATAATGACATAAAAATTCCACTATGGAAACAGGTGAACCTGAAAAGATTACATGTGTATGATTCCAACTATATAACAGGTAAAAGGCAAAATCATGGAGACAGTAAAAAGATCAGTGATTTCCAGGAATTCAGGGAAGAGAGGAATGAATGAATAGGTAGAGCAGGAGATGTTTAGGGCAGGGAAACTATTCTGTATGATACTATAAATGGTGGATACATATTATAAATTTGTCAATACTCTTGGAATGCACAGCACAAGGAGTGAAACAATGTAAACTATGAACTTTAGTTAACAATGGAACATTATTGGCTCATCAATTGTTATAAATGCATCACACTAATGTAAGATTTTAATAATGGGGGAAATGGGTAGGCAGAGAGGGGGTATATAGAAACTCTGTACTTTGTGCTCACTCTTCTATAAACCTAAAACTACTCAAAAATTAAATCTAGTATTAAAAAAATCCACTCTAATATTTTAATAACTTTGAGAATAAAAAAATTAAATAGATTACAATATAAGTGTTATACATTTAATTTTCTTCACTGATTTTGCATTCTTTGAGTTGGGTAATTTAGCAAAATTCTGAGATTAAAAAACAGTGAAAAATAATTATATGTTGAAAGAAACAATTGATAAACTGAATTTCATTAAAATTAAAGTTTTATGCTCCACGAAAGACACTGTCAAGAAAATGAAAAGGCAGACTGAGAGAAAATATTTACAAAAGAAAATATTTGTAAAATATCTGATAAAGGGCTATTATCCAAAATATACAAAGAACTCTTAGAACTCAACAATAAAAGAAAAATTAAAAATGGGCCAAATACCTTAACAGGTACCAAAGAGGATATACAGATGGCAAATAAGCATATGAAAAGATGTTCCACATCATATATCATCAGGGAAATGCAAATTAAGCCAACACTGAGATACCACTACACATCTATAGACTGGCCACATTCCAGAAGACTGACAGCATCAAATGCTGGTGAAGATGTGGAACAACAGGAACTCTCATTCATGGTTGGTGGGAATGTAAGATACTACAGCCACTTTGGAAGACAGTTCAGCAGTCTCTTACAAAACTAAACGTAGTTTTATCATAAGATCCAGCAATCATGTTCCTTGGTACTTACCCAAAGGAGATTCAAATTTATTTCCACTGCAAAACCTGCATGCTAATGTTTATAGCAGCTTTATTCATAACTGTCAAAACTTGGAAGCAATCAGGATGTCCTTCAGTAGGTGAATGATGTTTTAAAACTATGGTACATCCAATGGAATATTATGCAGCAATAAAAAGAAATGAACTATCAAGCCACCAGAAGGCACGGGGGGACATTAAATGTATATTACTAAGTATAAGAAGCCAGTCTGTAAAGGCTACATACTGTATAATTCCAATTATATGACATTCTGGAAAGGGCAAAACTAAAGAGACAGTCAATTAGTGTTTGCAAAGGGTTGGGCAGGGGAGAAGATGAATAGGCAAAGCACAGAGGATTTTTAGGGCTGTGAAACTACTTCGTATAATACTATAATGATGGTTATAAGCCACCATAAATTTTTCCAAATCTATAGAATGTACAACATTAAAAGTGAACCCTAATGTAAACTATGGGCTTTGGGTGATAATGAGGTGTCTGTGCAGGTTCATCAAATGTAACAAATGTACCACTCTGCTGGGGGATGTTGATAATGGGGGAGGCTGTGCACGTGCAGAGCAGGGGATACCTGGGAAGTCTCTGGACTTTATGCTCTGTTTTGCTGTGGACCTAAAAGTGCTCTAACAAGTAAAGCCTGTTAAAACAAAAGAAATACATAGAAATGAAAAATAAAATTAAGGGATTAAGGAGACTGGTCCGATAAATACATTGCCTATTTTAAGCCATAGAGTTACATCATTTATTTTGCATGAAAAATTTTAAAATAGGTATATATCAAATGCCTTAAGTAATATACCTGTCATTTATCTCAGCACAAAGCATTATATAACATGGGAGTTACACAACTAAAGGGAAATAAAGTAAGCTATTTTGAATTATAAGATTAATTAGAGTACACTAAAGATAAGAAGCTAAGCACACTTTAATATGTTTAGTAATTTTTGTGGGTAATGGCTTAGAAAAAAGTGATCTTTTATCTTTCTCTGTGATACATACATATGTGAGTGTGTGTACCTATGTGTATTTTTTTTAACTAAGAATAAAATTTAGGTTGTTTCCTTTATTTTTCTTACATTTTATAAATATTCCAATGAAAAGAAATTGTTCAAGACAGAAATTTTTGACAATATTTTTGTAAATAAGTCTTCTCTTAGGTTTGTTTTCTTAATATTTATAAAACTTGCTAATTCTAACAGCTGCTGAAGAAGACTAATGTATCTGTCCTTAATCAGCATAGAGATTATTAGCCCGAGTTACTTGCCAGAGGCTGTAATTTCTTGTCAAAATTCCAGCTGACAGAGATTATATTGTTTTAAAGAATATAATATAAAAGAAAAACTACTCGTTTTTCTTAGAAGTCTACATTCTAGCATTTGGTAGAGTCTGGCAGCCAAAGGACTCCATATTGGGTTAATATGAGTATAGCCACTGGCAGAATTCCTGCACTGAAGTGAACTTCAATGCAGTGTCTTGAATTTTATTGAACATTTCTAAAATAACCAGCCACATGAATTCCACTTTTTAAAATTTCCAGAAAACTTTTATTGGGGGTACTTTTCTTTATATCACCCATTGTTTTTCACATGAAGGAACCTGCTTAGGAATACAGTAATAGGAAAAAATAATGCGTTCCTTAGGAAATGGTATGCTTCTTCTTTTCTCATATTTGAGCTATCATATTTTCCTCAACTTTTAGTTTATCACGTTTAAACTTTATGTTTAGTCATAAAAATTATCATAGTCTTTATATTTAATTTTTAATCCTACACATTTTACTTTCTATTTTACTAATCCAATTACAGATGCTTTATAAAATAAGCTGTTATAAATTCTTTTATAAAAGAGAAAAATAACACACACATATATTTGTAAATGTCAGGATTAAATACAGTCCTTTTTATCAAATAGGTAGAGTATATTTCTAGATTAAAATATATTCTATGTGTCATATATGAAATTAACTTTGGGAGCCATGTGACAGAACATCAATGAAATAGCTCATTATCCTTTAGAGTAGCTGACACTTAGGACAAATTTTCACAAAATTTTTTGGAAAATAATTTACTCTGGGGTGGATTCTGGAGGGGAAGCTAAAAATAAACCTAGGAATTTATTTATTTATAGAAATATATGAACATACTTAAAGTTTCTTTAACTTTAAAATTCTTTGATTCTGGAGTCAACAATACTGCATCATCTTAAACTACTATAAATGGATTTTTCATTCTGAAGTATAATAGTGAACTTTAGGATTAGTGAAATGCTGTTCATGTTATTAACCTCTTTAAAAATTTTAGATGTCCTCCAGTAATCTAATAATGATAAACAAAATTTATAAGATGAAAAAAATAATCAGCTCACTTTGAATTTGTTTTTATTTTTAGCTTTGCCTTTATGTATTTCCCCCTCAACTACTTCCATTCTATAGGTTGGCTTTCTGGACTAGCAGACATGATTTGAAGAAGTCAGGCTTTTGCCTGAATTAAGTTCTGATAAGTACACCTTGCACCTGGAAAGTCATTCTCTTACCAATTTTGTGGATTATTTTCTACCTGTTTTCAGTTACCAGCTTAGACACTAAGTCTTTTTCTTTAATTTTAGGCAGAGCAGCATTTTATATCTACTTACACAAGTGCATCTTTCTCTCTGTAATTTAATTACGTTTTATATATTTGTTCCCACAATAAACAATAAGTCAAACTTCGTAATCTTAGTGGCTAACACAGTCCCTAGAAAAAGGAAAACAATAAATGTTTGTTGAATGACTAACAAGACAGTGTAGATTTTAAGAAAATAATTTGAAATTAATGTTATTAGAAAGTAATCTTGTGTTTTTATTAGGAAAGTAATATGTTTTATTGCACAAAATATGGAAAAATGTAGAAAAGCATTAAAAAGGAAATAATTCCCATAATGCCACCGTTCACATGTCAACACACATACACTAAATGAGTAAAACATGATATTATAGTGTCTGTGTAGTATTGAATTCCTAAGCACATAAGCATTACCGTTAAATAAATAAATGTGTTCACACATATGTACATAATTTATGTATTCCCAAACATATATGTATAGAATATAAAATATTATCTTGATAGATTGATTTTTTAAATTTCTAAAAAAACTTCTGACATGAACTTCTGAAGCTAAAACATTAGTTTAAATTCTCATATAACTTCTATTTCCTGACCAATTCTTAGCACTTATATGCTCAAATATTTTGTTCGTGAGGCAACTAAATGTTACACAAAGTCATATCCAAATGATAAAATTTCATTCTCTCAATAGCTGACATAATTGAGCTGTAAGCATCTGGAGTTATTCCCAAGCAATTTTCTGTGGTACACCTTTGATAACAAATGTATTTGCTGAATATTTTCAAAAATTATAAGTATATTTCATATTTAATTTGGCAAGCTCGCGTTCCAATGCTACAAATAAGACGTTTGTCCTAATATTTCATCGAATCCGAATGTGTTATTATTATATCTAACTTATGATGTCAATCTCTTCAATCTTTATTGCATATTTTATTCATTCACAGTGTTTGTGTACTTTGCTGGTTTATAAGCTACAAGCAGATGTTTTGCTATTACCATGTCAGGAATTCAAGATAATTTATATATTCGATCAGCAGTAAAACAAGGACAAAATTTTTATTTGTACTAAAAACCTCAGCATATATTCTCTTTATTCTTGATTCCAAATAAATTCATAATCTAATTGCTAATCATGCCAAGAGTAGTAGCTGATTTCTTTTATTTGTGAGGTAAGTTTCACAAACGTAACAAAAAAATTTATTTTATTCTTCAGTGAAAATTGGCATATTTATTCGACCTAAATCCAGATTTTCTGAATCTCTAAATGCACTATTTTAAGATCTTCGTAAAGTCACTTAATCTGAGATTTCACTTATTAACAGACAATTCAATAATCATGTATATCCATTCTACTTGACAGATTTGATTAAAAGATTGAAAAAGTATAGCAAATCAAAGATGTTTGGAAACTACTGAACATGGGGATAATAATTTTGCATGTTATCGTCAAGGCTACTTTCAAGGTGACAGTCTGGAGGAAGGAGAGACTGTGATAAAGTGTTCCTAATCGGGAGTCTAAAAGCAAAACATCCTTTATTACCTTGCTACCCCATAGGACTAAAGACATCTGTAAACAGCAGTGTGATTGACAGGTGACATATTGTACCTTGGGTGTAGACAGGTTCTATAAAGACAATTTGAAATATATGAGACCTTTCATACCATGCTATTTTTCTCTCATTCTTCATTCACTGGCAGTCTTATATACTGTGAATGTCGAGAGCCAGGTAATAAGGGAAAGATACTGACTTTCAGGCTGAGACTAAACTCATACAGTTACCATCTAGAGATGATATCTTTCACATCCAGAAGCTACGATACAGCACTATTTAATTCTGGATGGGTTTCAAGCAGCACTTTGGCATTTTGTTTGTTTGTTTTTTGTTTTTCTTTTAAATTTAAATTTTAATGACTGATTTAAACATACCAATCAAAGGGGGTCCTATCAGAGATTCTTTTTTTTTTTTTTTTTTTTAACAAATCAATCCCTCCAGGACATTCTTTTTTTTTTTTATTAATTAATTAATTTTTATTTTTGGCTGTGTTGGGTCTTCGTTCCTGCGCGAGGGCCCTCTCCAACTGCGGCAAGTGGGGGCCACTCCTCATCGCGGTGCGCGGGCCTCTCACCATCGCGGCCTCTCCCGCTATGGAGCACGGGCTCCAGACGCGCAGGCTCAGCAATTGTGGCTCACGGGCCCAGCTACTCCGCGGCACGCGGGATCCTCCCAGACCAGGGCTCGAACCCGCGTCCCCCGCACCGGCAGGCAGAATTCTCAACCACTGCGCCACCAGGGAAGCCCTGGCATTTTGTTTTATACCCATAGGTAGTAAGCGCAAGACCTGCAGTTAGAACAGAAGGGTATTTGTAGCCAGATGGCATTTTCTTTTTCTTTTTCTATTTTTTTTTTTTTCCTTAAGCAGCAGTTTACTTTTAACAGTAAAGAAGATCTGATACTTTGGTGCTTTTACCAAATTTCACCTTACCAACTGGCTAACAAAAAATAGGAAACATTCAATCCTTCATTCATTTTTATTCAGCCAACAGTTACTGCATGACTGTTTTGTGACAGCGACTGGACCAAGTATTGAGGCTGCACAAACCTTATTTGGAAATGGCACCACTGGCACTACTTATTCTCCTTTTGCAACGTTTCCTGTCTGAAGCCATTTACATTTGTCTGGTATTTTAATTTCATGATCTACATTTCTCTGATACCACCCGTATTTGACAGATATATTTTCTCTTTAATTATTGTTTATTTAGAAAATGCTTATCAGGTTTACATGTTACTATTTCCTTGTTTGCCTTTTTATTTTTTTGAATTCAGTACAGAATTGAGATAATTCCACCCCTAAATTCATGGCATACTATCATCAGCAATCATATCTGCCCTTTCAATTATAATTTCCAATTCTTTTCCTCTCTATCCCATAAATACTATCATTTAGTTTATAAATTATTTTCTACATGTTGTTTCAACATTTATGTAAATGCGTTTTATATTTATACATCCTATTTTCCATACGTGCTTTTGAAATCATTTCATATTGTTTTGTGCACAAATAATTAAGTGCTCTTAATGTTATACAGATACTATGAAAAATACGTAGCTTATTTTATTTACACATTCCCCTGTTGATGGACTTTAGATCGTTTCTCTCTGCCTGCTAACATAAACAATGCTGAACATTTTGGGACATCCCCTTCTTCAATTTTCTTCTGGCTCATATAATGAAAGAGTTATTGATGGGTCACTCACACATAGATTCTTTACTTTAACATACATTTTAGACGCATTGAGCTTCTCAAAAACATGCATTCTCTAACACCCTTCTGTGTCATTTTGGCCATTTCACCAACAAATAATTATTTTTTCAAATAATCTTTGAATCATATACACAAACTTTTCTGCACTTTGTTTTATCCATTGAACAATTACTTCAATACCTCTAAGCCCTCTAAATCAATTCACAATGTTTTGATATATCATCATTTTTATATATTAATTTTTTTTTTTAGAAATTTGCATTTAGATTTTCTGCCACTTTTATTTATTTATTTATTTATTTATTTTTATGGCTGTGTTGGGTCTTCGTTTCTGTGAGAGGGCTTTCTCTAGTTGTGGCAAGCGGGGACCACTCTTCATCACGGTGCACGGGCCTCACTATCGCGGCATCTCTTGTTGAGGAGCACAGGCTCCAGACGCGCAGGTTCATTAATTGTGGCTCACGGGCCCAGCTGCTCCGCGGCATGTGGGATCTTCCCAGACCAGGGCTCGAACCCGTGTCCCCTGCATTGGCAGGCAGATTCTCAACCACTGCGCCACCAGGGAAGCCCTGCTTTTCAAAGAATGTGTTCATTTTATCTAAACTGTTGAATTTTTTGGCATAAGATACTTAATAAAATTATCTTATTATCATATTCTCTGTGCATGATCATATTGATTTTCCTTATTTTGATACATGGTATTACAGTGTTGTATTTTTCTATATTTCTTGACTAATATTGAAAGTGTGTTGTCAATTTTATTAATCTTTTCAAAGAACTACCTTCTGGCTTTAATGATTTTCTCCATTATCTGTGTCTTTTTTTTCTATTTATATGACTTTCTCTCCCTTTTCACACTCATACACACACACACACACAGAATGTGTTCCTGTCTATACAAATACCTATTTCCCAGTTCTGTCTGCTGCACAGGCTAGTTGCAATGAGCAATGAATACACCCAGTGCCCAGACATTCTCTTAATACCATTTTCAACTGAAAGAAGCTGGGAAAAATAGCTGTTTTCACAGCTGGGGCAGGGAAAGAACAAGATGAACACAAAATATCCTCTTGTGCCAAAAAGCAGACCAATACAGAATGATTGGGACCTATCAAAGAGACATAGAATCCAGTTACAAGGGTCTAATCTGGGACAAGTTGAACATTAGAATAAATAATGATATGAAAGTTATAACCTATTTAATAAAAGTAAGAATATATGAGTCTGCACTCACATAAATAAATACACTCAGGGGAAGGAAACACTCTCCCATACAGTCAAATGCCAACTCATGAATACAGAAGAATGGAATTAAGTCCACAATCTGGCAATTAAGCAAAATTATCAACAGGTGCAAAAACTCACTGGTAGAAGTTTGAGGTTAGAGGATACTTATATAGTTTCAAAACATCTCCCTGCATGGTACTAATTAATTGCAATGAATAGATAATAAAATAATAACTCTACAGTGGCAAAAACTGACAATGGCAAACATTATGGTCAAAGTTAGCATTCCCAGCAAAGGGACTAATATATGGCATGTGCACATGTTAGGATTCACTGAGAATAACCCCACCTCAAGTTTGTGGTATTCCTGCCAAATGTATTTAACCTGATTCTAATCATGAGGGAAGGAGACAAACCCACATTGAGGGACAGATTACAAAATAATTAGCTTGCACTGTTCAAAAATATCAATGCCATGAAATATAAAGACAGAGTCTAGAACTATTCCCAATGAAAAGATATTAAACATAAATAGCAACGGATTATAACTGATTATTTTAAAGTTGGGGAGGAAGGGGTGATGTGAAGGACAACATTAGGATAAGTAGCAAAATCTACATGAAAGTCTATAGATTAGATAGTAGTTTAGTATTAATGCTGATTTACTGATTTAGTAGTTTTATGTAAATTACTACTTTGTTTATCAGAAGTCATGCTGAACCATTTAGAAGTAAAGGAGCTTCATGTTCTCAATTCACTATTAAATGTATGAATATATATTAGAAATGTATACACATTAGAAAAATGCATGTATATATATATATATACACATATACAGATATATGTGTATACTTATATAACATACATAGAGAGAAAGAGAAGGAAAGGAAGAAAAAAGGAGAAAGGAAATATTGTGACCTACAGACAGGACTCCTGGGTAATCCTTGTAATATTGTTATAAGTTTTCTGAAAGTTTAAAATTATATGCAATTATTTAAATAACTTAATTTTTGGATTGCAAATTGAATGTTTTAGTTAACATATAAATGAAAGCTGCATTATTTATAAATTTTCTATTAATGCCATGAAATGGTTGCTAAAGCTAAATGTCAAAATTTCTTGACTTAACTAAATGTTAGTCAAGTGTGTGTGCTCATTGCCGGAGGATAGAAGGGTTTTTTCATAATAAATCTTGGAAACAGTAGCAGTAGAGGATATTTTCCCTATTGTTATTAGTAATTTGGTACTACTAAAGATAAAAATTACTGTATAACTTGTGTTGTGTATGAAGCATGAAAAACAGCACGTATTACATAATAAATATTTCAGATATACTTAGCATTTAATTTATAAATTAAGTCAGGGAGGGTGTGTTGGATTATTTAAAAGAACAAGAGTTGCCTTCCCATTAGTTCAAGTCTACTTTTGTGTCTTTAGGGACCATTGAAAGTATTTCTCATGTAAATTTTGCATATTTTTGTTTATTCCTAAGTACTATATCTTCTTTATTACTATTATAAATGACATCTGTACTCCTATTCATTCCTCTACCTGTTTAGGGCAGATTTTATTTTCTAAAGTTTGCCACTTCAATATATCCCAGCTCACACACTCTTCTTACAATATAGTGTTGACATCTTACATTGAGAGGTGGGGTGGTGAGCTCTCCCCTTGACTCTAGATGTACCTACAACTATATCAGAAGTGATCCTATGGGTCTTCAGACTTACAGCCTCTGCCTGAGACCCTCTAAGAACACACAACTCTGCACCACCATAACAAAAGTTCAGTGTTTATGATTTCCCATGTTAGAGAGACCATGTGAAAGGGTCATTGAGAAATAGGATATATACAAAAATATACTCAAGATGGATTATAAAGACTTTAATGTAAGACCTGAAATCATACAACTCCTAGAAAAGAACATAAGTAGAATAATCTTTGAGATAAATTGTAGCAATAATTTTTGGGGTCTGTCTCCTAAGGCAAAAGAAACAAAAACAAAAATAAATGAATGGGACCTAACAAAACGTAAAACCTTTTGCATAGCAAAGGAAACTGTCAACAAAATGAAAAGACAACCTACTGAGTGGGAGAAAATATTTGCAAATCATATGACTGATAAAGAGTTAATATCCAAAATTTATAAACAGCTCAAAAATTCAATATCAAAAAAACCCAAACAACTTGATTAAAAAATGTGCAGTAGATCTGAATAGACATTTTTTCAAAGAATATATACAGATGGCCAAAAGGCACATGAAAAGATGCTCAACACCACTAATCATCAGTGAAATGCAAATAAAAACCATAATGAGATATAACCTTACCCCTGTCAAAATGGCTAGCATCAAAAAAGTCTACAAATAACAAATGTTGGCAAGGATGTGGTGAAAAGGGAACACTCCTACACTGTTGGTGGGAAATTAAATTGGTGCACACACTATGTAAAACAATATAGAGGTTCCTCAGAAAACTAAAAATAGAACTACCATATGATCTAGCAATTCCACACCTGGGTATATATCCATAGAAAACAAAAGCACTAATTTGAAGAGATACATGCACTTCAGTGTTCATAGCAGCATTATTTATAATTGCCAATGGGACTTCCCTGGTTGTCTAGTGGTTAAGACTCTGCGTTTCCACTGCAGGGGGCACGGGTTCGATCCCTGGTTGGGGAACCAAGATCCTGCACGCTGTGTGGCATGCATAAACAAACAAACAAATAAATAAATTTGCCAAAATACAGAAGCAACCTCAGTGTCCACCAACAGATTAGTGGATAAAGAAGCTGTGGTATATATCAATATATACAATGGAATGTTACTCAGCCATAAAAAAGAATGAAATTCTGCCATTTGCAACAATGTGAATGGACCTAAAAGGTATTATGTCAGACAGAGAAAGACAAACACTGTATGTTATCACTTATATGTGGAATCTTAAAAATAAAACACATGTATATAACAAATGTATGAATGTATATAACAAAACAGAAACAGTTTCACAGATATAGAGAACAAACTAGTGGTTACCAGTGGGCAGAAGGAAGGGAGGGGCGAGACAGGGGTATGGAATTAAGAGACACAAACTACTATATACAAAATAAATAAGCAACAAGGATATATAGTGAAATATATATATATATCAAGCACAGGGAAATATAGCCATTGTTTTGTAATAACTTTAAATAGACTATAATCTATAAAATATTGAATTTGAAACTGATATAATATTGTAAATCAACTATACTTCAATTAAAAATAAAATAAATAAAACGATTGGAGCCCTGGCTGTTTCACCCCTAGCTGTATCTGAGGTTGGTGAAAATGCCTCTATTTCCCTACTGAATAATATGCCTGGTTTCTGGGATAAGGTATGTAGATAAAGGTAGAGATAGAGTTTGAGACAGGGAGAGAAAGATACAGATATATTCATATTAACAACTATCCATTAATGACTATTTTGAGGAAGTTTTTTTCTGAAGTGAATGTTTAATATTGCCAAATTACTTTTAGATCTTTCCTTCCATTACCTGTACATATGTTAATGTAATATATTAACAACTTTCTTAGTATTCAACCAACCTCTCATTCCTAGAATGAGCTTTGCTTGGTTATGGTGTGCTTTTTCTGTAAATGTTTTAGGATTCTGTTTACTAATAAGTTATTATTTTCGTATTAATATTCATAATTATATCCATCTGTACTTTTAAAAACTATTTTGATACTCTTAAAAGTATATTAAGTGCAAACTATTATAATGTATCTAGTACGGTTTGATTACTTAAATATTAAAATACATCACATTAAATACAGATTAAATGGTTTAGGATTACTATAAACGTATTATATATTAATTTGTGGTTGACTACAAAGCAGCATTATTCATCTTTTTAGGTCTTTTTTCCTCATCCAAGCTTTTATCTTTAGTTTTCTGTGAGATCTCACCAAAAGTAACTAATAAAAGCAAAAATGACTACCTATAATTTAAGAACACTCAAATTATAGATTACAGATTTTATCACCCACTCAAATTACTTAAATTGGGGAAGATACTTCATTCCAGCCAGCTATTTTGGCTCTTTTTAAATCAAAATTAAATACTGGCTTATTTTTTCAAAGGCATCATAGGCTAATGGTTAAAAATATAGATTTTGGAATCACATAATACTTTATTTGCACCATAGTTCTATTGTTAACTGGGCATGAAACTTCATACAATTCAACTAACTTATCTAAACTCTTTACTCCTATACTTCGTAGAGTTATTTAAAATTAAATCAGTTAGTACACAGAAAGTACTTCACAGAGTCATACACATGGTAAACCAAACACTCAATCTACAGAAAATAAAAGGCAAAGTGGTAATTTTCAAAATTTATTAGATCAACTGAATTATTTTGTGTGCTTTTTAAAATTTAGATCTGTATGAGTTTAGGTGATATTTATAATATGAACAGTATACTGAACTAAATATGCTTAAATATTTTGTAGTTTTACCGTATCCTTAAGAAGAAAGTTTACTTTGGGACTCTTAGGGATTGCAGTACATAATGATTTAGAGTTAGTTTTAATCTGTTCAAAATATGTTATGATGTTTGAAATTTTTAAAAAAGGACAAAGACAAAACTAATGACGTGTCTAGGAAATATATTTTTTTCGTCCACGCCAGCGGCATCCAGGGATTTTAGTTCCCAGACCAGGGATCGAACCCATGCCCCCTGTAGTGGAAGCACAGAGTCCTAATCACTGGATCACCAGGGAAGTCCACTGGAAATATTTTTTAAGATGTAGATTATGTTTCAAATCTAATCTGACATATCTTTGTCTCCGTACACAACTAAGGAACGTTACAGAGCAATTCAGAGTGAGTTCAGATCCCACAGCTGCAGGCAACAAATTAATTTCAGAGCTCTGCTGGGGGTTTGAAAAGACCTTTAGTTCTGATGGGGTGATAAGTCTGACACACGGGCTAGCACAGGAGAAGAATGGAGAGTTTTAAATGGCAAAGAGTAAACTGGCGTAGAAACACATTTCTCAGTCCTCTGTAAATCAAAAGGATTCTAGAGCATAGTAGACAAAGACATGTTTTATCAACTGGCTATTAAATGCATGAAATTGTCAGGGCAATCATCTGATATTCCTCAATTAAACAGCCTGTGGTATATTGCTTTAACTGGCTTTATTAATTTTTATAAATATATTGACTATCAAAAATCAGGTATTCTGCCAAGCACAACACAGTAAGTCATTTAGAAATTTAAAGTTCCTGAAGCAAATCAATTATACATAAATGACCAAATTCTAAATATGAAAAATATAAACCTCTTAGAATTTATATAATTCAATTAAAATAATACAACTAATAAGTAGATTTGAATAAATTTGAATATTTTAACTCAAAATTTCTTTCATTACTAATCCAAAATATCTTCTATTTATATTTATATTGAAAAAATAATTATTTATTAATACTTACACAATTAATTAATAAAGAGCATCTTGGAAACTCTAGTAGGTATACTAGTAATACAGGTAGACATCTTGTTTTTTTCCACTCATTAAGTACCAAAAACCAAGCTCAAAGATGAGCATATAGTATCCACTGAATAAGTATGTATACAGTAACTACACTACTTAATAAAACTCACATTTATAGGTAAAAATTTAAATTTTTAAGCTAATACAAATATAGCTTGCATTTGTCTTACTAGGCATTAGTACAAATGTAATATGGAAGTCCCACTGAATGAGGAACTTGAGTGCATGTGTAAGCATTTTTGCTACTCACAATCATGAATATATCATTCCATGGAGGTTATAAATGAAACACACAAGTGAATAAGTTCGTGTTGAAAAGGAGATGTATAACTTTTACATTATGGAAGCTGATAAAATTACTCTTTTTGCTCTTTGTTGTATATGAAAATCCTTAAAATATTCAAAGAAAAAATAAGATTCCTCCCAGATGGTAGGCACCTTTAGGAAATCTCTGGCATTTATCAAATTTGGAATTTAAAGTAAACTCTGCTTTCAAAAATGCCAGATATCCACAAAAGAATATAATTTTCTGTAACATATTCATGGAACAATTAGTGACTAAGTCTCCTGAGTCAGAGATCAGAAACAAGTGTCATTAGAAACATTAAAAAGTCTTTTTCTAAGCAAGTCAGTTCAGTAAAGTGATAACATTTTCTGGTTTTAGAAAGAAATCTTTGTTATAAAAACTATTTAAAATCTGTGTTTTATGAATATGTTCATTAAAATAAGACACTCTGAATTTCTACATTGATTTACCCTGAATTTAAATATTTTTTAAAATATTTCTAAGCGTAAGTGGATCTCCTTTAGCAATAAGTGGGAGGGCACAAATGCACAAGTGTTCATCAACCTGGTAGAATGCATTTGATAAAATTCTTAACAAAATGAATATTTTTTTTCAGTGATGAATGGACATATGCTGTCAGTGAGAACAGCAGGTATAAGACAGATGAGTAAAGAAGAAAAAGTGTAAAACATTTACTAGAGAAAAAATTAGACACATTGGACAGCTGGACAGTAAGGGTAAATATACGATTAATGGCCATGAATTTATGGAGAGACTAGACCACATGCTACTGTGTTGTTCCTCAGAAAAATTCACCTATTTGGGAATAGAGACGCAGTAAACAGAAAATCAGAGTTTTCCAAAGGAAAACAAGGAAGCAAGAGAAGGATAAGGTTGTTGAGGGTATATGAATGGACCATGGAGTTTGCTGGGAAAAATACAGTGAAAAAGCGTTACGGAGTCATGGAAGCTGAAAAGATGTCATAATTGACTGTAAATCATGGTGAGGTCAAATTATTTAGTTTTGAAACAAGAAAGAATGAGTTGCAATAGTAGGAACTGGAAATCAAAAAGGGAGTTGTTTGGAGTGGAGTTATGGAAGATTTCAGTTTTGGGAAATTACAAGTTCTAGGGATGATCATGAGAGTGAGTCATTGAGTTTGAACTGAAGAGAAAAATCACTGGAGAAGAAAAGATGAAGGAATTGAGAGGCCAGGAAATGGGGACAATCATCTATTGGGTTGCGCTGGCCAAAAAGTTCATTCAGGTTTCTGTAAGCTATTACAGAAAAACCCAGACGAACTTTTTGGCCAACCCAATACACATGGATATTTAGCGTGGATTATGATAAGAAGTGTGATGAAACATAAGAATGATATTTAGTGCTAAAAGCTACAAATCCAATGTAGATATGAGACTTGTACACTGAACAACAGAGCAGACCCTTTGTAAAGCAGGAAACTACAGGGAATATAAAGAGAAGTAGGTAGAAACACGCTCATAATTAGATATTTTAAAAAACAACTCTCAGCATAAGAAAGGTCAAGTGGCCAAAAGTATAAGTAAGGATAAAGAAGACTTAAGCCTCATAATAGCCTCATAATCATTAAGGAGATTGCCTAACTAGCTTCTATCTTTATCTATCTATCTATCTAGAGATCTTTATAATACATTATAATAGATCTTTATAATACATTATGTCTCTAAAAGGCATGAGTAAATGCCATAAAGTAGAATTATTAAAATAAAACTCTGGTCACAATGTAATAAAATTCAAAATTGGTAATAGAAAGTTAAAAGGACTTCACTATGGAAATAAAGGTATCTGCCTATTAAACAACACCTGGATTTCCAGCTGAAAGGGGATATATAAACCAAAATTACATGATGGTATAAAATAATAACAATAAAAACACTTCATACCCAAACATATGGGAAATATTTAAGGCAGTGATCAGAGGAAGGCACGTAGACTTGAACGTGTGTAGTAATTAAAAGGAAAGAATGAAAATTAATAAATTCCCAGCTATAAACCAGAAACAGAAAAACAAATAAGCTAAAGGAAATCATAAGAAAGGCAAAAATAAAGATAAAAACAGAAATGAATAAGATAGAGAAAAGAAAAATGAGAACTTCAATTGTCATGTCAAAATGCTGGTCCTTGGAATAGCTAATACTATATACAAATCACTACCTAATGTAATCAAGTAAAAAAAAGCATAAATAATCAAAAAGATACAAAATAAGAAAAAAACAAGGGAAAATAACTGTTGAAACAAAAACAAATTTATTAAAAGGAGCTTATTTTGAAGACTTCTATGTAAATTAATTTAAAAAGTTAACTGAAATGTGTAATTTCCTAAGAAAGCACAGTTTATAAAAATTAATTCCATTAGCGATAGAAAATCTAAATCAATTACCACTGAAGAAACAGAGAAAGATATGTACCAGACAGATTGTTTTACAACGGAATTCACTCAGCCTTCAAAAACAGATCAGTTCCTAATGCTACATATAGTTTTTCAGAGCATGGAAACTGAAAAAGAGTTCCAATTTTTATTAGCAAAAAATATAATATGAATATCTAAGTCAGAAAAAGGTGCCACAAAAATAGTGCAAAACAATATTACTTGTGAATACCAAGGTAAATATCCTAAATAAAATTTTAGCAAGCAGAATTCAGTATCACATTAAGAAAATAATAATGCATAACCAGGTAGGGTTTATTTAAGGAATGCAATGTTGTTTAAATATTGGAAAACCCACTGACACAATATATCATATTAATAGATCTAAGAAACATATAATTATTTTTATAGACTTTAAAAGACTTTGACAAACCCACTTGTTTCTTTACAAAACACTTAAAAATAGGAATTGATGGTGCTTTCTTAGATGATGTATTTACCTTGATCCTTAACCTAGCATCTTAGTTAAATAGAGACTAACTAAAGACTTTCCACTAATATAAGGAAAAAGGCAAGTATGCACACTCTTTTCACTGCCATTTATAATCCTTCTAAAAGTATCACCAAATGCAAACAGAAAAAATCAATTAGAATCTTAAGAACTGGGAAAGAAATACTGAACCTACTTCTATGTGCTATATACCTAAAAAACCCTGAAGAATCAATGAAAAAAAAACCAAAACCCACCATTTTAAGTTAACAATAAAAGAATTTAGTGAGGTAGCAAGAGATAAAATTAACTTACAGAAATAAGTAACCTCCATAGGTTACACAAACAGTAACTAGATAGATGATATAATGGTAGAGAAAACCCCATTTGTGATAACAAAACACAGATCAAATACATAGGAATAAACTTAAAAACTGTGCAAAACTTATATGAGGAAAACATTAAAGTCTTCCTCTAAGTCACAAGCGTAATCTTGAGCAAATGGAAAGACATCCCCCTACTCTCAGACAGAATAACTGAATATCAAAAAAATGTCAAATTGTCTTATGATAATTTATAAAATTCCAATAAAATGTTGATACACTATTGTTGGACCTAATCAATTAGATGATATGTTTATATGAATAAATAAGTACGTAATAGTACCTAGGCAAACTCCATAAGAAAAAAGCTCTTGGAGGAAGAGGTGTCTTGCCCTACCAGATATTAAAAGATTAGAATTAGAATGTCGTTTTAATTTTCACTTCTAATAACGTTGACTACTTCTAATCTTAGCTATTTGAACTTCCTCTTCTGTAAGTCTGTCATGTTCTTTAATAGGGGCATGAGAATTTTTTTGCTCATTGATATATGCAAGTTTGTATGTCACATTAACATTACACAGGCCAATTTATTGTGAATATTTTTCCCAGTCTAAGGTTTGCAATTATTATGTCATTGACATTGTCAAATACATTAACCTTTGCTTTCTTTGATGTTTTGTTAAAAGGCTTTCTTCAATCATCTATATCATCTATATTTTCATGATAATCATCTACATTTTCCCATGACATTTGGGTATCATAGTATTAGCTTTAACTCTAATCCATCTAGAACTTATTTTGAAATATAATGAACTGTTATCAAAATATATTTTCCAAGTATCTAGTCAATTTTTCCAATTCAATGTATTAAATAATGTACTAATTCTCTATTGATTTTGTTCTCGTTGTACTTTAAGACTTACAGCCATCAAAATTCAAACAATAAGGAATTCTATAATGTAAAATGTAAAACTACCCTTCCTGCTCTCAATTCTAATCCCCAGAGGTAACCATTTTAAACATTTTTGTGTGTATTCCCAATGATTCTTGACATATTCTTTACTGCACATAAATTTATTTCTTTTCATAACTAGAGTCAGCTTCTGACCTATGTTATTTTGTCTTCGGACCTGGTGATGGGCAAAAGTGGTAAAAAATATATTTTGTAATATTTGATAAAAATTTGAACTGGCCTGCCTAAGAATTCATAGGATTTAGTGATTAATTTAGGATTTGTGTTAATTGTATTAATGGTCGAGTTTGAATGCTAACATTTTGGCCAGAGGCAATTACAAAACTTCTTTGACAAAGAAGCATATAATTTGATCCCCAGAAAAAGCTATAAAGGTTCAGAGAGCAGAGTTAGAAAGAGGTTCTGAGTATGCAAATATGCAATATTCTAAAATCAGAAACTGTTCAGGCCTAGCCACCCTGATAGCATTGATGGGGGTCACACTATGAATGATAATCCATATTTTACCATGTCTTGCTCTATTGTTCCCATATGACTTATTGTCCGATAGGGTTGTTCCGTAAATGTAATGAAGCCCCAGGGTTTATCCATACATATGTTATGGTTTCACTTGTCAGTCATTCCCTGAGAGATGCTTCTAGCTTTCTGCTAAGTATTCCAGTTCTATTGACACCTCACTAGTTCTCAGGACCTGGGGAGAATCGTTCCTTCTTGGTCACACATGCTCACTGTACAGCTTTACCATTTCCTGAGCCTTACCTTGCTAACTTTTGGAAAAAGATTAATGAGTTAAAGTGACAGAAGGAATGAATAATCCCTCCAGCCTTTCTTACTACACAATAATAAAAGGGACCCTAGGGATGTGTTGTTTGTGTAACGGAATCTTCCTGCTAAACCAGAGCTAAGCTTCTGTTAAACTGATGATGGAATTAGGCATCAATACCCCCTTGAGATCTTCCAAGAATATGTACAGAACTTCTTTATATCCCAGAGATTCTGTCTGTACCAGTATCATTTATTTTTCATGAGAACCAAGACCTGTGGAAAAACTCTAAGACCCAAGAGAGAAGGCTCACAAATATATAGAACTGTCTGACAGTCACCAACTAAAGTGAAATACCATGATATCACAGCACATAGGCCACTGTTTGGCACAAAGCAGGTACAAGCGGAATGTGAGATGATTATATATATAAGTCTCATATATATAATCATAATATTATATATATGATTATATATATGAGTCTACTCCTTCCCTGGGACTCCTAATACACACATCAGCTCACATAGGACCCTTAAAGTCAGGAGAAGGATGTGTCACAAGCAGTAATTATTAGTGATGTTCAAGAATATCTGAGGAGGAGTTTCCAAGAAAAAAAACAACAAATTTTTTGCTAGGTGAAAAGATAAGTCCTGAGAGCACCAGGATTTATAAATGTGACATATGAATACTCACCAGTGGGCAAAATATTAAATATATAACTGAGTTCATGAACCAGTTTTGTAAAGTTACTTATGGCCCTCTCATTCCTTGGAACACACAGGAGTGTCCAGTGGTTTTTTCCAGAGACCAGATTCAAATCAAACAGCTAGAATTGTGTACTAAGATGCATTACTGTCCTCCAGTGACTAAGGTTTTCATACTAGGTATGACTCATTAGGCCTGACTTTTTCTTCTCTCAGGATCACTTCTCTCCCAGAAAGCTGCTCTGTCCTGAGGCGAAACTTACATGGAATCACCCTACAATTTCATGTGCCTGTTTACAACCCAGCAGAGATACAACTTATGTTCAATTCCCAGAAATTTTCCTAACCTTATGAAGAATGCTATCTATTGGGTCTGGCCCAACCATCCTCCAAATATAAACCCTGTGGTAGATGTCAGAAAGCTATAACTCAAGCTGAAATCTCTGTTATGTATAAGCCATTTCAAAATTAGTTTTATAAAACCAATTAACGTTAAGAGTTAATTACAGTATCAAAAGTAAAAAGCTCTAATTTTGGGGCTTCCCTGGTGGCGCAGTGGTTGAGAATCTGCCTGCCAATGCAGGAGACACGGGTTCGAGCCCTGGTCTGGGAAGATCCCACATGCCGCGGAGCAGCTAGGCCCGTGAGCCACAATTGCTGAGCCTGCGCGTCTGGAGCCTGTGCTCCGCAACAAGAGAGGCCGCGATAGTGAGAGGCCCGCGCACCGCGATGAAGAGTGGCCCCCACTTGCTGCAACTAGAGAAAGCCCTCGCACAGAAACGAAGACCCAACACAGCCATAAATAAATAAATAAATAAATAAATAAACCCAAAGTTTAAAAAAAAAAAATGCTCTAATTTTGAAGAAAATTGATGTAAAATGAGGCTTTTTCTAAATCATTGAGAATATAATAGAAATGGTCCCAACAAGAGTGTAGAAGAGAGAAAAATGGCAGAAAAATAATGTTTCAAAAATAACAACTTAGAATTTTTCAGAATTAAAGAAAAATATAAATGCTCAAGTTAAAACAAGAAATCATGTTCAGAGTAGATAGAAGCAAATTCAAAGTAGACATCTTGATGAAACTGTTGAACATCAAAGACAAAAAGAAAATTATGAAACTAAGTTGACGGGGAAAAAAATGGATTAACAAAAGTGGTGATAGTCACACAGAAAAAAAGACTTTTGTGACAATAGAAATACAATGAAATGCAAATTTCAAAGAGCTGAAACAAAGTAACTATCAACTTGGAGTTCCAATTCTATCAAACCTGAAACTCTGTAATGCGAGTGGAAAATAAAGACATTTTTAGACAAAGGCTAAGATAATTTGTTTCCATAGATCCTTATAGAAACATAAAAGGATATGCTTAAGTAAGAAGAAAAATATGCCCAGGAAGAAGGGTTAAGATGTGAGAGGGAATGGAAATCAAAGAAACTGGTAAACAGTTGTCTAAAACTGAACAAGTATTGAATATAAAAATAATAAGTATGATTAATATTTGAAAATGTTTTTAATTATTGTTTTGTGTTTCAGTTTCCCAAAAACTGATCTGCCCAGACATACTGAGAGTAATCCTGAACCTCTGTCAAAAGCATAAGAACCAGTAAGTCATCAAGTAAAGGAAAGTTGATCTGGGTGTCAGTATTGACAGGCTGAAAGACTAATGATTCTTACAGTTGAGGTAGTTTCAATTCTTTTCTTTCTACAAAATTAAAGGTAGACTGAAGTGAGATGTCTGTTTGTATAACATTAAAAATAACTTTAATAATAGGTAGATCACTATGAATGTCATTATTGTTATAACAAATTGTGATTGCTAAATAAAAATTCCATTCCCATCTACTTATTTAGGATTTACGCAGCACTTGTAGTCATAAAAATAAGTAATGGGAATACAATTGAAATCTATTTTACCCTAGCATATATCCTTGGATATAGGAGACATTGGAGGGTCAATAATAAAATAACCCTCAAGTTTGTTTCTAATGAAATATTATTTTGTTTAATAATTTAAAAATATGTATTATTTATAAAGCTTTCCAACTATTCTAATTGTAATAATAAATAACTTGACAAGAAAATAATGTTTACAGCCTTATGGTGAAAAAATATTAAGATTTTAAAAATTAAATTTATTTATTTTTGCAGAGATATATGAGACTTTAAAGCATAACTATGTTAGGATAACATTCTATGAGAAAATAAAATTAAAATGCAAGTTCAGAAACAGTATGAAACATTGAAAAAATCTGACTGTTAAAAATCTTTATTATTTAAATAGATTATGGTAAGGATTGAATTGGTATGGTATGTAGATTCCATTATATATATTTAAAATAGGTTTACAGTCATTCTATATGTACATAAAGTACATCATTTGTAGCTATTTAAAATTACATAAAAATATTTAGATGCTGACTTTGTATGCTGGGAACACATACTTTTTCATTTTTCTTAACCGTATATTAGCAAACGAATTGTTGAACACTATTCTAAAGAGCCTCTTTTTTTCTAGAAGAAGATAGAGCTATTCATTATCTTCAAACTTGTTAAGGGTAGCTATTGAAATAACAATACTATAGGATATAACTTCCATACTCCTAGCAAGAAATCAGAGGAATAAAGTGAATGCATTCAACCCAGAAAGAAGAAAAGGTGGGGGAAATACACAATGAAAAGTGATGGCAAATAAAATAAACTTCTGTCCTACTTCAAGATGCATAGAATTAAATAAAACATGTGTCCCCTATCTCCAACACGATCCAGTAACAAGTCTCTAGGATTCAAAAGGTCAAGTATATATGCCCTTAATTGAGGCTCCAGGGATGATCTGGATAAGGATTGATACAATGCCTGGTTCACAATTGGAAACAGTAAGACTGACCTAGCAAAATGATCTTATTTCATCATTGGAAACATTTCTTCCCCAAAATGATCAGTCTCCTGATAGAGGCTTTTAAATTTTTTTTTTTCTTCTTATAAAAAGCAGCATACAATTGTTGTAGATATAAATAAATATGAACAACAGCAACAAAAATACCAATGCATGCATAACCGTACAATGTAGAAATAGTCATTATTAAGACTTCGGTCTATATTCTGTGCATATATTCTTAAGAGATTCCATATGTATCCAAAAAAGACTAATATTGTATGTATTGATTTGTATTACACCATGGGAAACTACTGACATACTTAAGCAGGGATGTCTGCGCTCAGTCGCAGAACTAAAATGGATGGATACAAAAAAAGCCAGTTTACTGGAGGGGTACCAGTTAGGAGACCACTTGAGTATTGCAGAGAGACAGGTATGAATTAGTGCAGTAAAAGGCAGAGTGAAAAGTATTTTGTGATTCATTGCATATAGAACTATTGTAAGGAATAAGGGAGAGGGAGAAATTTTAAATGATTCCCAGTGTTCTGGCTTAATCTCGTAAATTTAATATTTTAGATAAATCGCACAAAGACAATTATCAGTTATTTTAATGCAGTAACAGCCATACATTAGTGCATAGTTATAAGTTCTCTGAGCATATATATAAATGTGCAAGTATAATTATTCTGAATTTAAGAAATTATAATAAAATTACATGGAAGTTAATATCACATATTAATCATGATTTTTTTTCCTTTGAGTAATGCATACATATTTAATACCTTTAGCCTAAAAAGATTAAACTCTACCATACAAAAATGTTTGAGATTTACATATGGGCTCTACTTCTCTAAATAATTTTTATGCTTTAATAATAAAAATAAAGTTACAGTTAGTATTTCTGTCCTTTAAGTTAGCAAATTGCTGTTATATTAATTTACTTTTTATTATACTTTATACTTTGGGTTTTATTAGAAGATATACAATAGAGAACAAAACTCAAACTCTACTTCTAATAATTAGAAAATTATTCTATGTATTGATTTCTGTCCGGGCCCAATGGAGGGGAGGAGTAGAAAAATACTTCTGTATTATGTTGATTTGGTTGCCTTTCTAAATTTTAATATCTTTGTTTTCTACAGCTTAATATAATTGTCCCCTGTATACAAGAAATAAAGTAGTGCTATATCTTGTATTTATAAACAAGAAGGGCAGATATATCTTGTGCCTTTAGATGCTCCCAGAATTATTAACAAGACTATTAATAAGGTCTATTAATAAGACCAATAAGACTATTAATTTATAGATTCTAATGAACTCTGAGCATTGCACAAAGCATAAAATCCTAGGAGGAAATTTCCAGTTGTCACCTTTGTGTAAATTAACTTTCAAATCTGGCCAATTTTTTATATGCATTAATTTCCTGGCCTTGCCCTTTAATTAATGTGTGGGCTTTAACTAGAAACACCTTTTCTTTAAGGCAGATATTAACAATCAACAATTGCTGAGTTTTATTTTAAATGTTTTATATGTTTAGTATGAAAACAGAAGTAAAATATGAACGCACACTTTTATATCCTGAACTACTTTGTGCACTTCCCTATCGCCAATATCCTCGAAACACATATTGATATTTTAAAAACACTTTTTAAGATGACACATATACCAATTGAGTCAAACTCAAATACTTGAGGTCATGTCTGGCTTAAGTGCCTGCTCTCAGATTCTCATCCATTGACATAATGTGAATCTCTGACCCTCTCAGAGCTAGTAATCTGTGGGCAGAATGATAAAGGCCTAAATTGGCACTGTAGAAGAGATCAAGTAGAGATATTTGGGGATATAAAAGGGGTCAGGATCTTAGTTTGGTGATTGGCTGGAGATATGAATTTAAATAGAGAATAAAAAACAGGAAGGGAGAGAAGGATAAATAATGAACATATGGAGTCTAAGGTCATCCTTGGATACGTCAAAGCCATTCATGTTTCCAGGGATTCTATCAATTCATGGATGTTATCGTGCAGGTATCGAGAACACCATTGTCAGACTACTTGGTTTTCATCCTGGTTCCGCTGTATGCTAGATGGTGGCATGGGCAGGTTGTTTAACCACTTGGGACCTTCATTTTCAAAGTTGTAAAGTTGCCATAATAATAACTATTGCCTCAGAGAATTCTGAGCCTTAAATCAAAATAAATAGGAAAAGTACTTAGAAAACGTAAGAGACAATGAATGTACTCAATTAAATTCTACCTATATTTATTCTGCCCTTGGCCTTTTGGTCATAGTCTGTATTATCTCCCTTGGTCATTTTATTTACTGTGATGGTTTCCACTATCACCTGATGATTCAAGAATTTCTGTATCAAACACAGACTTTGCCCTTGAGGTTCAAACTCATGCACTTAACTAGAAGTTACTGTTAAGGGAATAGCATAGAAAGAGAAGAGTAGGATTCTGAAAGAGAAGAGGAGGCTGTGTTTATCAATCAGGTTAGCGGAAGGAAACACAAGGCACACTCAGATTAGGATGTTTGAGGAAAATTTAAAACAGGGAATACTGGAAAGGGAGGATCTTTGACACAGGGCTGTTTCCCACATGACAGGGAATAGTGAAACACACTAGTGCTGGTAATGGTGGAGCCCTCAGGTCCCCAGAGACATCAGGAGGGAATGGTTTTCCTAACCCAGAAGGAGAACACTTAATGGAAAGGGCAATGTTAAAAGGATCATTAATCTTCAGCACAGGACACAGCCAGTCAGAAGTGACTACACAAGGAGGATGCCAAGGGAATAACTATCTAAAATATCTTGACCTCATTTTCCCTACTTCCTCTACTGCCCCATCAGGGCCACCCATTGGATGAACACCACCAGAAATCAGAGGGCAAGGAACCCAAAATAAATATCAGGGAGAAGGGTGGAGAATATATCTGCAGGTGCAAACTTATGATATCTGGCACACAGTGTCTAATTGAGGGGCTATCAAAACAAGTAGAAACATCAAATAAGATAAATGCAAAAAATAACTGTTAGCTTGTCAATAAATTCTGGTTGACAAGTCTAGTTTCAAAAGGATCAGGATAAGAATCAAAATAAAATTATCTACATTCAATGTATCTTCATTTTATGTATATTTAAGATAAGGTAGAGGATAAGTACAAACAAAAAATATTTCCTTTTTTTTTTTTTTTTAAAGCAAGACTGGGGTATAGGTGTTAATTGCTTCCTCTTCCTGGCAATTCTTACCATCGCCATTATAGGTGCCTATACCTTGCCAATATTTTCTTCATTGCTCGTGAGGTCTGGCTGGAAAGATTACCCATGTCATCTATGACTAACTTTACTCTCTGTTTCTTCTTTTAACTCCTGGGCAGTATGTTTTTAACTTAGTGTAAGGCGAGGACTTCAAATGAACATATTTTGTGAACAGGAAAAACAGATATTCTTATAATGTTTCCCTTTATTGCTCTGACTTCTTATTGCTGTTTGTAACCTTTGATGGGAGTGGGCAATTGGTTCACTGAAATCCCTATTTGATAGCACATCTTCATGGACAACAATGAGAATTAGACAAGTTAAGCTTGGGGCACTTAGAAATATTATCTGGCCTTCTCCCTTGTATGCCTCCTAATAAAGTCACATTTATTCATTCATTCAATATTCAGTACACACTTACTGAGAACTTCCTCTTTACCAGGCTCTTTTCTTGGTGCTAGGTATACTGAAGTAGACAAGACAAAGTCCCTATTTTCACTGAACGTTGCATTGAGACTAACTGATAGCTAATATAATAGAAAGATTCATCATCTTTTCAAATTCCTCAGGGTTTTTCCACAAGCATTTTCATGGTGAGTCTACATAGAGGCTTATTTTGACTCTGGTCATCCTGTCTCATTCCTTATACTCAAGATAAACCAAATGCCTAAGGAACATCTGGAAGGGATTAAACAGCAATACTGTACTATTTGGAGGAAGCCAAATGAACAGACTGGTGTACTGCAGAGAGTTCATGCTTTAACCAAGGGAAGGAAATTCGCTTATTCACGCTAAGAAGTAATTCTCTCATTGGTAACATGGTCACACTCATCCTCCCTTATAAGCTGGTTGAGAATTGATGACAATATATAGAAGAATGCTAACACTAGTTGCAAAGTTATCTGAGCTTTCAAAGACTAAATTTTCTCATCTTTAAAATGAGAATAATATTACCTAACCCTATTCATATTAAATCCCTGAGCTTTGGTGTTCTCTACTAATGGGAGGTACAAAATTTTGACTGACTTCTCATTTCTCCTTGAGAGATGTTTATTCTTCACTCCCTTTTGAGAAATTTTATGGACATGTGAGTCTTTAAAGATTTTTTTAAAGTTGATAATAGAAGCTAGTAATATTCCAAAATAATAGCATTTCTGGTGCAACAGAAAGCAAGAGAACTAAAATTAGACAATTTACAGTTAGGTCAAACTGCATAAATCACTTTCCATTTTTTGTGTTTTTTTTTCTCAATTAAAATAACTGTTCCTGCCTTGAATAGGCACTCAACACTTTAAATGGTGGAAGTAATTGCTCCACAGGAATAATTTTTTTTCTTTTTCCTTTTCTGTTGCATTGACACATAATATTTCTAATCAAGCTGTGGTATTACCTACCTTAAATTTTACGTAAAGGATGGAAATAACTACCTATTTCATGATATTCAAGAGCCTGCAATATTATTGTACATAATAAACATTGTAGTAACATGTTTTTATTCTAACATACAAAACATAACATTAATCTCTACAATTCAGGCAGTCAGAGATGAGCATAATCTCATCTTCACTAAAAATGTTCATAATTTCTCCTAGTGATTAAATATGGAGGACACGCAAAATTATTTGGTATCCAAAGATATCCTTCAAACATCACAGAAGCTTATCAGTGATCCCCTTTCAGCATCTGTCACCAGAATCTTTAACGCAAGTGCTGGAACATCTAAGGTGTTTCACAGGGGCAATTCAACCTGTTTAGGGTTGTCAGCCTGAGCAGAGCCTTGGACACTTAAATCACTTCTCTTCATCAAGACATCCTTTCCCTGTATTTCATTCCCCGAAGCCCTGTGCTCTGACTACTGGCAAACACCTGAACAATTTCCTCGGTCTAAAAAATTGTCTTCCTCTAAGAATGTCTACTTAAGTTAAT
Organism: Eschrichtius robustus; assembly: GCF_028021215.1. Taxonomy (NCBI): domain Eukaryota; kingdom Metazoa; phylum Chordata; class Mammalia; order Artiodactyla; family Eschrichtiidae; genus Eschrichtius; species Eschrichtius robustus. The sequence goes on along the minus strand of NC_090844.1, from coordinate 20,593,307 downwards.
GATTCAGGCCATCAACTCAAGTAAGAGCTTTTTGTGACCCTCAGTTGACATCAAGTCATCTGGCTTTTCCCTGACTGGAAAAACCAAAGAGTAAAGTGAAAGGACAAGAATGTGGAGTCATTCAGACCTGCTTCTCTTAGTTGTGTACAGGTGTGCAAGTTATTCAAATGTTCTAAAACTCAATTTTATCGTCTTTAAAATGAGAATAACGTTATCTACCCTTTAGAATTGCTTTTTAGATTACATAAAGTTATATCTTTAAAGCACCCTATTATTGATAGTTCTCTGTCATCTAAGTATCTTTTCCTCCTAGATGCAAATCCTGTCCTGTTTTTGTACTTTTACCACCAAAGATCAAGTTTAGGACCATTTAGTATATACAAGCCTTTGGACATCAATTATGAAATTCCATTTCAACAAGTGTAAATGCTTATTGAAATAACAGATTTAAATCATAAATTTGAATATTTACTTCTATAAAACTGAGGTGTTTACTTGCAATTATTTATTACTTCTAATAGAAACATTTCTTTTTCTAAGTTCCAATCTCCCAAATATGTTGGGTTCAGAAACTGGATTTGATCCTTATTCTTTTGAGATATGAGTAGAGGGTGACACTCTCATTGCTTTTGTTGAGTAGCGCAGTATTTCAGAATTTAAAATTTTGTTGGCTATAAATGTTATATTATTTTTCAGTTATATATCAGACTTCTTTAGGCACATTTTTGTAGAGATTTTTATATAATAGTTATTGTTTATTACAAAATAACCTGTGATTATAATTGCTTAGATGATTGGCAAATCAGAATTCGCTTACCAATTTTTTACATCACCGGTAGAATCCCATAGGACTGGGAATCCACCCACTTTTTAATAATGCCTACAATGCCTTTGTCCAATGATGTTCTATCAAACCTGACAGGCCAAAAGTTTTTAATGACTTTCTCATGGGTAGCTTCATTTATGTTCTAGATGCACAGGTTCTTTCCTACCTAACAGATGATTCATTAATATGAAGAAATTTTTTCATAGTCTTACTAGCTGGTAGTTAAAATGACCTTCTTTTAGAGAGACATTTTGCAACATGTTTTTTGGTACCTTGCAATTTCAAAATTATATATCTTTATTTCAACGGTATAATGAGCTACTTGAAAACAAGGGCAAATCTTATTAGTTGTTTGTAATCTCTTCAGACCCCATCACCATGTTTGAGCTTAATCAATACTTTTCAATTAATTGGTGATACATTTTACATTTCTTAATCAGACTCTTTCAGGTACTAACAACCTAATACCTGATAATGCATGTCTAAAATTTAATTTTAACAGCTTTGTTGAGCTATAATTCACATGTTATAACATCCACCTATTTAAAGTATGCAATCCAACAATTTTTATTATACATACAGAGGTGTGCAACCATCAACATAATGTAATTTTAGAACATTACCACCATCGCACACAGAAACTCTGTACCCATTAGCTATCAGTTCCCACTTCCTCTTCCTGCTCCCCTTCCGTTCCCCCTCCACCAAGCAGCCCCAGACAATCATTAATCTACTTTATGTCTCTGTATATTTGCCTTTTCTGGACATTTCCTGTAAATGGTATCATATATGATGTGGTCTTTCATGACTAGCTTCTTTCACTTAGCATACTGTTTTAGAGATACTACATTCATGTAATGGCATGTAACAGCACTTCATTCCTTTTTATTGTAAAAATAATATTCCATTGTATGGAGATACCACATTTTGTTTATCCATTCATCAGCTGATGAATATCTCAACTGTTCACATTTTTCAACTATTATGAATAATGCTGCTATGAGCAAACATATGCAAATTTTTGTGTGGGTATATGTTTGCATTTATCCTCGGTTGGTACCTCCAAGTGGAATTGTTGGAACATACTGAGTTTTCCATTCCAAGAAAAAATTAAATATAATGTGATAGAAACATCATTTGAATTATCATATTCACTTGTTTTATACCATGACTATTATATTATTATGTGGCCAGACCATGTACTTAATATATGAATCTTGCATGTCTTAATTAAATGTGGCATGCTTGTGCTATTGTGTGCAATTTTTTAATGGGCGCCCATTCTCACATCTGTATTTTTAAAAGTGCAAAGCTACAACTTCCTAATCAATAGCTTAATTACAGAAGAGTAAAATATATGTACAGAGATGAAATAGGGCCTGCACCCATGGAATACTCAACAATGAGTTAGCTTGGCAGCATAAACTAATTTATTTGTTGATCTTCTAAGACTTCAGATTAATTTTTATAACTGAATATGTGTGGCAATTATATTTCTGTTTGGTTATGTTAAATATGTTTCTAACATTGAAAGTCTAACCACACATTTGCATAACATCTGAAGTCCTGGCAGTCAGTGGAACATAATTTGAAAACCAATAGTTCACTGCAAGCAGGCCAGTCCCACCCTATGTATTAATTTTTCTCTGTCGTTAATGCCCCTGGCATAGCCTTCCTTCTACTCCACCAATCCAAGTCATTCAAGTTACATCTCATTTTACACCTACAACTAGTAACTTTCCCAGATTAGTTTTGCCCATAACAATGCAACCACATATACTATTTCTTAACTTTCTTTGCATTATCCATAAAATCAATAAAACTCCTAGCTCATAGTAGATAATGACCCTTATGAAAAGCACATTGATTTTTTTCTTCTCGTATTGTTGTCTTATTTTTTCAATAGGTTGGAAGCAACAGGTTTTAAAAAATGAAGGTCTTATAAAAAAGTTTTTCTTGTTCTTTGGGGTCTGAGAATTTCTACAAAAATATTTTGTTTTTAAAAATTCTACTAGCCTGTCAATTATCATCTCAAAAAAATAAAACCCCATACATTCGTATTATAAAACAAAACTGTCTTTGTGGTAATACAGCATAGTTATGAAGTATTTATCTAAGTTTCCATAGAAAAACTGAGTTTCATAAGTCAATATTTCTCAAACTAGCATGCTTTTTTCTCCAAAAGAGGTCTGTGCACTACTCCAGTTTGAGGAAAAATATGCAAACAATAGTCATGTAAACTATGTGTAAAGATCATTTTACCTGGAGCTAAAAATCTGTTAAATTTGTCAGTTAGACACTTTTTATTCCTCAGAGCTTTAAAAATCACCAGGCAGAGCAGGAAGCCTACGTCTCAGTTGGGAAAAGTATTTTGATAGGAAAGTGAAGGAAGAGAAATGAGTGTTCTGGCAACTGGATATGTGTCATGAATGAAGCTCAGAGAGGAAGACCCAGAAGGAGACAGAGAAGATGGATGGGGAGACTAATAAATGATGTACCTGAGTATCATGAAGGAGAGAGAATAGACGAAGAGACAATATGAGATCAGAGGAGGGAAGGTGCCGGAGGCAGAGATGCATTACCTTTCGCTCAGTTTTAAATTTCACTCTCATGTTATAATAATCATATACTTAGACAAAGCTGTAAACACCCCATATATCTACTTTTATCTAGTGCAATTTTCTTGTTCTAACTATATAAAATTTTGCCAGTGCTTAGTGTGTATAAAACTGCTAGAAAATATTTAACTTTATACTGTACTAAATACATTCCCTAGTAAATGCTAAGAAAATATTGTCCATTTTTGTGAAATATGAGCATCAATTTAACAGCAGCACATCCTTTTGAAAGAAGACTGTATTTTAGAGTATTTGCGCATTTATGAGCATTGGAAGAGGTAGGGGGAAGTTAAAAGGGGATTCAAATAATCTTAGAAGTTCTTTTCATACTCAGAAATAATGATTAAAAATGGCATTGAGATTTTCAAATTAGGTGAGAAAAGTCAGGCCTCAGGTTGTCATTTCAAATTACATGTTGTACTTACTGTTTTTCTTAAATCCTTAGAAAAGATCTTTCTGATTTGGCACCACTGAGAATCCATGAGGATATTTGACTTTGATTCTGAAAGGAAGTACAGATTTTCTGGCACGTTCTTTCTCCAATCCTGCATTTAAATCTTATAAATGACATGTGTGCCAGTCCTTTTCCTTTTGGCTCTGAGATCCTTGCCTTGTTTTTACCTTGCTCTGCTCACAGGTCACAGAGCTGAAACCAGAAAATGACATTGTCTAGGTTTTCTTTGCCCACAAAGTTTCAAGTTAGTTGTGGCTAATAAGGGGCACTGATGGGAGACCAGAGGGCAACAGGAAAGAGGGGTGCATTTGCTTCTTGCCGTATAACAACCATGGCATTAGCTTTAAATCTTGGACTTCAGATCTGACCAGGTGACCTTTTCTCCATGATTTATGGTCCAACCCGGTGGGCCCGGCTGCCTAAATCCTCAAGTGTCCGTCCGCTTATCACTTTTTCCCCTGTGGGTGGCGCTGGCTCCCGAACTCTGGGACTACCAAATCCTTTCCCTCTCCCCAGCCCTAGATTTGATAAGGGCTGCCTGCAAGTGTTGACTCTGAGTTGCCTCATCTTCCTCCTTACTCCTCTGTAATTAGTTCCTTGTGTTAAATCCCCTCTGCTGAAACCGCTAACATGGATTCTGTTTTTCTGACTGGAGATTGACAGATAAAATATAGTTTAGCTGAATATACAAGCTTTGCAAGTTATATCACTGTTTTAAACCTATGATGTGAGTTATTACTGCTTTACATATCCTCCCCATGAAACTATTATTTTTTCTCACACATATTCCATTAAGATTTAAACTAAAATGAACACATAACATTCCATCACACTACCATCGGATAAAAAAATTCTTTTGACTTGTGAATTGTTTTTATCTACCTCAGTGTGCACACCATTGCTTATTTAAATAACACACCCTCTTCCACAGAATATCAAGGATGGCAGGGAGACTAATTTGCTTTTAATATACCCTTATATCTAGAATCATGTTTGCCTACATTATGGCTGACATGCACATTTAGAAAACAGATGAAGTGTAGAATTAAATGTGATGGAAATGTTGAAGTAATTCTGCCTTAAGATTCTGTATATGTGACCGTATCAAAGTCTTAAAATTCCTGATTTTCAAGCCTGCGATTTCCAACCATACTGTACTGCACGGTTGTGACATACGTCAAGTAACCATTGCTACTTATAATCGTTAAGTATTAAAAGTTTGCAAATAAATTATTTTTAATACATTAGAACATTTCAGTATTATTTTTACAACAATATCTCAATCACTGGCATTTCACTAAAATTTTTCTTTTCAATGAGAGCTAAGCAGGCAACTTTGAATAAGGGCTGCAGGCAAGTCTGCATCAGGAGCAGTCTAGTAAGCTCACCTTCCGATAGTTATTTACATTCCTGTGAACAGCTGTTTGCCTGTGAAGTCATGCAAATAAACATCAGACATTTGTATCTCCTCATCTCACACAACACCGTCCCTTGCTTTAAAAGTTATAGTTGCCCATCTTCCTTCTGGTTCTTGAACATGGCAAGCTTATGTCTTCCACAGAGAAAGCTTTGACTCAGTCCCTGCACTTCCCTCTGCCTGTGTGTCTTTGCAAGACTGGTTCTTTCTCCCACCATAGGGCTCAGCTCTCTGTCTCAAAGAAACTCCTGACTAAATGATCTGGATGATCTCACACACCACATGCTGGTCACTCTCTTTCGAGATTTTGTTTATTTGTTTTCCACAGTATAGATCACTGAAATCATTTTCCAGAATTTTTTTATCTTCTTAATTATTTTCTGATTTTGGATATAAATCCCATGAGAAGAAGGACCTTGTGTGTCTTGTTCACTGCTGTAAGGCTGTCTCCTCAAACAGAACTTGACATATAGTAGGCACTAAAAGACTGTTGAGTAAATCTGACCTATGACTTAGCATCTTATAAACATAGATACAGACCAATTCTATGTGTTAGGACAGGTTTCTTAATCACTTGCCATAGCTAATTTTAAAACTAAACTTTCTTAATCATCTGCCATAGCTAATTTAAAAGCTAAACTATTGTCTGTCATGTTTTACAGATAAAAACATTGCGATTCAGAAAATTTATCATGGTAGCCAAATATTACCCAAATAGTGGTGAGTTCAGGATTAGGACAAAGATCTCCATACAACTACTTTCATGTTTCCACCTATCATATAATATCTTCCTTAACTATCAGGCAATGTTAATTAACATTAGATAATAAATAATAATCAGAGGCATTAAAGCATCACAACATAGGCATATAATATATAAACATATGATTCACATCTATTATACGCTATTCCTACTAAATATTTAGTTAAACATAATATAGTTTCAATGTCAAAAACTGAGAAAGGTTCTCATCCAAAATGAAAACATGCCCATCTGTCACTGAAGAATCATTCCAAAAACGTACAGCCAAGGCATTTTTTTCTTTGCATATATTTCCCTGTATCAAGGAGAGATGTTCAAAATGGTGACTTTGTTCATTCTTTCCAAAGTAGCTTCCAAGGCACCTAAATATGCTTACAGGCTGTCTTTGAATTCTGATTGTGGGGAAAGAAGGAAGGTCTTCAAGCTCACGTTTTTGTTTTTCTCTTAATTGTTTTGTCTTAAGTCAAGGTATTGAAGTAGACAGGAGGTAGAGGGATAGTTATTTAATGGCAAAAGGGTAGTATGTGTAAATGAGGGGGAAAAATGGGGATTGCATTTTAGAGACTGATTTTAATTGGAAATTCACTGCCTTTTCACATTTCTCAACTACCTTTTCTACCTCAATAGTCATTGTGGAACATAGATATACTATATAATAAATTAAAAGAAGTAGAAATTGAGAAAAAATGTAGGGGCTAATCAGACATCATAGAATTAGGGAGACTGTGTAAGATAAATAATCACAATTCAAGGACCCAAAGAGAATTACTGCTCTTTTTGATTTGGAGCATCAGCTGTACAGTTACTAAACTTTGTGACCACAAGATCTATTCAAACAAAAGTTAGCTACTTATATATATGCCCTAATGTCATAAGCAGCTCCTTCTAGACCCTGTGAGTTGTGTACACATCTTTCCTCCACTCCTCTCATTCTCAAAAATCCAACCCCTACTAAATAGATCTTTAATTTTTCTCATTCTCTCCATCATCTCTGCCACCACCTTTGTCCATGTTGCCACCATCTCTCACCTGAACTTCTGGGCACATTTTTTGGTTCTTACATTTCCAAATTTACTTCTCTCCAATTCTTTTTCTTTTTTTTTTCCAGCCAGAGTGACTTTTTCTATATAAATCAGTTTATATGACTCCCTTATTTAAAACCCCTCAATAACATCTCACTGCCATTAGATGGTCGTGTGGACCTAGGTTATCAGATCTACCACTCTAACCTCAGCTAGTCCTACATGGCACCTTGCTTGCCAGGCTCCAGCATTCTTTCATTTTCGTGAATTTTCCATGTTTTTGTCTGCTTAGGGTCTTTGTTATTCCTCTCAGTCTTGAGCTGGCTAACAATATCAGGTTTTAGATTAAACATTATTTTATGATTGAAACTTTCCCTGACTCTTACCCTATTCTGAATTATTCTTCTTATTCTTCTCTTTTATAAAGATATTTTTATATTCCTCCAAAAAACATAACAAAACTTTTAAGTATGCATGCATTTATTTGGTAGGTTTTCAGTGTCAGGATTATTTTCCATGTTTTTTTTTTAAGATTATTTTGATGTGGACCATTTTTTTTTTTAACATCTTTATTGGAGTATAATTGCTTTACAATGGTGTGTTAGTTTCTGCTTTATAACAAAGTGAATCAGCTATACATATACATATATCTCCATATCTCCTCCCTCTTGCATCTCCCTCCCACCCTCCCTATCCCACCCCTCTAGGTGGTCACAAAGCACCAAGCTGATCTCCCTGTGCTATGCTGCTTCCCACTAGCTATCTATTTTACATTTGGTAGTGTATATATGTCCATGCCACTCTCTCACTTCATGATGTGGACCATTTTTAAAGTGTTTATTGAGTTTGTTATAATATTGCTTCTGTTTTATGTTTTGGTTTTATGGCCACGAGGCATGTGGGATCTGAGCTCCCCTACCAGGGATCAAACCCACCCCCACTGCATTGGAAGGTGAAGTCTTAACTACTGCCAGGGAAGTCCCTATTTTCTGTCTTTTATACACAACACAGAGCACACTGTTTAGCTGTTAATGAGTTCTCAATAGCGTATAGTGATTCAAGTTTTGGAATCAACTATTACAGAGATACAGTGGTAAAAATCCACCGGTTATTCATTCAAACAACCAACAAACATTTGTTCAGCATTTATCTATACCAGAAATTCACGCGAGCATTTATAATACAAAGCTTTAAAATAACGACTCAAATTACACTTCCTCATTAGATATTCTGACATGCGGCTTTAGGAGGGGACCTCTTTAAAAAATAAATAAAAACAAACAAAATATGTGGTTTCGACATGAACATCATCAAGTAAGTGACTATTTCTATACCTTCTATTTTGATAGTTTAGACATCCAGCCTTTGGTCATTGAGGAAGTGCGGCTCAGAACTTGAGTTAATCAAAAGTGGATTAACTTTCATAAAAATGTCCCACATGCTACCTCATTGAACTTAGTATCAGAGATGAGGAACATTGTCAAACTTTTACTCTACAGAAAGGCCAGATGCAAAATTTACAGTAATTATATTAGTAACATATTTGTTATTTAAGACACTCCTGCTATTACCTATAAGTAAAAATAGTTAAAGCTAAACAGCATACTTCTGAAAATACTAATGATCACTTGCTGAGAACTTTGATTCAATCCCTCTTTTTGTCTTACATACATGAAATATATTGATGTGCATATATTGCAAAAGAGATTTAGATATATACTGATTTGCAAAGTAGATTACCAGTGTGACTATATTGCTATGCCATTTCAAAATATGAATAATTACTATAGGCATAACAACTATGATAATATATGGGAGAAAAAAATCACTCACTTAGAAAGTGTGCTTATAGCTCTCACAAGAGATAAATAGAGTAAAAAATCAATGAATTAACTAGAAGATTCTTGCTTAGATAGACAGGCTTTGAATACAGTAGTTTGATGACTCTGAAAGGCAAAGTTAACTTCTAATTGTACAACAAAATAAGGAAAGATAAGAAAGGGTTGATTTTAATGACCCAAATGGATCTCTACGTATAATTGACTCTGTATCAAATTCTGTAAATGGACAAAATTATATTTGGGGATTGTAACATGGGTGTTCTGTATAATTCTAATTTAGTATAAAAAATAAATAGGATCAGCCTTAAAAAGGAAGGAAATTCTGACACAGGCTACAGTATGGATGAACCTTGAGAACATTATGCTATGTGAAATAAGCCAGTCACAGAAGAAAAAATATTATATAATTCCATCTATATGAGGAGCTTAGAGCAGTCAAATTCATAGAGACAGAAAGTAGAATAGAAGATGCTAGGGGCTGAGGGGAGGAGGAATGGTTACAGAGTTTCAGACTGGGATGATGAAAATGTTCTAGAGAGAGAGTGGTGATGGTTATACAACAATGAATGTACTTAAAGCCACTGAACTGTACACTTTAAAATTATTAAAATTATAAACTTTATATTATATATACTTTAACACAATAAAAATTTAAATAAATAAATAAGCAGGAGTTAGAGTTTCAATGAAGCTTTTCAAACACACTTCTACTCCTTCTACTTCACACTGCTACTCCCTAATGGAAAAGTTAAAACAAATAGAAATCTTTAGTTTGTCAGTTTAAATCAAATGACAGTGCTGACTTTTTCTTCAATGTTTTTTCTTTATATTTTTTTCAAAAGCAATTTTAAAAACAGAGTCAGGAAGTTCCTGTGTTCTTCAAAACAACTATGATTCCTGAAGAAAACAAATTAAAAAGCTAAAGAGCATTTGGATCACAAACCATTGTATTAGGCAATTAAAATAATGTGATTACTGATATAACCAATGGGTTTTGTTTTTTGCTATTCTTCCAATTTACTTTTCAAATTAGAAATATTTTTACTTAATGATAGTTATAAGAACATAAGCATTTTTTCCTTAGAAACAACTCTGCAATTCTTTTTTTCTCTATTTTTTTAATTGAAGTATAGTTGATTTACAATGTTATGCTAATGAAGGAGTCATCCTTAAAACATATTTCTTCTCTTGAAAAAAAACCAAAAAGCTAAACTTTTTGTGTAAACATTATCATATTATTTTTAGCTATAAGACGTGTAAAATACATTAGTATTCTGTTACTTAGAAAAATTCTTAAGTTTGTGTCTCCTTCAATTTAGAAAACTTTTGGTTCATTTCACACAATGCCTAACTATGCTGAAACCAAGATCAAGTCTCTAATGACATACCAAGGGAAGATGGAGAATACAAAATTTCACTTTGCTGCCTATAGTATATAAAGTCCAAGATTACAAAAGAGTAATTGTATATTTCTTACTTCCCCCAAACTCAAAAATTCCTGAGGGTATGGGCCATATCTATTATTGTAGACCATTGTAAACCCGCCATCTAATAAAATATCTAGCACATAGTTAATCTTCACTAAATATCTGTCTCACAAACACTTTTAATAGTAGCATTCTAGAATTACCTGATTATATGTAAAGATATTCAATATTAGTCATCAATGAAACACAGTCCTTCAACAAAATCTTAGAAATGTGTTCTCGTTCCAATACAAATACTTTCAACATACCCAGATGATCTAAGGGAAGGAGAGCCAGCAAGTGTCATATTTTAATCACACAGTATCTCAGAAGGAAAGCTGAAAGACGTTGACAGCAGGGAGGTGATGAGTGAAAATATACTGCACCTTCCTCAAAGGCAGGGGCATGCATCTCTTGTTCATAATTGTATGTACATCCTCAACACCAAGCCAGTGTTGAGCTTAGAGTTGACATTAAAAAATCGACTCGCATTAAAGGATGACATGTGTTGTATGGTTATTATCAAATTCTAAATGACACCGAGGAGTAGTAATGGAAAGAATACTATGGACTGTGTTCTCAGAGACCCCACTCAAATCCTAACTCTTAATATTATACTAGTGAGAAACCCAGTCTCAGTTTCCTCTACCATAAAATTCAAAAGTATTGATAGTTCAGATCCCCTGGTATCTGCGGGCGGGGGGGGGGGGGGGGGCGGTGTTAAAGATAATGTATGTAAAGCATCTAGTAGACAGTCTGGCACCTAGATTGTACCTAATGCGCAACAGCTATTATAATTATGTGTGTTTCCCTTTGGATCCATGGGTATGTGTACATATGAATGTCTAATTCATATAGATGCAAAAATGTGGTGAAATATTCAAATGAATTGCATTTCCAATTTAAATAGATAATCTCAGCATAAGTGCTGCCAGGGTTTGCCTTCTGCAGCTGCTCTGTTTAAATAATTCAGCTAATCATCAGGTAAAAACACATACTCTGCATTAACTTTAAAGAAGTGCACGACAGTGAGCATCTTAATGACTAAGCTAACATTTTACTGTTTCATTTTCTTGAGCTATTTATTCATTTTGATCAAATATTACAGCCAACCATGGTGGAAATTTCTCACAGAGGCTAATGTATTCAATAAACAACTATGCTGCATATTAAAAAGCTCACTAAGGATGTACACATGACAAGGTAGCAAAATACTCAGCTGCAACTACAAGGATGACATAATTTTCATCAAAATAGTTGAATTCGTAGAGTGTTTGGCATTCGAAAACTTGATGGATATAGGCTACAAGTAAGAAAAAAATATTTTTTATCGTTTGAATTATTAGTTGAGTAGCATTTAATCAGGTGCATTATGTGAGAAAAATAAAATCATAACAAATAAATAGCATTTACAACCGAGATGTTAAGCTCTTACTATAAGCTGCAAAAGTCAAGATTTACTTCAAATTTTAAGATAAACTTAGAATTATTATGCTTTGCATCAAAAAAATCCATTAAAAATTTTTTATATTTAATGATAAATTCTTACTATTAATTATTATTTTAACATTAGCAATTTTATCAACAATTTTCCTCCAGTTGATAAGGTAGCATGATAGTACCATAGACCATAGCAACATAATAATATGAAAATATGCTTCCATGATATTGCATTGACGGGCTCTTAGATCTCATTACTTTATGTTAATCCACAAAGGGTGTGGTTAATTGGAAGGAATTCTAGAACACATTATTAGCTCACCTCTCTTATTGCAAAGTTACCCTTACTCTCTATTTACTAAGTTCAAAAATTCTGTTGCTTCTATCTTTTCCTGCTTTGTTAAAAAAAAAAAAGTTATTTCCTGTTATGTTTTAAGATGCCCATCATAAGTGAATGTCCTAATGGATCCTGTTGAATGCAATAATCTTGTTCAAGCTAAATGGATGTTTCAGAAGTACATAGTAAAATGTGTTAGGTCTCTCTATGTCATTGTTTTATAATGTTAGGTTAAGTATCTTTCTAATTCATGCTGGTGATGTTGATTCCTTAGATTTCACTCAGTCTTTTAAGTTGCTAAATGTTCTGAAGATAACGCCCACAACACCTCTCTCTGACATCTCCTTTTTTCTACAGCACTAAAATCAGATTTCTTTTGTATCTACCTGCTTAATTGTCCTTTGCAACCTTATAAGAAGACACCTGTACACTAAACATAGAATCTGTCTTATAAATCCATTCATATATTTATCTTTTAGATAGATCATAAGCCCTAGGGAAGAGAGTCTTTTCTTTGGTCTATTTAGTTCTCCGATATATCTCTACTCCTAGAACTTTGTAAATTCACAATGAAGATGTATTATATTAAATGAGGAAAAACATCATCTACTCTTCTCTAGTAAGACTGGTTTCTACCCCGTCTGTTATTCAGATATTTAATTTAGTCTTTTTTCTCAATTCATAACTCATAAAAATAAATTAACATGGCTTGAATTTATATGTTTCACAACAGTTGTGTCTCTAAGATTGTTATTTTTAAAATCAGATAAAAGTTTGCAATCTTAGATATTTAGTGGGACTTGCACATGAATTTTGAGACCAGAAAGAAAGGAAAACAACAGAAAAAAATGCAGCATCACACACAGAAACATACACAGAGAAATCTTTTAAATAAAAAATTGATTTTATATTCCTAACCAATTACCAATTTTTATTTTGTCGTTATTTAGCTTAGATAGGTCATATACTTATGACACTCTGCTCCTCATACCCTTAAATCAGTACTTCTCATATATGAGTGTGCATAAGAACTCCCTAGACAGTTCAAGTTGGATTCCTGGGTCCCGTTCTCAGGACCCATCCTGACTGTGTAAGCCTAGGGTGGGACCTGAGAGGTTTTAACTATTATGCTTTGAAACCTGTCTAAGATAAATTTAGGCAAATAAAAACCCATCATCACTTTATCTACTACCTGATAAACTTATAAACCACCTCAAGAGTATTTATGAATAATGGAATTCAAAAAGGATTTAAGAGCAGAAAAAAAAATGTGTGATATGCCACCTCAAACCAGTACTATAGGCACAAGCATGACTCATAATTAACCCATTATAAAGCATAACAATAAGTCTGAAGAATCATGCTCAAATGTGTTGAACCAAAGGCACATTTTGGAAATGGAGGGAGTGCCTTCTAGTATGTGAAGAGGTAGGTAAACAAATACATATGTTAGTATTTGAAATATTTCATCACAATTGTTACAATAAGATACATATGAAATTGTGATCATAAAATTGAAATTGGAAGATTTAATAAAGTTGACAATCTACTTTGAAATTATTGTTTCTAGAAATGCTGATTAAAGTAGACACCCAAAATTGGAAAAGCACTACAAAAAAATCGCTATTATTCATTTCTGAGCTCTTTTAATAATATTTTAGAAAATTGTGCTTAATGGGGCACTTGAAGACATTACAAAATTATCCTACTACTTCTATCTTTTTTATTAATAGAAGAATGTTTTTACAATGCCCTGAAGTAGGAATTCTCTATAATTTCAGCAAATTTCAAAGAAATAACACTTGATTCATTGGATCCTTTGATGTTAATGAAAAGGAGAACATTAAATAATGCTTTGCAAGTGTTCATAATTCATTTAAATATAAATACAAGTTTTCAGCCATACAGGCACCAAAATTACATTATAAGGAATGTCTTTAAACTAATAAAAAATTCAGTTTATCATAACAGAATATGAGTGTTTTCAGAAATAGCATGAAAAGTACATTACACTTTTCAAACTGTAAAAAACATACAGGAAAATTACTGAAAAATAAGAAGGAGACAATCAGGTAACTCTATTTCAAAACTGAATATTTTTGAATGATTAATGCATATTTGAGCAAAAAAAACCCCCATACTCTTATAGCTCCTGAAAATAGCAAAGATGAAATAAATAAAGCATTATTGAGTCAGGAAAATGTGCATGTTGTCATAGAAATCCTATCACTCTGCTTAACAAGAAAATTAGTGTCAGTAAATTAGTTGACATCTTCCATGGTTTAGTTTCTTTAGTTCCTTGATTCAGACCCAGGCTTAGCACTTTTGAATAGCTCCTCAAGAATAAAGTGGCTTTATTAAAGATATATTTTGTTTGTTTAGATTTTCCCTTGGGAATAGGTGAGAACATACCTTAAAATTTAAGAGAAGGTGCAGATAAACCACTTCCAATCTTTGACAGAAATAAAAGAGTTCATGAATTTGGTCACACCGCATTGCACACATAGTCAGTGGATTGAGTGAATATAAGCTGGCCGGTGTGACTCATAGGATTTAGGACTGCCCTGATTGCCAAAAACTATATCCTTCCCTGACTTGCTTTAATATAAGAAAACCTATTCATTATAATTACTTCTTTGCAATAATGGAAACATGCTTATTTATTTTACAGTTTGCAAAGAACTTTCCAATAAGTTATTTAATTTTATCACCAGAAAACCCTGTGAGTTGGAAAAGGCAATTTCTGTTAATATTCTGATACTACCTGAGATTATACAGCATATTCATAGAGTAAAGCAGAGGAGCTGGTTTTAGACCAGATCTTGTAATTAAAACACACCCCTGCGCGTGGGCGCGTGTACACACACACACTTTTATACCAAGAGAGGAAACAAATTATTTCCAGAAGGCCTCTTTAAAGATGGACATTTCCTATGGGAAGTAACACACCTAGACATTGAATTAGAGATGAATGTATTTATAAGATTGAGCAACTGTTATCCTATATAAAAATTTTATATTTGGCTTCCATTTAGTGTTCAATTTCAATGTAGAATTTCATACTCTGAATACATAATCTTATTATATTAGGACAATTAAAAAAAATAGTAAAAGCATGTTCTGGAGAATTGGAAAGTACTTGAAATTATCTAGAGACCACAGTGGCACTGATAGAGTCTGAGTAGCCTGGAAGCAAGGTGAGGCCCCAGATGACCCAGATAGAGAAAAGTTGAGCCAAGAAATAGAAATTTTACATGTCTAAAATTTCGCCCAAATTTGCCAAAAGTAGTAAAATTTTACATGGATATTAATGACTCTCTCACTTGGATTCAAAAATAAAATTCCGTGTTTAAATGTATCAAAATTAGACCTAATAAATTTTTGCTACATTTTTACAGTAGGCGTTTTTTCTCGTCATTATTGGAAGAGGTGCACTGATGTTATATAAGGAAAATTTTATTGCAGGCAAAATTTAGCAGCATATCTGGCAATTTATTAGCTTAATGGCATGATGTCTGTCATTTAGTCTGTCTGGGTCTCAATTTTCTCTTTTGTAAACTGGAGAGAGTAATACGCATCTCATAGCTTATTGGAAATCAAATAAAATATGGACACAAAAGTGCTTATATCCTATGTATAAAGTATTATTATGAGAAAAAATAGCATGTAGATATACTGTTTTCATGTCACCAATGAGGTCAACATAGGTGAGGATTATGGAAGGAGTGCTGGGGGTTATGTCATGATTTTTGGTTTATTTATTTATTTATTTTTAATATTTGTTCTCAGAATCATGCTGGCTGCTTGAAATTCCTCAAGAAGACAATGAACCTGAGGACATGGAGAGCTCTTCCTCCATACTCAATCTGTTTCTGAGCTCACATTATAAGAGCCTGTCTGAGATTTCTGAGACATGAAAATAAGGGTACCTAGAAAAGTAGTTCTAATGTGTAAGATGTTTGAATATTGACCTAAGATTGTTTGACTGAGTTCTTAATGCAATTGGCAAGTATGGTCGCAAATGAAACACACAATCCATTTCTTCCTTCAGTAATTCTATGCAGTGAGGCATATATTCTTTTCTTTATACAAATTTTAAATGGTTCAACTTTGTATTCCTCTGGTGCTTATGATAATAGACTTATAATTCAGTTTTTTATTCATCAAGTATAGATACCTCACTCTTATCACCACTCTTCCTCTGAACTATTTCTGCAATGATCATTATTTTTGTTGATCTGTTTATTATTTTTCAACTTTGAGAGGATATATATATGAATATGTATATGTATATGATATATATATATACATATATATCAGTTGTTCCATCAACTGTAATCATTACCTTTTTTTTCCTTCCCTCAATTTCACTTATATATACTGTCAGCTACATTTTTACTGCATTGTCACTCTCATTAATATTTACATTCTTTCTACAACCATAACAAAGCTGTGTGTTCTTCCTCCACATGTCAGCCAAAAACAAAGTTGAAAACCAAACCAATGAAGATAAATTACAGTATTAAAAATACATAAATTTTGTTTAATGTTAAGTCAGATGTGCTAGATGTATTCTTCTTTACTATTTCCATGTCGATTTTCCTGGTCCACTTAAAGGAAAATGTTTCTAGCCTTAGAGGCCAATGACTTCTTTTTATATAGCCAAATAATTGTTTAAAACTATGTCCCTTTTTTAATGTTAAGACCTCTAAATTTTTGTTTTTCTTTGAATTTTGAGTTGGCTTTTTTAGGTTTTTAGATTTTTATCAAAGATTCAAATTTTCCACGATGCATTTACTATCATTTGTTGAAGAAACATATTTTCATTCCTAATCCTTCAGTGTCCTCCCTGAGCCACATCTTTTTGTACCAGCTGTTTTGTAGGCTATGCTTGCCTTGTGTTAGATTCTTTGTTAGGTGGTGTAGATACAGGGGTGGGTTAAGAACACACACATGTCCTGCCTTCACTGGACTTCTATTTCAGGGAAGGAAGGAATTTAACATATTAAGAAAGCAACCTAGGGACTTCCCTGGTGGCGCAGTGGTTAAGAACCTGCCTGCCAATGCAGGAGACACCGGTTCGAGCCCTGGTTCGAGCCCTGGTCTGGGAAGATCCCACATGCCACGGAGAAACTAAGCCCGTGCGCCACAACTACTGAGCCTGCGTGCCACAACTACTGAACCCCATGAACCTATAGCCTGTGCTCCACAACAAGAGAAGCCACCACAACGAGAAGCCCGCGCACCGCAATGAAGAGTAGCCCCCGCTCGCCGCAACTAGAGAAAAGCCCACGCGCAGCAATGAAGACTCAACGCACTCAAAAATAAATAAATAATTTTTTAAAAAAAAGAAAGAAAGAAAAGCAACCAACCTAAATGTCCATCGACAGACAAATGGATAAAGAAGATCTGGTACATATATAGAATGGAATATTAGCCATAAAAAAGAACGAAATAATGCCATCTGCAGCGACATGGATGGACCTAGAGATTGTCATACTGAGTGAAGTAAGTCAGACAAAGACAAACATCATATGATATTGCTTATATGTGGAGTCTAAAAAAAGGATACAAATGAACTTATTTACAAAACAGAAATTGAGTCACAGATGTAGAAAACAAACTTACAGTTACCAAGAGGGAAAGGTGGAAGAGGGATAAATTGGGAGATTGGGATCGACATATACACACTACTATATATAAAATAGATACCTAATAAGAACCTACTGCACAGCACAGGGAGCTCTACTCAATACTCTGTAATGACCTATATGGGAAAAAAATCTAAAAAAGAGTGGATATATGTATATGTATAACTGATTCACTTTGCTGAACGGCAGAAACTAACACAACATTGTAAATCAACTGTATTCCAATAAAAATTAATTTAAAAAAAAGAAAGAAAAGCATTTTAAGGAGGTGTACACCATGAAGACATTTTCCATCACATTAAAAGTATTTAATCATGATTCGGGCTCTAAGGCATTCTTCTCAAAGGTTGGAGAATTGAGAGTTAATATTTAACAACAGTGAAGAATTGAAAATTGAGTGGATATAAAGAACTGCTTGTGGAAGTATTAGTCCTAAGAAATCAAAGCTATACAAGAAAAGGGACTCCTTAGAGGTATGCAGAAAACAGAGTGACAGTCACACTCCGGTAGTATGTTTACGTATTAGGAGGCCTTCCTACAAAAACTACTTTTGCAGAAAGGAAACTATTTTTATCAATCTTTGTTTACGAAACAGTTTGTGTTAGTGTTTTACCTAATACTATTTACACATAGTTCACGGAATGGTGTTGGTTTTCAAAGTCTGAGAACTACTGGTTAATGACCAACAATAAGATAAATATAGAAATTGAGACTAAATACTAGCTTGAAACTTTTATGGAAGTTTGACTTTGCCACACAAATTTATTGTGCTTTATGAAAGTATTTGTCCATAAGGAACTAGAAATGAAATAAAGAAAAGCAATTAAAAGCATCCTTCTCCACAGACAGTTTAGGAAGCAGACCACTGCTGCTACATATAATCAAGAACATACTGAAATCGGATATAACTTAATCAAAAGTTTTGTGGGTTTAAAGCATTTTAATCAGAAATACATCCGGAAGACACCCATTGGATGGCTCAAATGTACATTTCATAAATGCAGGTTTGGAATAAAGTCACCTATATCTTAATGTTAACTATCTACTGGCTTTTTTGATTCAACTGCATGACAATGTCATCTATATATTAAGTATCCACCAGAATGTTTGCTTTCAACCACATGGCAGCCTGAGAAACCCAGAGACAGACCAAGAGCAAATACTTAAGAGTTTGAGAAAAGTGTAACAATATTTAATATATTGTCAAACTCATAAAATAAAAAGAATGATCTACCATCCACACACATTAATTCAGAAGCTAAAAGGAAATGGAAAGCCAGAAGTTTAGTGAGTGAGCTGAAGTGAAAAAAAAAAATTCACCTGAGTTCTTAGACACAGAAAAATACCCTAATAGCCGGATAATGTGAGTTATGTAACCCATCTGATTCCACTCATTGCTTTGACTGCTAAGAAATAAAAAATAACTTTCCGGAAGTCCTTCCTCATTTAAAGTTGTTGATACGCTTTTCTCCCCACCTCTTATCAATTCTCTTTTAAATTTTTATTCCATCTGAGGTTTTTTTGTTTTTGTTTTTGTCTCATTGTACTTCTGCTGTTAGCCTAAGCTATTTTGTCTCCTTTGTGAATCTAGGGAGCATAAAAACTTATTTCAATTATTTATTCCCTTTCTTGCTCAAGTGATACAGAAATTGCATGTTTTTAATTATTTCTTAATATAATGGCAACTATAGTGCTTGATGAAAACAATCTCAACCACCCATTTCTATATTATCCCAATTTACAACAAACAAGGTAGACCTGCTTTTGAGTAATGTGGGCTTGATTTCCATTTCTGTTAAATTTCCAATTTAGGCTTAATTAGTACGTGCTATTATAAATTTATTGGAATTAAGAATACTGAATGTTGATTTTACTGAATTTAAAGTCCAACCATCAGGCTGAAATGACTAGCATTTGTTTTCATAGTGATAGAAAGCATGTACCTTTCTCATCCTCAATATGATTCCAGAACAATGAGCACCAAATGTGATTTATTGAAAGTATGTTTTCTTTATTTGCTGTTAAAAACCCTTTCCAGTCTCACCACTGTACAGATCATACTAATCTTATTGTATTTAGTACATTCACCTTCTATATTATAATCCAGCCTGTTAAACTGTATTGAATGGCTTATGACTCTGAACATATAATAATTCTACCTTTTTTCTATAGTATATTATCCACTAATTTGACTTTCAAAATTCTCAATCTTCTTATTTTTTGTTTGTCTGTTTTCAGTTCTCTCAAAGATGGCTGAAATATTACAAAAGAAAATACAAATAAATCTTCGCAGTCACATAGTATATTATACCTTAGCACGAAAAGGACTAGTAACCATTACTAACCATTACTATTTATTGCTATTCACAATAGTCCCAAATTGTTATCTACAGCAAAATCTTTGTTTACATTTCAACTCTTTTTATCTCGGCCTTGTGTATTGGTGTTGATTCATTTTTAAATTTATTTTGGCTTTAGTGTATTTTAGCTTTGCCTTCTATATTCACTATTCTTCAGGAGCTCTAATATTGTCTTCAACATTTTATCTCCCTGTATGTATTCCTTTTTCCTTCTTCAGCTTCCTGATGGGATACCAGAAGACTGACAGTCCTGAAGTTCTGACCCTGGAAACCTTTTTGCCCAACATAGAGACCCCACTTAGCAGAAGAACCATAGAAAACACGTGTGACTGGCACACCAGCAATAACAAGTGCAAACTGCCTCCCAAGGCCTTGGCTGGAGTATGTTTGTGCAAGGCCAGTAAAATATCATGCCTTCCCAAGTGAATATACTTATTTATTCTTCTCTTCCTTATTAAAATATTTTGAGCATTTTATTTTAACTCTATTAGAAAAAAGGACTAGTTGCTTTATATTTGCATGCAGTTCTTTCCACCTTTAATCAAATGGCCAGTAGATGTTCCTGATATATTTATTCCATTTTATAACATATCATTTATTGATTGACTGCACTGTTTCAATTGGTTAGCACTTTGAAGTCTTTGTAATAAAAGTGCTTTAAAATTAATATGACTATATTCTAAGTTATTCTGAATTGTGATTTTCTTTTCCATTCTTCCTTCATTAATCAAAAATATATATCAAAAAATGTGAGAGAATTTTGTTAGAACTCATTCATGTGAATAGTCTAACATTCCCATATTTGAAATTGGATTATATATACCAAAAGTCTGAGAAATACTGATGTCATGCTTCCTTTTCTTCTCCTATCATACCACTTGAGCTCACCATTACTTCACACTGTCTTTTTAAGTAACATCACTCTTCATTCTTTCTTCCTTTCACCCTATAAAACAATACCAGGCAATTGGTAACACTTTCTAAAATTTTAACAGAATTCCCCACATCAGAAGAGCCACTGTTTTTTCTAAAAAGTATGATTCATTCACACTGGATCAAACCATGCATACATACCTGGTCTTAGGATCCCAGAGCAAATACAACCATGTTACCTCAATGACAACTCCAAGACATTTTTATTCCAAAGTCCAGGTTTGAAAAGTCATATCCACCTAAGTCATATATATAATATCAGACAAGGACATAAAAATCTATGGCGAAATATCCAGAGAAATATAAAGTTTAGTCAGCTAGGACCACAGATTTGTTCTAATCTTTTCAACCTTCAAAATAAAGGCTCCTACAGGGTGTGAACTAAGAATGCCGCCTGCTATATCAGTAAACAAAGGATGTTGCAGCCATCAAGCCACCACATTACAGCCACCCTGAAGGTAAGCCCTGAGGGAACTCAGGATGGAAACAAAGAATGCCTGCCGTCTAGCAGTCATCTGCTGCAGCCACCCGAGGGTGCACAATGAGGAGACTCTGGATGAGAAAACACAGGATACAGGCCCCAGATAGCTGAGGTGCATATCAAAGGAATGATTTCAATGAGCCCAGATTTTGCATCTTCCCATACATAAAAAAAATGCTAATTTCATTAACTTGAGATATCTGGTTTTCTTTAGTTAACGATTATCTTTCAATGTTCTGACTACCTGGCCTCTGTTGCAAAAACTCCTATATATCCTGGTCCTCCCCGCCCCGGCTTTGGAACAGTTTCTCAGTTTCTCAGCATTATTTGAGATGCTGTGTCCTAGGCTTGAAGTCCTCAGAATGTCCGTTGAATAAAACATAACTCTCTACTTTTAGGTTGTGTATTTTTTCTCAGTTGACAAGGGGTTCTGGTTCAAGATGGTAATTGGGACAGAGTAAAGGGAAAAAGTAGTTGATTAAATAGTTAATCCCACTAAGGGATTGTAAGTAAAGAAAAAGTATGAGAGACCTGTAAGTTAATGATCACTAACGAAAGCATGTTTGCTTAACCACAAAACCAAGCAGGCCTGCTTAGCAACAAAGCCATGCAACAGAAGCATGAAACACACCCCCAAATGATAAAAAATATGGTGGCATGAGACCCACATCCTGCCCAGTGAGCTCAGTAAGTTAATGATTCCTAGGACACGCTCCTCCATGTGCACCAAAAACAAAAAAATAAGGAAAAGGTGACATTATACTAAAACCTGAGATGATTTACCATTTTTAGCACATGTTACCACCCTTCTGCTAATTTAAATAGCACCATAATAGTCCTGGCTTGACCAGGTAGGGACAAGAAGACTCCCCCACCTGACGTGGAGAAGGAGCTGATGATGGTAACTTGATGTCTACCTAAGAATAAGGAAGAAGGTGGTCTTTTCCCCCTTCCCACTTCTCCTTTGATTATAAAACTGTAGCTCACTACGTTCTCAGGGCGTGTCACCCTCTCACCTGTCTGCCTGTAAGCCTCACAAGCGTCCTATTCTAATAAATCACTTCTTAACTATCATTTTGCCTCTTGCTGAATTCTTTCCGTGCTGAGACATAAAAACTGGAGCTCCTCAGAGCCCCCCGAGATGCATTTCTGCGGTTTCAGTGGCAACATAGGACAACATAGGAGGCTCCTGAATTCACCTCCTTTAATGGACACATTGAATCTACAACAAATAAGGAAAAATTGCCTCTGAAAGAAATCCAGAAACTACCTGAGCAACTCCTATATGTGAGGTAAACAAGAAAATACCCACAATGAAATAGGTAGGAAAGGCTGAGATACACTCTCACCACAAACTTCACCCTGACACAGAAATATACAACTGAGAGGAAACTCAAGCTCCCAGTTTCTCCCTGAGGAGAGAAGGGTTTTGACCCAACATTTACTACCCTAACTTTTAAGACTTCCATCTGAGGAATGAACACCTAGCTCTGAAAGCCACCAGGGCTTGTGTCCATGAAACCCATGTGTCTACAGAAAACAAAGAGCTTTTAATGGACTCACAAGAACGAGCTCTGGCTAGTAACTCAGGGCTCCGTACAAAGGGAGCAGATAGAAATGCATATCTCCTGGTCTTTCCTTGAAAGTGGCCTATTTGCAGACTCCAAAAGCTGCTACCTGAAGGTCAGGCTTCTAATTTAGCACACCTGTCAGGGTGATTGATCCTCCCCTGAGAATGGAGAGGTGGGTGGGCACTGTTTCCACATTCTCCCTCTGGCCTGCTTCAGGTTGCCAGTGTGTCCCTGGAAGGAGCTTGTGTACACATCTGGAGCCCCAGCTTTTGCAGCTGCCACCCAGCTGAGGGAAGGATAGTCTCTTCAATAAATGATGTTCATAAAACTGGATGGCTACATGCAAAAGAGTGAAATTGGACCCCTATCTTACACCATAAACAAAAACCAAGTCACAATAGATTAAAGACTTGAAAGTAAGACATGAAACCATAAAACTTCTAAATGAAAATGTAGGTGGTAAGCTACTTGACATTGCTCTTGGTGAGGATTTTTTTGGATTTGACACCAAAGGCAAAGACAACAAAAGCAAAAATAAACAAGTGGGACTTCATCCAAGTAAAAAGCTTCTGCACAGCAAAGGAAACCATAAACAAAAAGTCAATGTATAGAATGAGAGAAAATATTTGCACACTATATAGCTGATAAGGAGTTAATGTCTACAATTTATAAAGAACTCAATAGCAAAAAACAAAAAATTCTATTAAAAACTTAGCAGAAGAACTGAATAGACATTTTTCCAATGAAGACATATAAATGGCCAACAGGTACATGAAAAAAGTGCTCAACGCAACTATTCATGAGGGAAATGCAAATCAAAACCATAATGAGATATCATCTTGCACCTATTAGAATGGTTATAATCAAAAAATAAGAAAAAACAAGTGTTGACAAGGATATGGAGAAAAGGGAACCCTTGTGCACTCTTGGTGGGAGTGCAAATTGGTACAGCCACTATGGAAAACAGTATGGAGGTTCCTCAAGAAATTAAAAGTACCGTATAATCCAGCAATCCCACTTCTGGGTATATATCCAAAGAAAATGAAAACAGGATATCAAAAAGCTTTGCAATCCCATGTTTATTGCATCATTATTTATAATAGTCAAAATATGCATAAATATTTATATAAATACATGCATTACACTAAATGAGACAAGCTAGATAGAGACAGAAAATGGCAAATACTGCATGGAGTCACTTACATGTGGAAACTAAAAAAATAAAATAGTCAAGTAGAAACAGAATAGAAAATTTGTTGCCAGGGGCTATGGGGTGGAGGAAATATGGAAAGTTTGGTAAAAGGGTACAAACTTCCAGCTATAAAAGGAGTAAGGTCTGAGGATTTAATATAAAACATGGTGACTACACAGTTGATAACACTGCACTGTATAGTTGAAATTTGCTAAGACAGTAGGGCTTATGTGTTCTCATCAGAAAAAAAAAAAAAAAAAAAAGAAAGAAAAAAGAAGAAAGAAAAGAAAAAAAGAAAAAGAAAAAGAAAAATGTGTGAGGTGATAGATGTGTTAACTAAATGAGGGAATGTTTCACAATGTATATACATCAAATCACCATGATGCACACTTCTATATCTCAAAATTTCATGTCAATTATACTTCAATAAACGTTAAATAATTTTTTAAATATAAAGACTCATAGAAATTAGAGTGTAGGAATAAACCCTGAGGATAAGAATTTTTGTCTATCTTTTGCCATCATATATCCAAGAGCCCAGAATAGAGCTTGATACCCAATAAGCAATTAATAAAATATCTCTTAAATTTAAAAATCTAAAGGAAAAATAGATTACACAAAATGGAAAAGTTTATTTAGAACTCAGATTTCTATAATGAAACATTTTAAGAATTTTGTTTGGAAATGTGTGAACTAAGACTTTTTTAACCACAAAGTTTTTAGTCTTGTTTTAATAAAGTCTCTCAGTTATGCAAACTATATGTATGTTTTTAATTACTCATACTTCCTGGATATACATTCAACTGCAAAGGCTTAAAACCCACATGCTTTTAATAGTAAGTTAATTTAAAATTTCAAAAATGAGAAAACACAACTCTATCTGAAGTCTGTCATTAGGAAATAATCCTAATAATAATGGCAAAGTGCATGAGATTTATTCTTCATCCAGAAATACTAGATAAAATAAATGTTCATGGAATAAGTATTTAATCTCCAGCAATAAGATCAGTTTGGTTTTTTGTTTAATAATTTGGATCTGTTAGGCTATTTTTATGCTGATTTAATATGCTAAATAAAAAGATAGGACATGTATAAATATATACCTATATATAACTGTATATATATATATATATAAATATATATACATATATTTATATATTTATATTTAGTTGATTTAATAGGCAAGACTTAGCTACACTATGTTACTTCCCTTGATGGAAATTGTCTTGCAGGCAATTTCAGACTACTTAATTTAAACACTGAAAATCTCATTTTGAATTTCAGCTTCAAGTGTGTCACAGATGCCTCAGGCACTCATTGGTGCAAAGCAGACTGAAATACTGTAATTGGAAACTATAAAGAAAACTCACATTTATCTTGAGTTATTTTTCTGCATAATGTAAAAGATTTCTTATATAAAAAAATAATGCTTAAAGAAAAAGAGCATAGGCTTACTGGATTTGCTGAATAAGGAAGGCCTGTGGGGAAATGTAGATGAGCTAGTGTAGTTTTCAGGACCAGCCTAGACAAACTCAGAAGTACATAACAATTGCTTTTGCTACCCTAGATCTTTCCTAGTTATTAATACTACTAACTTTGATTTAGTAATCACCAGTGTCCATATTTAAACACTTTCTTGGCAGTATCACGTGTTCCAGAATTTTTCTGACTATAAATTCTATCCTCCTAAATTTTCAGAACACACTGTTAATTAAAAAATAACATTTTCAATAAATACACTGCTACAATTAATATTCTACTTTGCTTTTCTTACCCTCCCTCTCTTCCTTCCTCCTTCCTTCCTTCTTTCCTTCCTTCCTTTCTCCTTTTCTACCTCCCTCCCTCCCTGCTAAATACCAGATATATTCATATTCAGGTAACTCATGAATCATTAATGTATAATAAATGCAAAACAGAAAACCTATAGTGTATAATGATAAGATAGTAAATAGTATAAGTTAATGCTGATTTAGAGAAGTAGTGAAAGGCTTCAAGGGGACAGACATGTGAAATAATGCAACTCATTACAAATTTCACAGAAAACTCAGTGTTCTGAAATGTAAGGAGAGAGGAGGGTAAAAGAATGGAATTAGAACATTCTCTAACACCATATACAAAAGTAAACACAAAATGGATTAAAGACCTAAATGTAAGACTGAATACTATAAAACTCCTAGAGGAAAACATAGGTAGAACACTCTTTGACATAAATTGCAGTGATATATATATTTTTGGATCCATCTCTTAAAGGAAATAAAAGCAAAAACAAACAAGTGGGACCTAATTAAACTTACAGGCTTTTGCACAAGAAAGGAAACCAACAACAAAATGAAAAGACAAACTACTGGATGGGAGAAGATATTTGCAGATGATATGACCGATAGGGATTAATATCCAACATATATAAACAGCTCATACAACTTAACATCAAAGAAACGAATAACACAAATAAAAAAATGGGCAGAAGACCTAAATAGACATTTTCCAATGCAGATAGACAACAGGCACGTGAAAAGATGCTCAACATTGCTAATCATCAGGGAAATGCAAATCAAAACCACAATGAGATATCACCTCATACCTGTCAGAATGGCAATTGCCAAAAAGAACACAAATAAGAAATGTTGGCAAGGATGTGGAGAAAAGGGAACCCTCATGCACTGTTGGTGGGAATGTAAATTGGTGCAGCCACTGTAGAGGAGAGTATGGATGTCTCTCAAAAACCTAAAAATAGAACTAGCATATGACCCAGCAATTCCACTGCTGGGTATACACGAAAAAAACAAAAACACTAATCCTAAAAGACACATGCATCCCAATGTTCACAGCAGCATTATTTACGATAGCCAAGACGTGGAAGCAACCTCAGTGCCCATC
Source organism: Eschrichtius robustus (assembly GCF_028021215.1). Classification (NCBI taxonomy): domain Eukaryota; kingdom Metazoa; phylum Chordata; class Mammalia; order Artiodactyla; family Eschrichtiidae; genus Eschrichtius; species Eschrichtius robustus. The sequence continues at coordinate 20,566,058 of NC_090844.1, read as the reverse complement.
AACAGATGAATGATCAAGAAGCTGTGGTATATGTATACAAGGGAATATTAGCCATAAGAAACAATGAGATTTTGCCATTCACAGCAACATGGATGGACTTGGAGGGCATTATGCTAAGTGAAATAAGTCAGACAGAGAAAGACAAATACTGTATGATATCAATTATATGTGGAATCTAAAAAAATACAACAAACTAGTGAATATAACAAAAATGTAGCAGACTCACAGATATGGAGAACAAACTAGTGGTTACCAGTGGGGAGAGGGGCAATTTAGGGATAGGGGAGTAAGAGGTTACAAGCTATTAGGTATAAATAAGCTACAAAGGGAATATGGCCAATATTTTATAATAACTATAACTGGAGTGTAAAATTTAAAAATTTTGAATCACCATATTGTACATCTGTAACATATAACATTGTATAGCAACTACACTTTAATAAAAAATATATTAAAAAAATAAATAAGAGAGTAGAAGACACTATGATCAGATTATGATCTACACAATGTTAGGTATTAAAGCTTGTTTTTCTCATTATAATGAAAGACACATTTGTAAAATATTCAAAGATTATAGATTAAGAGAGGTAATATATGCAAAGCTTTTAAAGAGGTGATTGACACACAGCAGCACTCAGTAAACGTTGGGTTTCCAACTATATGCTAATGAGAAAATTAAATTTATATCTAAAATACTCCATTCTTCCACCCCCATTACAAAGACAGTTTGGTCTATATTTCTGTATGAATATATTGAAACACACATATATACACACATGTGTGCATATATATATTTCATATAGCATCATACTATCCATTCTTTATTTAGGACTATTATAACATTCTCTGACTCATTTTTTTACTTAACACAATATATTGACATTTTATATGTTGGTACATATTTACATGTATGTCGATACTTCTATTATTATCTAACCACTCATTTATTGATGAACATCTGATTTATTTCCAAATTATTTAGTATTTTAATCAATGCTACAATTGAATTTTTTAATACTGTGAAAGACGATAACCTTTTTAAAAATTTCTAACTCATTATACATTTAGCATTGCACATTAAGCTAATTGGTACAAAAATGAACAATTTTAATATTAACACATATTATCAACTTAACCACTCATACTGAGTAATACCAACATATTTTCAAAAGATTACTTACCAATTTTCCCAATTTTAATTCTTTTTTCTAATTATCTACTTATATTTATATAATCAACTATTTCTAATCAATTTGTAAACATCTTCATACAGCAAGGATATTAGCCAGAGCTTTCTAACTAGGGAACTGAAACACCCCAGTGTTCCATGAATAGCACAGGATGTCAAGAGATGGATTCCCTTAGCCTCACAGTGGCTTGTTAAAGATGAAGTCAGCTGCATTGGTCCTGTCACTTCTGACTGAGAATGGGATCCTTGTTTATCCTGGTTTGGCATATAAATATTATCATTTTATATCTGTACTATGATGTGAAAAAGATTGAGAAGTACATCTTGAAAATGTACTGCAAATAGGGCTTTTATTTTCTAGATTTTTATTTATTGAGTTTATAAGGTTTTTACTAGATTTATTTTTTTAGTTTCTGTAGTTACATTTATGATCATATATATATATAATTTAAAAAGTAGTACAAGTGAGAAAGACTGTCGGCCTAAGCCAATAAAATGTCGCTGTGAATTAAATGAAGAGTGAGGAATAATAATAACATAAAGAAGATATTTTTAGCAGTTACCATTTATTAAAGAAAGGTCAGCAAATTAGAAGGACAAAAAGAGAATAAGGCTAAAGAAGCCAAAAGAAGAACCTAGATTCAGACATTTTAAAGTAAATATGTACCTAAATATTATTAACTCTAACTGTAATTTAATATATAAAGGACTCTATTTGTTGTTTTCCTAGTAAGGGCCAGAATTCATTTGTTCATTAAATACTATTTATTGAGTGTCTAATATGTTTTAAGTCCTCTTCTGCATGCAAGAGATTCAGCCATGAACAGAAAAAAGACATAGTCCTCTCTCGTATAGCTTCAATTCTAGAAAATAAAGGCACATTATAAAAGGATAATAAATAAAATTTGTGGCACATCGAATGTGTTATAGAGAAAATAAAACAGGTAGTGGGGGAATAGGGATAATTGTCAGGGTGTGGGAAGCAAGTGGGAACAACTTTTTTTTTTTTAAGGCAAAATTCACACTTTCTTTTTTAAAAATTAATTAATTAATTAATTAATTTTTGGCTGCATTGGGTCTTCGTTGCTGCACGCGGGCTTTCTCTCCCCGCTACTCTTCGTTGCAGTGCGCGGGCTTCTCATCGCAGTGGCTTGTCTTTGTTGTGGAGCATGGGCTCTAGGCACGTGAGCTTCAGTAGTTGTGGCATGTGGGCTCAGTAGTTGTGGTGCATGGGCTTAGTTGCTCCGCGGCATGTGGGGTCTTCTTGGACCAGGGCTCGAACCCGTGTCCCCTGCATTGGCAGGTGGATTCTTAACCACTGCGCCACCAGGGAAGTCCCAGGAATGACGTTTTATTATAGGGTGGTGAGGGAACATTCGTGCCCACCCATTTGGTTAATAGAAGGTAGTGACCATCGTAAAAGAAATGTATTATGGTGTCAGTAGTGTAAGCCAAATGGCAGAGGGTTGAATAAGTAGTTAGAGAAACAGAGAAGAGAAAACATGCTTGGGTGAGTTTTAGTAATGAAAAGGAGAGAGATGGCGAAAGAGATGAAAGGGATCTTAAGGTTGAGAAAGAGGATGTGTTTGCCATTTCTGGTTTAGTTTAATTTAGGAAAACTTTAGCATGTTTCTGAGCTGAAGAAAAAGCTAGAGAATGAATAATTAATGCAAACTGGGCTCTGGATGAAATGTGAGAAGACAGGATAAAGAACATTACCCTCTAATAGGAGGAAACCAGAGATGATGCAATGCATATGTATAGAAAAGTGTACAAGGTGGTTTTTTAAAATAGAGTGCTATTATTTGGAAATATATCCTGAAGGGAATGAACAGATGATGAGGAGAATGGAAAAATTGTCTAAAATAAAATAAAGGAAGTTTCCGGTTGTCTCTAACTTTGCATTTCATTAATATTATATGTAAGGTCAATATATCAAAATAGTAAAAATGCATACACTATATATCTATAGATATATGCACTTATTTCTTTATTATTCTAACTCCTCTAACTCCAGTGCATATTTTTCAATTAGTTTTCAACTCAGAGAGGATGTGGGGGCTTTGATTGATCTATAGTGTTACTTTTCTAATCACATTTTTTCCTCTTCAGTCATATAAAGAAGCCAAATGTTGCAGTATTTATATCTTTGTACATCACTGTGGTTGTAGATTATTTTTACATGTAGAAGGAATTAACCATACAATATGTTTTTGTGTATGCTATCAGCATTTAATGAGTTTTACGTACAAAGTGTAATTTTACTAATAACTGGTTAAAACCATGCTATTATTAGAGATTTTGTTTAAAATGTATTTCTCTTCATCTCTGAAAAGGTACTTTGAAGTTTAAAAAATACATTCAAAATGAAATCATGTGTTCAGTTTGAAATTCAACAAAAGTAGAGCAAGTTGTTTGTGTCAGACCGATTTATGGGGATACGTGGATGGTCATGCAGCTGACACAACTTTGGTAATTCATACATAAAGGAAATAGTACTATGAAGTGACAAGCAGTGCTTTCACTTGTTGATTTCCTACACTTGGACATCAATTCACACCAAAATGTAATGATTCTACATGTTGATTTAAAATAATTTTTATAAGTTTATGGCATGCCTTCACAGTTTAAATACATGATTTGTGAATTAGGGTAAAAAAAATTTGTTTTAATTTTGGTTGGGAAACTAGGTTAGGGAAGAGGTATTTTATTTCCAAAATAGAAAATCACATTTATTTCATAATAAGCCATGAAAAATAATACCTAAACCTGCTGTTATCTTATAATACACCAATGATTAGACCATTATTGAATATTTAACTATGTGTAAGATACTAATTATCCAAGGTGTTATGAAGGACCTAGTACATTTTACAAACTTTGCTTTGAAGAAACCTGCATTCCTGGGGTCCATCAGTGAACACTACAGACAAAGATCTCTCTCTCCCTTTGCAACCTACATTCTATTGGGCTGATGCACATGGTAAAAATAATATAGCAAATAATTTTTAGTGTTTTAAGAGGCAATAAATGTTATGAAAAATAAAAATGTAGAGTAGGTCCTGCTAAGGGGAATTGGGAATGCTGGTGTTGAGGATGGAGTTTGAGGAGGGTTACAATTTGAAAAATGTTTGTCAGGGTAGGAGGTAAGGTTTAAGCAAAGATTTGAAGGAAGTGGAATGAGGCACACGGCTATCTGGGGAATCTTCCAGCAGAGGCAATAGCCAGAGTAAAGTCCCTAAGGAGAACACTACATGGTTTTTTCCAGCAATGGAAAGGAGGCCAACAGCATGGCTAGGGCGGAGTGGGGAAGGACAGTGGAGAAGATGAGGTAAGAGCGGGCCAGGTCACACAGGGTCACTACATGTATTACACACATGTAGTAATTTGAATAGCGACCTCTAAAAGACTTTTCCACCCATAACTGGGAATGCCACCTTATTTGCAATATGATTTTTGCAGATGTAATTATAGTAAAAATTTTGAGATGAGATCATACTGGATTTGAGCTTTAAATCCAGTGACTAGTGTCCTTTTAAGAAAAGAAGACACAGTTCTACCATGTAACAATGTGACCTTGTCCAATTTACTTAACTTTTATAAGCCTAATTTTCCTCAAGTATACAAAAATTCTTTCCACAATGGTTACAACAGTCAGAATAATTCTACATTTCATACATTATATGAAAAGAAAAATACAATTTCAATATAAGGATTTGTGCCCTTTGGGCAACACTGTATGAAGTTATATCTCAAAAATCACAGAAGTAGAGCTACATGAAATTATTGACATGTATTGTAAATACAGGCATACTTCATTTTATTGTGCTTCCCTTTCTAATGCTTTGTGGGTACTGTATATTTTACACATTGAAGGTTTGTGACAACCCTGCGTTGAGCAAGTGTATTGGTGCCATTTTTCCAACAGCATTTGCTCACTTCGTATTTGTGTCATATTTTCACATTATTCCATTAATATTATATTTGTTCTGGTAGCCTGTGATCAGTGATCTTTGATGTTACTATTACAACTCTCTGAAGGCTCAGATGATGGTTAGCATTTTTTAGCAATAACGTATTTTTTAATTAAGGTATATACATTGTTTTATAGACATGATGCTATTGCACATTTAATAGACTACAGTGTAGACTAAACATAATTTTTATATGTACCTGGAAACCAAAAAAATTTAAAAATTTAAAACATTCTCTGAGAAACAGCCGTATGTGTATAAAATTCCATTATATATACATATATATAATGGAATGTTATTCAGTCATAAAAAGAAGAAAATCTTGTCATTTGCAACAACATGGATGAAACTTACAGGCAGTATACTAAGTGAAATAAATCAGAGGAAGACAAATACTATATAAATTCCTAGGTCTAATGTAAAACACAGTGACTGTAATACTAAAATAATTAGAAAACCATGACTGTAATTATATCAACACTATATTATCTATCACAAAACTCTTAGCTTATTATTTGTTAGAAAAGAAACATTTTTTCTGACTGCAATGGTATTGTAATGAACTTCGGAAAGAGGCACTTTCTTTTCCTTTTAATAATACTTTTATAATCCAAAAAGAATTTTTGTAAATCTCAGAAGACCAGAGATAATTAAGACAGAGGATCTTTTACAAAGTGTCCTCTGCAGAGTTTTATAGATGCCAAGGATTAACCCTGCCTAGTGGCATGGTGAGCTATTTTATGACATCAAGGTTGAAGGGATTTGAATCCCCCCCATGGGCTCTGCCTCTAACCATTATACATTTGTTAAAGGGAATGATTTTTTTTTTTTAAATGAGAAACTGTGTTTGAAAAATACTGATTTAAGGTTTTTAATAAGTTCTATAGGAATTTTCAGTCTGATGTGATTGCTTTTAATCTCCTGATTTAAGAATATATATATAATCTATTTATATTATATTATAATGTTTTTGGAAAAATTGATTTGCTTTTGTTTAAAGGATTAGGTTTAGCTGTATTCTGTCTCACTGGTGTGATAACAATTGCAATGAAAATCAAGCGGTATCTTGAATTTAATGATATAAAAAGGAAAACACCCCTCTAAATATGGATTATTGACTAGGCGCTGAAAAACAATCATGGAATAAGTGGAGGAATTGTCAGGGTCTACTCGGTGCTGTTCAGGATTATTCAAGGCAAAACTGTTACAGCCAGCTTTCAAGAAAAATTGCTGAAAATTGCAAATGCTGCCTCAAATCCTGTAATAACATTTTGTAAAAGCATGACTCAAAGAGGTGAAGCTGACCTTTAACACTGCAAGTTGCCCATTCTATTCTCACTGACCTTACCATTTCAAAGCTCTTCATTTTAAAATCAAAGACGTTGTTTTAATATAAAATGCAATACTTTCAAATATCACTGCCACGAACACCATCTTACCTCAAATATTCCTTTAATTTCCAGATATTTCTAGTTCTTTAAAGAACAACATTTCAGTATTACTTGATATTTCATATCTAAATGATATATATATAAAACAGATGCAGACAAAAAAAAAAAAAAAAAATTCCCACAAAAGCTTTCTTTCTATACCCAAAGGACCAGGAAAGGAACAGCCTAGCAAGAAGGAAAATTTTAGGCAATCATTTCTCTACTCCAGTCAGAATCTCAAGAAAAACAAAATAAAACATTGTGGTGCTAGTCTCACCCAGGGCAGCAGAAGCCAAGGGGGGAGCATGAACTTCCACCCAAACCAGATTGTAATGACAAATACCAACTCCCCCACTGCCTGGTCGGTGCTGCTGGAGAAGGACAAAAGCTAGCCAGGGCTCACCAAGGGCAGGAAGGAGTCCCTCCCTCCCCGTTCTTCCTCCCCTACACAGAGAATCTGGAGAGACCATGTGGGGAGCCTAGACTTCTATCCCATCCAACAGCGTGAGGACTCCCTGCCCTTGGACAGGATAGTGTCAAAGGAAGATAGCTAAAAGAGAAAGTTTAAATAAGATCCATAGTCTCATAACATAATATCCCAAAATGTCCAGTATAGAAATGAACAGTCCAATTAGAAACTGTGCAAAACACATGAAAAGATATTTCATTGAAGAGGATATGCACATAGCATGTGAATACATGAAAGGTGATCAGCATCATCATCCCTGATGCAAATTAAAACCACAATGAGATATCACTTTATATCTACTTAGAAAGCCCATATACAGAATAGTGAATACCAAATTCTGGAAAGAATGAGGGAGAAATAGATTCTCATACATTAAAGGTGGAAATGTAAAATGGTAAAACCACCCTGAAAAAAAATGTTTGGTAGTTTCTTATAAAACTCAATATGCAGTTATCATACAACCAAGTGATTGCACTCTTGAGTATTTATCCCAGAGAAATGAAAATTTATCTTCATGCACAAATCTGTACAGTAATGCTTTACAACAGCTATGCTAATAATAGTGAAAATTGGAAACAGCTCAGACCGCCTTCAACTGGTGACTAGCTAAACAAGCTGGGATGCATTTATGCCACCATAATGCATTTATGCTACTCATCAATAAGAAAGAACAAATTTCTGATACACACGAAAACTTGGATGAATCTCCAGAGAATTATGTTGAATAAAAAATGCCAATTCTAAAGGTTACCTACTATATGATTCCATTTATATAACATTTTTGAGGTAATAAAATTATTGAAATATAGAAAAGATCAGGAGTTAAGGAGGGGGTGTGAGAATAAAAGAAACAGATGTAGCTATAAAAGTACAACATGACCGATGCCTTTTTAACGGAAATGTATGCATCGTGATTATACCAATGTTAATATCCTGGTGAGATGTTTACAGATTTGAAGGATGCTGCCTTTGGTGGGAATGGGCAGAGGATACAGGGGTTGTCTCTATATTATTTCTTAAAACTGCATGAGAATGTATAATTATTTTAAAATAAAATTTTAAAAAGCCTCAGCACTTATTTCATTGTATTGACTCTAAATGCTTCTAATTTGCAACATATTTACCCCAACAAAACTACCAATCTAATTCATCATTTGTCAGAGCCTTCCATTTTAAAAAAAAAAGTTTCAAGCTTGATTTATATAACATAAAATGTACGGATTTTAATTGCACGTATTTCTAAGTTTTTTAAATGTGTATACTCATGTAACTCTAGTCAAGACATTTCTTCCACCCACAAAATTCCTCTATTTATATCATTTAATATATGTAAAACAAAATATTTATTTCCATTTTTTGGTATTCCTTAGATTTAATGTACTTAAGTCCTAAATCTAGACTTGAGTAAGACTGATCAATTCATCTTAAATGTCAATTGAGCTTTAAGCGAATGTGTACAAATTTGAAAGTCTAAGTAACCCAGCAAGTGAAAGACACTGTTTAGAACCAACTCCCAAATTTATCTTAATCTCTTTCTTATTTTCTTTTTTTAAAATTAATTTTTATTGGAGTATAGTTGTTTTACAATGTTGTGCCAGTTTCTACTGTACAGCAAGATGAATCAGCTATACGTATACATATATGCCCTCTTTTTTGGATTTCCTTCCCATTTAGGTCACCACAGTGCATTAAGTAGAGTTCCCTGTGCTATACAGTATATTCTCATTAGTTATCTATTTTATACATAGTATCAATACTGTATATATGTCAATCCCCATCTCCCAATTCCTCCTATCTATCATGTCTACTAATTGCATTCATGTTTGGATTCAGATTTGTTTTTCTAATGCAATTTTACAGTAAAAAATTACGTTTATCATCTTCATGTGATTTCCATGCAGTCAATAAAGAAGGAAATGTTTACCTTCTTTTTAACTGTTTATTCATTACATAAGTTCTTCTGAGATGTAAACTCTGATATAAATATATAAATAATAATGTTACATCATCACAAATTATCAGTTGTATATATTCTTATACGGCACACAAAAACATTTATTCTTCAGCATATGGTAAGTAGATGTTTACTCTCTCCAGTTAAAATAATCATGGCATTGTCTAGATAAACTATAAACTCTACTTATATTACTTTACCCCTAACTGGAGATACAGCTCAAGTAAATCAGGTGCAACAAACATAATGTTTGTTGATAATAACAAACGATAAGGCAGGCATTACCCTAATGTTAAATCTCATACAAAAATAGCTTTTGATATCCAGATGGATGTTATCTCTAAAAACAGTTTAGATGACAAAGTACAGCATCTACGTACATGCTTTTATAAATTATGTGAGCATTCTAAATGATTAGCAGTGATAAACTCTGATACGGTATTCAGGAGGTGTGTTTTCCACAACAATGCAAAGTCAATCTAGAAGTGCATTTCACTGTGCCATAAAATGTTTAATTTTTTTCTCTGCCTACTTTATATATGAATCTGTGATTAATTTATAAGAATTTAAAGGATTCTTTATTTTACATAAGATTTATATTAGATATAATGGTGTGAAGAAATTGAAGCCTCTTATTATTTTTCATTTGTATTGTGCTGACTAGGCAGCCTTTGAGTCAGCCTACACACTGGTATAAATTAAGGGCTCAGACAAATTTATTGTGAAAACCAATACAGATATGAACTATTATGCTGTTATTTTCCCAAAAGCAAGAGAGAAATATATTTTGAAATATAACAAGAAGATTAGAACAAATCAGTCTTTATATTTATTACCCCTAGTGAAATATAGTTTAATGTTAGTTTCAAAGCAGTTTGTGTCCAAAAGATTAACTAATTTTTATGCAAAAGCTTTAGATCTTTGAAAGTAATGGAATTAAAGATAAAAATAGGAAAGGTACATAATTCATTGCAGCAGTTTTCCAAGAAATATTCCACATTTTCTAGGAAATATATGCTTATAAGAAGTGAACTCTCTTTAGGACATTAGAATATTAATCTTGCACAATAGGCCAAACATCACGAAAGGCCTTAGACCTCTACTCACTCAGCCAGGCTAGTGAAGCAAAACCTGAGGCTGAGATATTTAAGTGACTTACTTTAGTTCAACAGCTTATTTAGTTCAACAGAGGAAGCCATCTGCCGAACCAAGATTCTCTGTTACTCATATTATTGGGCTTTCTATGAGGCTTAATGCGTATTTGTTTGGGGCTTATAAGATAAAACATACTAATCTTGAGTCATTTTAAAATGTCTCTTGGGTAAAAAAAAAAGGAATTTAATATTTTTAGACATCTAATAAAATCCAATTATAGTAATTTATTAAAATATAAAGTTAAATATGTAAGAGAAAATTAAAATCACTACTAATGAAATGAGTTGATTTTTCTAATAGCAATAAGTAAAAGCAATCAATATATGCTTTTAAACATATAATAAACTAAATGCATTCATTCATTCATTCTCTCACATAACCCACAATGAAAGATGAGTTAGAACAACCGGAGAGATTAATTAAAGAAGGACTACCCTTGATACTGTAGCAGCAAGAAAAAAAGTAGCTGGTGCAGTTAAAAACTCCGTCAGGCTTTATCTTGGCAATGTTTTGAAGCATACGTAATGAAAGACTTTGCACTATTTCTTAATCATCGACAACCATCTCTTTGGGATACATAATTGACAAGGTCCGTCATAAAAGGTCATGTTAGGAAAGATAAGTCAGCTTACCTAACATATACAGAAAATGTACATATATGTACCATCTCAAGTTCCAAAGTACACACATGCTCATAGAGGTGAATTTTCTTTTTGATGTTAGAATAGTTGCAAATGGGGTGAAAAAATGAAAAAAAGAAGGGGAGCCTACAAATAACACCAAAGTACATTCCGAATGAAAGAATTGCTATGGAACTAGTAACAGTTACAACAGTAGACCGACCAGAGATGGTATACAGATGCTAAGAAGATGTCAATAGGGAAAGCATAAGACTCCAGATGCTCTTGCTACTAAAAAGCAGATTCAGGGATCACCATCTGTAGTACTCTGTTGCCAAGTACCTCTTATATATGGCCACTGCCACTGGCTAAAATGAAGATCCATATTAAGAAAACACAAAAGAAGACCACATGGCAGACACTCTCCTGATACCAAGAGACCAGTTTAACTACAATTCTCTACATGTTGCCAACTTCCTCTAGAGTAAAACTGTAACACTGGACCTCATACATCAGTCAGTGAATTCGAGCCACCTTTTAATTACTGCATGATCTATCTAAAAAGACTGAACCATGAATCTTGGCTTTGCAGAACTGAGAGGAGAAATCTATAAATATTCATAAAATAGTGATATTAGCTAAGCCCATGGCAGTTGTTGAATCTGATAACTAAAAAAGCCAAAAAAAATTTGGGAAGAACTAACTCCATGATTATGCTCAGGCACAGAGGCTATTTATATGCATGAGGTAATAAGAACAACAACAACAGTAATTTGAATTTTCTCAGCTCATTGGTGTTCTTAGAATCTTTTCTTAGTGTCTTTGAGGGTCAAAAACCTAGTGTCACAGAGGTTTAGCATCTTTCTTATGAACTTTCTGGATGCTGCTTTGCTTATCCACTGCCACTGCTGTCACTGCTTTTCCACCAACCTCTGCATTGGCCGGTTAAGGATTTTGGTCTCCTCTAGCCTTGGATATGACTCCATGATCCTGGGTGATGCTGTGGCCAACACCACCATCTCCTCTATTGTTCTATCACCACCCTACTGTCTGTTTGTCCTTCACTTCTTCCCTATACCTCTATATATGCCCTTGAGATCTAAACTGACAAAGCTAAGCCTGATACTTACGAGAATATCTCTTTCCCTTTACACTCGCCGGGAACAAAAAGGTTAATCTGAGTTCAAAGAGTAATGCCAATGACCACTTGGCTTTCATTCAGGATTGATTATATTTGCCATGCAAACAAGCATATTATATCCCAGACTAACACATACAAGTGAATGGACATATTCCCCGATGGCTCCTTAGCTCTTCACAGGGTGCAGAGTAAGTCCTGTCAGGAGGTCCCTGCAATCCAATCAGAGCAAGGAGCCTGCTGGGGAGAGAGTGCTGCATAGAGGTCTTACTGACTTTATCACATTAAACAGCACTCAAGGGTCTGCTTACTACCTTTTAAACAAATTCCATGTTAGGCCACAGTCATGAACGTCCTTGTTCTCTTTCCAAACAAAATATTGGATCCATATGCAGCCCTGCTCAATGTTTCCCACTTCAGTACTATTTACTTACCCACTTTATTCTCAAAGAATACTATCTGAATGGCATTGTATAATAGATACACTGGCCCTGGAGCATCTCTTTTCTAAATTCAAAACCTTTGTGTCCCAATATTTTATAGATTTTGTTTGGTGAAAGCATTCTTTTAACTCTTACTTCTACTACTCACCACCACTGTACACTCAGTGACATATTCATGTACCCACTTGGTCCTCAGAATCACTCTTCCTAGATGACATATTAAGGCTTTGCATCTAGATCAGATGTTGTGCCTGTGCCTCTCCACCACCCTCACCCTTCATCATAGGAAGCATCCTTACAAAAAGCTTGTCAATAGCCCTACAAATAGAACCAGCTTGGGTCTTCACACAGGAAGCTACTCCTCACTCATTAAAGGAGATTTGCTTTCCCTTTTTGGCAGTTGACCAGATGAAAACTGTGGACATAGCCTGGGCTTAAACTCAGATTATCACTGCACTTTTAGCTTTGGAAAGAAGGTGCCTGATTTAGTGTGAAGTCCAAGAAATGCTAAACTAGAAAAATTTTAATTTGCATTCCAGCTTTGCCAATTACTAAGGGTGTTACCTTGAACCCCCTTTTTTTTTTTTTTTTTTTGCATTTCTGAGTCTTATTTTTCAAATTTGTAAAATGGGAACTGTAGCTATCTCATAGGTTTTATTTTGTTACATAATTTTATAATAATGTAGATTAAATACTTGGCACAATAGCTGGCCTTTACTATATATTCAGTAATTCTTGGTTGCTGTCACGTTCATGTTATTTCTATAATTAATTCTATTTCTGATAATCTAATACTTCTATTACATGACTTAAAAATATTTTCATACTAGAAAGACTTCATCATTCCTTTGATGTCATTTCTAGATAAGGGTAAAACAACTTAGAGGCCCTCTTATCCAAATATCAGCTTCTAAAGAGGTATAAAAAAATCAGTCTTATAATGACCCATGGGGTTTGTAGAATTACAGAAATTTTCATCTTCAGATTATAGACCTTTTGTTATGGGTTGAATCATGTCTTCCAAAACAGATGTTGAAGTCCTATTCACCAGTACCTCTCAATGTGACCTTATTTGAAAATAGGGTCTTTGTAGATGATCAAGTCAAGATGAGATCGTTAGAGCTGCCTCAAATCCAATATGACAGGTATCCTTTTTTTTTTTTTTTTTTTAATTAATTTATTTATTTATGGCTGTGTTGGGTCTTCGTTTCTGTGCTAGGGCTTCCTGTAGTTGTGGCAAGCAGGGGCCACTCTTCATCGCGGTGCACGGGCCTCTCACTATCGTGGCCTCTCTTGTTGCGAAGCACAGGCTCCAGACGCGCAGGCTCAGTAATTGTGGCTCACGGGCCCAGTTGCTCCGTGGCATGTGGGATCTTCCCAGACCAGGGCTCGAACCCGTGTCCCCTGCATTGGCAGGCAGATTCTCAACCACTGCGCCATCAGGGAAGCCCGACAGGTATCCTTTTAAAAGGGGAAAGTTGGACACAGAGATAGATATGTACAGATGAAAGATCACATGAAGACACAAGGAGGATTCTGAAAGCTAGGACGATGGTGTGTAACAGATTCTACCTCACAGCCCTCAGAAAGAACCAACCCTGCTGACATCTTGATTCAGACTTCTCACCTCTAAAACTATTGCGAGACGAAATCACTGTTGTTTAAGCCACTTTACATGTGGTTCTTTTTAGAGCAGCCCTGTTAGAAAACTAAAATACTCTTTACTTGCAACACTCTTTCTCCCCCATGTATCCACTGATGAGAACTCTTCTCTGAAAGTACTCATCCTAAGAAATTTTTGTTGAATATGTCTCTATTAAAATATGTACAGTAGTTTGCAATATCAACATAGTTAACATACAAAATATAATTTAAGTTAGATTTAATAGCTTTCTTAATTTAGTGTTACAATGACAAAATGTTCTGTCATGAATAAAGTCTATAGAAAAAAATACAACAAATTATCTCCAGAACTGTCCCTCAGAATGGGGATTTCATTCAAGATGATGCTTCTTGAATATATTATTTATCAGGATAAGTTGCTCTTCCACTGACAGGCAAAAAAGAATCCATAAAAATATTATGTACCATGTAGAAAAAATGATTCTATGAGTAGTCTATTAAATGTTACACAGACTCTCAAATATTAAATTAAGAAACTGATATTACTCTTAGTGTATCAGACTCTTATGAATTTGGGCAGTTAGGGAAATTCCTCAGGACTCATTTCCTTCTGCAGAGACTCAGAAAATAACTTTGACGTGCATTTAATAATGAGGATCAGATTCTGAACTTGAGATGGAATACTACTGAATTCACCCCGAAATCCTCTCCCTTACCATAGTAAACAGAGCAACTATTGTGTACAAAAGGGAACATAATAATGTGAACAACATACTGTAAAACATATATTATGTATATGTAACATATATAATAAAATTGTAACATAATATAATCCAGAACTCCTTTAGAACAAAAAGGAAATAAAAAGGAAAATGTGAAAAATAAATCTATCTATTCAAAATGTGTAACATTGAAGCAGAAAGGAAACAAGAATCTGCCAGTCACTGTCAACAGAGGTGCCACTGTGAATGTGCAGCAAGTCCACGGTTATATGATGAAGCCAACATACACAGCAAGGATCAATCCCCAGCAAGGATCTATACTAACAACCTAACATTCTGTCAATGAGAGCAGTTGAATGCACAAGCAATCATGATCCTTTCTGCAAAGGCATCTCAAGGATGCCTTAGCATGCAAGTATGTGGGCTATGCTTATTTGATTTCAATCTCCACTGTGGAATAAAAAAAAAAAAACAAAACAAAGTGCAGAACTAGGCTTTATAGTCAGCATAGCCTAACATAAAGGGTCAGGAGTGTAATGAGCAGTATTGAATTAACTTGAAAGCGTAGGTGAAAATGTCTGTGTTGAAATATAATCATCTGCCTTATCAAGAGTGTCCCAGTTTCTTTGGTAGTAATTTGAAAGCAGCTATAATTTTGGTTAAATGTATCATCAGGAAATCACAACCTCCAGTGACCGCTTCTGCTTATACAAAATTAGATCAGTTCTTTTCACATATGAGGAAGTATGCCAGTCAGTAGAACCGTAACACAGTGACCACTTAGATTTTAATTTAGCCTATTTTAAGATTCTCAGAAAGTTTAAACCTCTCATCTCTGTCATTACAATGGATTTCTGTGCCGTTGCTACAGGGCAAAATTGTTTGGAGGAGAGTTCTGAAGTGCACACTAAGGACAGAATTACCTAGGCTCTAGATCTATTTTTCCTGATGTGTGTATTCTTTTCAAGGATACTACAAAAGTGGTATTTCAAATCCCTCTAGCAACATCCACTGGAATCATCTTGGGGCAGGCAGAATATGGTAGCTTTATGAATATTCATAGCAGCACATGGCCCATTATGATTCAGTGTGCTGTGCAAAATACAGCTGCTTTGCTCCAAGCCCACCAGGAGAGCAGAGGGTACTTGTTTTAAGTGGTCCCCAAGGTCAAAAACTAGTTAGCAATTTCACAGTTAGAAAATTATCCATCTCACTACTCACGTTAAAAGCAGAGTCTCTTTTAAAGCATTCAGGGATCTATAAAC
Source organism: Eschrichtius robustus (assembly GCF_028021215.1). Taxonomy (NCBI): domain Eukaryota; kingdom Metazoa; phylum Chordata; class Mammalia; order Artiodactyla; family Eschrichtiidae; genus Eschrichtius; species Eschrichtius robustus. Next base: position 20,550,076 of record NC_090844.1, on the reverse strand, counting down.
AGACTTCTCTCTTTGATACTAAAAGTGAACTATTTGAAGACTGATAAAAACAAAAATAGATTCCATAGGAAATTTAGCTCCCTGCATGTCTTCCTTTTTTCTGTCCTATATTTATTTTTGATGAATATTTATATGATGGCAGGTTCAGTGATTTTAAACTAGAAAATATACAATCTGTTAGGAGTCTGTTGTTAACAGTGAAATCCAATTATGTGTCAGGGTACAGTGTAACCTAGCAGACATATCATTAAACTAAGAAACAGATGGTTTCCCTTACAGTTTATATTTTTGCTTATATTTGAGAAAGTTACTTTTTCACTTTTAATATGAGATAAAAAAATAATTACCCATAGCTGAGTTTAGAAAGAAACAGGATCAACAGAATGAGAAGACAAGCCACAGACTAGGAGAAAATGTAAAAAGACATATATTTCATAAAGGACTGTTAACTAAAATATACAAAGAACTCTTAAATCTCAACAATAAGTAAATGAAGAACCTAAATAAAAATGGGGAAAGAGGTGGGCACCTCACCAAAGAAGATATGCAGATGACAAGTAAGCATATGAAAAGATGCTCAACATCATATGTCACTAGGGAATTGCAAATTAAAACAACAATGAGGCACTACTACACACCTATTAAAATAACCAAAATCCAAAACACTGACAACATGAAATTCTAGGAGGGATGTGGAACAGAAGGAACTTGCATTCATTGCATTGAAGAGAGTTTGGCCGTACCTTGACAAAACTAAACATATTCTTACAATACAATCCAGCAATCATGGCCCTTAGTATTTACTCAAATGAACTGAAAACTAATGTCCACAGAAAAACCTGCAGACAGTTATCTACAGCAACTTTAATCATAATTGTCAAAACTTGGAAGCAACCAGATGTCCTTCAGTAGGTGAATGGACAAATAAACTGCAGTACAACCAGACAATGGAATACATTCAGCGTTAGAAAGAAATGAGCTATAAAGTCATGGAAAGACATGGAGGAAACACTCAGAGAAAGAAGCCAATCTAAAAAGGCCACATACTATGATTCCAACTCTACAACGTTCTGAAAAAGGCAAAACTATGGAGACAGTAAAAGAACATGATGGTTTCCAGGGGGTGAGGGGAGGGAGGATGGATAGGTGGAGCCCAGAAGATTTTTAGGGCAGTGGAACTACTCTGTATGACACTATGATGGTAGCTGTTTATCGTTACACATTTGTCAAAACCTGTAAAAGGTACAACACCAAGAGTAAATCCTAATGTAAGCTATGCACTTTGGGTGATAATGATGAGTCAGTGTAGGTTCAGCTATTGTAATGAATGCACTGCTGTGGTGGAGGACGTCTTCAGTGGCGGAGGCTGTGGGCTTTTGGGGAGAGAGGGTACGTGAGAACACTCTGGATCTTTTGCTCACTTTTGCTGTGAACCTAAAACTGCCCTAAGAAAGTAGTGTCTTTAAAAAGAAAAAAAACAGGAAGCATGAAATATTCTGTGTAAAAAGACCAATAATTCAAAGGTTTAATCTAAATGAATGTTCATATATTTTCAGAAATGGTTTTCCCTTTAAAAGAGGTTTGTAAAAATGAAACCATACAAGTACTAGAAGAAAAGGTGAGTGAATTCTTCTTTGAACTTGGGATAGAAAAGTTTTTCTAAGGACGACGCAAATTCAGAAACAGTAAAAGAGAAGACTGATATATTTGACTCCGCATTTTAGAAAATGCATCCAAAACATGCCACAAGCAAAATCAAAAGACAGCTGAAAAACAGTGAGGAGATATGTGTAATATATACCATGGTTGTAGGGCTAAAACCCCTATTATATAAGGAATCCCTGAAATTTAAAGGACAGAGTAATAAAAACCAGGTAGAAAAATGGACTAAGTACATGAACAAGTCATAAATACATATTTTAAAGTGACCCTCAAAGAGGTAAAAAGTTCTAACTCAATCATAATTAGGGAAACCAAATTTAAACAACACTAACATATAATTTCTTATCTATCAGATGGGCAAAAATGAAAAGTGTGATGTTGGTGAATTTGGGTAAAGGCAGTCTTATATATTGCTGGTGAAAATGATCATCAGCCTAAAAGTCTGGGAGGGAAATTTGTCAATACCTATACACGTTTGTCAATAAATATATATACACACTCACTGTTGCTTTCTGACCAGGCATCCCACTTCTAGGGATCTACCATGAAGGCATACCTTCGAAAACATAAAAATAATACAAACAAAAATTATTTGTGTATTGTTTGTAATTGCAAAAATTTGGAAATAAGCTAAATGTCCATACTTAGGAAAGCAGTTGATCTGAAGGAAAATACAGATGGACCTGGAATATCTTGTGGTGTCAGAAATTTAAAAATTACTCAGAAAAGAGATGAGGAAATGTCAAAGGACACAAGAGCCATCCTGCTCCCAAATGAAGAAGACTAAGGAGACGGGAAGAAATGCTACATGGGATACTGATTTATATCCTGAAACAGAAAAAGACCTTAGTGGAAAACATGGTAAAATTCAAATAGTAGTATTGTAGTATGTGTAGTTAATATTTTTGTACAAATATTAATTTATTAATTTTGATAAATGTATCATGCTTATATAAGTTGTTGACATAAGGAGAAGTTGGGCGAAGGGTATACACGGACCCTTTTTACTAGTTTTCAACTCTCCAATAAGTCTAAAATTGCCTCAAATAATATATTAAAAAGAATATGAGATACTTTTTTAAATCCACATCTAAAAATTTGGAAATTGACCAAGGAAAGGTAATGCAAATTGTCTGAGGTCAAACAGTTGTGTAGGCACAATTCAAAACCTAGAAGCCTGAATTGTGAAATTATATTCTAAAACATTCATACAAAGTTAAGATTATTACAAGCTCTCAACCAATATAAGAGAATTCAAAAATTAAAAATCCCCAACCTACATAGACATTTTGTATTAACAACAGAATGGCTTTCAGTGGGCATCAGTGCTCACTCCCAGTGCGTGGAAATCAGGAAGGGCAGCAGGAATGGTTGCCCCAGATTACTTGGATCCTCGATGCCTAGTACGAAGGAGCCAGGGATGCTAATAGCTCTGCAGTTTGTAGGAAAGTTTTGTACAGGAACAACTGACATTTCCAAAGACCAAGAGTATACTCACTCATTGAGAAACACTGACAGGAATACAGAAAGGCCTTCTAAGTCTGAAGAAGTAGATTTTGTCACTCCTCAGCCCTGTTTATTAGATTAGGAAAGTTAAAACTGTGTGAAAAGGTAAAGAGCTGAGTGCTGACATCTTGCTTAACCCTGGAGCTAAAGTTGGGAGTACCAGATTCTTATTCATTTCAGATAAACGTTTCAAAACAGCAATGTCAATTAATTTAAATGTTGTTTAATATGTTAGCAAAGTGATAAGCAACACTTTTATTTGGTGCATATCTGTTCGTTAAAATCAGATATCCAGCCTAAACTTTGATCAATCTCAATACATTTCCCAATAGAAAAATATTACTTTCTCTCCTCATTACTTAGTGTAGCGAAAAATCAACACACTACCCTAATAACAGGTGTGAAAAGGGACTCATAGTAGGTTGGTGGATCAGAATGTTATCTTTCTACAATAAGGTACTTTCAATAGATGTGCTGGCTGTGAGATTCACTGTCAGCACCCATTCACGGTAGCCCCTGTATTTCTTGTAGATGATTCTCTCATGGTGATAACTTGTCTTGGTAGCAGTACTGTCAACAGCTAGTCCCATAGGATATATCTTCTTCAATTCTAATGGCTTCCATTCAGAGCCATTCTGAGTTTTATCATTCTGTCCTTTCTAGAAAGAATATAGCTTTGTCCAGCTTTCACGCATGGCAGCATTTGTAATATCCTCAGTGAATCTCGCCAACTTACATGTGTCTAATCACTTTCATAGCTAGCTTTTGCCACTCACACTGTAGTCTGTAGAGCCTTTTAGGAATGCAGAATCTCAGGCCCTACCTAGACCTACTGAATCAGAAACTGCATTTTAACAAGATCCCCAGGTGACTCATTTGCCATTAAAGTTAAAGATGCCCTGACATACATGAGTCAATGTGGCGGTTTCAGTACCATATTTAAAGGCCAGCTCACACCAGGGTCACTGAGGAATTTTTGAGTGACAGCTTGCTTCACAACTCTTCCACACACTATACATAAAGGCTTTAGACTGGCAAGATCTTCAATGTAAAGTTCTAATAAACATAGCTTAAATACATCCTTTAAAGTTTTTTCTTTTTAAGGCTATTTTGTGAACAAAATTTTAAACGTTATGAAAAATTGTCAAAAGTCACTTCTAAAAAATTCTAGAGCAAGAAATACAGTCATTTAATTCCAGAGCCAACACTAGTCTTGGCCTCTGTATTCTTGGAAAACCACTTTTAGAAACCTACTTCTGATATATTTATTCACATAATTTTCTGTCCTAGTGCATTTCTGAGCATATAATGAGGACTAAATATATGATGATTGGAGAAAATCAGTAATTAAATGACACCATTCTGATACAGAAGAGAGATGAGCACAGAAAGGTGTGGATGAAAAGTGCCAGGGATAAAACCGTCCTCTTTGAAAGAGCTCAAGAGAAAGTCATTTGGGGAAGACTGCTAAGAAAAGACTGGTTTGCCATAGCCCTTACTGATACCAAAATAGCAGGTCCTCTGGTGTATTTCGATAGTTGCCTTAACAAGGAATAAGTGGTCTTAACAATTCTGCTTGCTTATTAGATCTTTAATGATCTAGGCCCCAGGTACAATGATTACTTCACCATTGCTAGTAAGAGAAACAACCCTAGACTGACTGATAAGAGTGCCTTCAAAAAACCCGCTTTCATTTTTTTTTTTTTGAATGCTTTGGAAAAAAATATTCTCAGGCAGACAGATGTATGTACATTTTAATTTTTTCTAAACCTGCTTTAAGCAAAGCCTACATCCTATTTTAATGGAATATTTATTACCTTTAATAACTCCATAAACCTTTTATAACTGTTTTCGAAAGCATGGCAAATGAATGTTTTCCAGAATGATTAAATAATTTGAAATGTAGACTATCTGTGTCATGTAGAATGTCATTATACTCTACTCATTTAGTGTACTTGGTATGAGAGAAGAGTGAATGATTTGCAGTGCTCATAAATACAATAATTAGCATAAGTTTATGAATCGTACTTTTTAGCAATGGGACTATATTATTAAAGATGCTGATTACAACTCATAAGACATATGCTATTTTTCTGGCAGCAACCACATATATCAGTCCAATCTAATACTAAATATATGATACAATCTTCAATTATTTTGATGGCATATACAAGGAGGACCTAATCTCTGGATTGAGTATGTCAATGGAGGTTATTCTTCCCATACAAATTGCCTCAAATGAAGATCCCTTTTGCTAATAAATTATTCAGTATATCCTCTAATTATTACCAACTCACTTGAAAAGTAATTTATCACAAATGTCACATTAGCTACCTAAATTTGAAAGCCAATTTAATATTTACTAAATACTATGAATAAGCTATTAATACAAATAACCATATTAGTGCCCATTTAACAATGCTGAATTGAATACTTTGTTCCACATACAATTTAAATACCAAATAAAGATCTGTCAAAAACTGCTATTATAATGATTCTAAATAAATGAATCATTTTACTTTATTGGTAAGTAGATTTACAAAGGGTTCAAATGAGTATCATATCCACATCTAATTAATCATTTTAAATAAATACATTGGTGTCTAAAATAATTAAAAATGCCCATTAGCTTTTCCAGATGAAAACTATCTCCAAATGTAGTGATTCATTTACCTACTTATGATACCATTAAAAATTATCAATATTCTTTTTTGACTTTTTTTAGCCGCGCAGCACGGGGGATCTTAGTTCCCTGACGAGGGATCAAACCTGTGACCCTTGCATTGGAAGCATGAAGTCTTAACCACTGGACTGCCAGGGAAGCCCTAAAAATACCAATATTCTTATTTGTTCTAATATATCAGGAATTTATTTGTATCAGGAATAGATTACTCAGAGAAAATTAAATGCGTATAACATTTTACAGAATCTTATCCTAAATCTGACTCTCATAAATCACAGTAGTTATGTAATAAAAACACTGTAAACACAATTTGTGTATACAGAAACATTGCTCCCAGGGGAAATCCAGGGTTAAGTTCCTTCAAGCTTCTGCTCACGGCATTTTTGTCAATCTCTCAATGCACAACTCTGATTTATGCTTGTTTCTCATTTTCACACATCAGATCTAGTATGTATTTTGGATTCACTAACACCGAACTCGTGACCAGCAGCACTATAACTCGTTCCGGAAGGAAGGTTATCTAACACACATGCATTTTCCTCACAAGGCACATCACTGCCTTCTTGTGCTTAGGGACACTGGACAGCACTCCAGCACCAGACCATTGCAAACAGCTTCTTCACCAACAAAAAGCACAAAAATGCAAAAAAACCCTCAAACGTGGTACTAAGTAGATGACAAAAAGGACACTATTTACCATATGAGAGTTGCCACACTAAGGCTCAGTCCTCTTGTTCCTCCTCAGCTAGGAATGTGCACCTGAGGTGACTCAAATGTTCCTGAATTCGCAAAGTATTGCAAATATTGATCTGGGAGTTACACATGATTTTTTGCAAATAGACAAATTCGCAAATCCACCAGTAATACAGATCAACTGTTCATTATTTAAGATGTGCAATTTGGGGCCTACAGTGATTCAGGATGAACTAAGGAAAGAGACCTTTTACTATCTATTACAGCAGTACGGAAACAAGATGGAAGGAGGGTCACCTGGATACTGGATAAACCTTAAATTCACGTATTTCAAATAATAATATTTACCAAAAATAATGATTTTAATATAAAATGATTAAAAATCAATTTTTTGAATGTAAACTTCTTGAGAAGAAGAATTACTACCTCGTTTATTGTAGACTGCTGAATATCATCAACGTGAGAGTAAAAACCACACAATAAACATAAGATTTCTTATTAACTAAAAATTGTTAGGAAAAAATTGATAAAATATAAATGTACAATACGAACATGAAAAATACTTTTTGAAATACATGATGACTATGGCAGAAAAAGACAGAAATAATTTATAATGGTAACAATAAATTTTGACAAGAACAAAAACTTATCAATGGAAAAAATGTCATTGTAAAATATTCATATACAGATGTTAATCCAGATTTTTTTAAAAAATGCTAGTAAAAACCATTTTAAGTGGCTGGACATCATAAAAAATAATCACAAAATTACATTATCTCATCGTAATTTACTTTGGAAAATACTTTCTTGATGAACAGTTATTGGTGTTAACATAGTTCAAATTAAAATATTTTTGGTTTTACAAACAAAAATCAAAAATATACTTAAAAAGAGCAAAGTCAAAATATCTATCCAATCAAAGTGTCAGTGTTAAAATAGTACTATGCTTTCTATATAATATTCATTAAAAAAATTGCACCCAAGGTCAGGAAACACCAATCAGTGTTCATTTCCCAAGTTGATGGCACTTTTGTGATTTTTTTACCTAACAGGTTGGGTCACAGAATGGCTACCATTTTTCACTCCACCTAAAAATAAGCTAATATATTCAATTTTATAAAAAGTGGTCATGATCCCTTCCAAAAGACACCTTGTTTTTAACAAAGATAACACTGTAGTAAAACAAAAATAATAAATCACTTATCTTAAAAATTGTCTTTTGGGCTCCAAAAGACTTCTATATACAATCATTAAACTCAGAACTAATTATAATCCTAAAGTATGGTAGACAGTGGTAATAATTGTGATGTAAACACCAAGAAATTGTAGAAATTAAGTAGATTTGTGAAAACTCTTCTGGTGTGCTGCACCTTTTTCTGGAAACCCATCATTGTTTTGCTCTTTCCATTTTTACTTGATTTTTATCTACCTAAACCTATTATATTTCTAATGTAAAAATACATCAAGGTTAGGTTTCATTCACTGTAAATTTTAATTTTCAAAGATTTTTTTACTTGTTATTCTCTAAGGACCACTTTTATTATTTTCCCCTGTTTTTGCAAGGCTTTTCCCATCAAACTACGTTACTCAAGTCATAAGAAATTTGCTGTCTCAGTTTTCAGTATTCATTGTTTTCAGCGTGTGAACATAAGTAATTTTAAATGGTTCCAACTACAAGCAAACACATTGACCTTTAGTTGGTTTGTGCAGTTTTACTGTGGGTACAATTTCTATCAAACTTTTTGATATACTAGAAAAAATTATGAATCTCCACTAATGTCTTAATTTAATAAATCAGCTTGTTCATGACTTTAATTGGATTAAAAGCCAAATAGAGATACTTGTCCAGTCATCACTCCTCTCAGAGACCTACAGTATCATTGTCTCCAAGCTGTAGACACTTCATAGACTTAATATGGTTAATGAGTTGATGAACTCAAGACCTGACATTCACATATTCACTTTATAATTATGCTGTCAAGTCTAAGCTACACATAGTATAACCCAAACTTGTTTCATGATACTTATTTCATCCACATGCTAGGCTATCATTAAATTATAAGAAACTCAATGGTGATGTATGAGATGTGGTAATACATGTTTCTCCATATTAAAAGGATTATCCTCTCTTATGCTGATCTCACAAGGCACAGTGTAATTCCTACTGAACTAGGAGAAGGAATATTGAAATATGTAAATGCTCTTCCAGTACAAATAAAAATACTCTCTTCAGACAATTGTATGTGTATGTGCATGTGTGTATTATGGTTTAAAAACCAATATTGTTTTTGTAAATAATTCTAAAATAAAAATTTCTGTTTTTCATTGTAAATACAAAAAAAAAAAAGATGATAGCATCAGTCCTAAATAATAATCCCTGAAGTAATTTTAGCTGAGGTCTCTCACTCTAAACCACCAAAGTAGACCATCTTTTTTTGGTGTTTCAAGAACTGCATGACCCAGTTTGTGTTAACTGATGGTGAAGTGGTAATCAGTGAGTTTTTATAAAAAATTAATAGCATTTACATTTCATGGGTTTTACTAATTCTGAATAATATCTAAGAGAAATGTTCAGTTAAAATAAATAACTAAATGGGTCACTGAACATTAAAAGGCAATTTAGAATGAATTGAAATCTGTAATAAAATTCACACCTGCTCCCATATATATTAAAATATATTACAATGGTTTATGAAGTATTCTCTTTATGTCTTATTACAGAAATAAATTTCTACTACAATAAGATAAGCTTAAAATTATAACTATTTTCAAATTACATTTTTATGTATAAGATAATTAAGAATGAAAAAACTTTCTTCCACATCTGCTATTGCCCTCATGTTAAACCAAATCTCTTTAATTTTATTATTGCAATATACATATGAGATAACCTCATTAAATACATTACTTGTTCAAGGTACCATTATAAATGCTAATGCACTGATTCCTACAACAACTTGGTGAAGTAGTTATTATCATCCCCACTTTGAGATGACATGATGGGGCTGTCACAAGTTAAGATACTTGCCAGTCTTGTACAGTTAAAAACCAAACAAGAACTAAAACCCAGTCCTGTTTAAAATTCTACCTTCATGTGTTTTGCCTGTGTCTCACTGTCTTGGAGAAACAGTTCCCAAACTCTTCCATGAACTTACAAAAGGAGGCAGAAACTCATCTATTCTTTAACAAACTATTATATTTCCCTAATTGTCCTTTCCTAAATACCCTACCTAAGACCCACAGAACACAATACTTTGCTGTCTTTGGGAAATCTCTGAAGAACTGCTGCTGGTGGTAAGTGCTTCTTCCCCTAATTTATAATTTGGGTATATTCAATTTATTATACTTTACATAATATTTCTGTCCTTTTAAGTTCATGCTTTGTTTCTTTTTACTTCTGTAAGTAATTTATAGTTAATAAATTATAAACTTATTAATTTTTAACTCTATAAAATGTCTGTCCATAAAATTACTTGTGTGAATTCCCACTGGCACGCTACTTTTTCATTCCATTAACAAGAAAAAGCCCAAACCTACTGGCAAAAACCTTTAAAACAAACTCTGAGATACTGAAGTACTTTGGTTTTAAGCATTTGACTTTATGAGCTCATTAATGAAAGTTAATATTATTCATTGAAATTTACTACCTGTATTTTTATGTTTCTTAGCACTGTGAGTTGTTTTATATACTAGTGATTTTTATACCCTATTAGTATTCTAAATTGAGTTTGGGTAGTAGAAATGACACAATTATTTTTATTAGATACCTCCTCATAGTAGTTTTACACTATTGTATTCTCTTTACATAGTTTATCATCTACTAAACCTGTCTAAAACAATATGTACAACAGGCTAATAAATGGTTATGTTTACCTAAATCTACTCTGGTTTAATAACCATGAAAATATTAGGTCTGTATTTCCTAAATTTCTAAACATCATAAGCAATTTTTTGAAGCGTTCTGATTTTCATCAAAACACACAACACTCCATATCATCTTATTTTCAAAAATGTAAAAGAGAAGGAAACATATGATGAAACGCCATACCTCTTCTTCAGCTATTGGAGTATGTCCAACTAATGAGGTTTCTGTCATCATAAACTTAGTATCGTTGTTTACTCTACAATCTTTAGCTCTTTATATATGGTTAACACTTTTTTTTTGCTTTTTGTTTTGTTTTTCCAGGAGTTTTTTTTAGAATTCAAGGAACTCACTAAATATTGTCCATAAAAGGAGGTAGGGGATGAGTTGAAGAAATTTATTTTAATAATTGAATGTCTTAAGAAAATAATGGAGATGGAACCTTGAAAATGAAGGGCAGACAACACCAAATGCTAGCGAGGATGTGGAGCAATGGAAACTAACCCATTGATGGTGGGAATGCAAAATGGTACAGCTGCTTTGGAAGACAATTTAGCAGTTGTCTTACAAAACTACATGTACTCTTATCATAGGATCTAACAATTGTGCTCCTTGGTATTTACCCACAGAGTTGAAAAAGTATGCTCACAAAATAACCTGTAGACAGAGGTTTCTAGCAGCTTTATTTATAATTGCCAACACTTGGAAACAACCAAGATGCCCTTCAGTAGGTTAGTGAATAAACAGTGGTATATCCAGACAATGGAATTTTATTCAGCATTAAAAAGAAATGAGCTATCAAGCCATGAAAAAATATGGAGGAATTTGTTTAGTGGAAAAAAAGCCAATGTGAAAATATTATGTGATTCCATCTATACATCTGGAAAAGGCAAAGCTTCCTCCTAGGACACAGTCTTTTGGGTTCCCATAACCATCTGGGTGGTTCCCTACTCTTGACAGGCCATACAAAACAATTTTTCTCCCTCTAAATCCCCAAGTCTCCTGAATGCACACTTTAGTTTTTCAGCTGTTTCCTCCAGAGGGTCAAATACCCCAACTTGAAAAGACATCTGAATGCTAGATTCATCTGGCTTCTTCTGGTCCTTTCTAAGATCACAGCCTGATTATCCCCTACTATCTTATTAGTCTTTGATGATAATAATAAGACATTTTTCTCTATCTATGAGTCTGTTTCTGTTTTGTTTTGTTGCCAGAGGGGAGACAGGTGGGAGGAGCAACAAAACAGGTGAAAGGAGTTAAGAGGTCCAAACTTCCAGGTATAAAATAAATAAGTCATGAGGATGTCATGTACACATAGGGAATATTGTCCATAATACAGTAACAACTTTGTATGATGACAAATAGTAACTCGCCTTATAGTGGTGATCATTTTATAATGTATAAAAATGTCGAGTCACACCTGAAACTAATATAATATCATATAATATTGTATGTTAATTATAACTCAGTCAAAATAAATTTAAAAAACGTAAAGTGAATATAAAAATGTACATTATTATTCTGCTATTAGAATCTAAAGACTGATGGATTGATATTTGCCTTACATTGTATTTTGAATAAAAGTTTGAAATATTATTCTGTATCCTATCATCATGTTTAAAATAAATTGTTTATGGTTTGTTGCTTATGCCAATGACAGCATTAAGCTTCTCCCTCAGTCTGAATAGATATTAGACAGATTTTCTTTTGACTCCAGAAAAATGCTATTTCTTAGAGCATTTTCTCTAGAAACTTTCAATCATAAATGCTTTCTCTGCCCCTTTGAGCTGTAAATCTTCTCCAAGCCTCTTGCCACTTTTACAACCCAGGAATGTCTTTCTCAAGGACATGAGAACCATCCTTTGAAAAGTAAGCATCAAGAAAGATAGCATCCCCATCTCCCAGTCTCTGTGGGAAGGTAGGTGCCTAAACACCATTAGCATCAATTAGCAAACGCCTCTGCCTCTAGCCTAATCACAGGCCCAACCTCCCTGTTAACATCCTCCATTACATTCCCATAGATCCTCTAAATGCCCTTTAATCCTCTCCTGCCCTTTGATTCAAGGACTTGAGTTTGATCTCTCTCCTCTCTTGCAGTAGTCTTGAATAAAGTCTTCAAACTGTCTAACTTTGTCCAGTGCAATTTTTTGAGACTTAACTAAAGATTAATTTTAATTAATTTCTGGGAATTTACACATTTTTATTCATGGAAGCAGTGGAATCTTCTAGATGAAAAAATTTCACCAGTCATATATATTATATTATATATTTTTTAAATGCAAAGATAAAATACCACAAACTAATGGAGCTGAATAGAAATTCAGAATTCAATTCAAATACAAATAGAATTCAATTTTACAGAACACGTCCATTCTTTCAGGCTCTTAGCTTTATTAAATATGAAAAAGTAATAAAAATACTTGCAGAATTCTCATTTTACTTAACAATTCATTATCAGCAAATTAGATTAACAAGGCCATTTTGTAAGAGGCTATGACTGCATTCAAAAATTAAAATAAGAACAATGATCTGAAAAACTTCATTTTAACTTATTACTCAGTTTGCTCACTGTGCCTGTGGGTAGACAAATCTGCTTCAGCAGCCACGAAATTATGAAATGGATACAGAATAGTCTCCTCAAAAAATTAAGCAAGATCTCTCTTCTTAAAAGGACTACAAATATAATCTAACTGGCTTGACACTTTTACTAATCTAAATAAACTGTTTGCCCCAACAACCCTGTTTGTCCATCTGAATTAATTTTGGTCAGTGTGTGTGTGTGTGTGTGTGTGTGTGTGTGTAAATGGCAGTTTACACTGTGACTGGAAGTGTAATGGAAAGTAAGAAGAAGAGGAGTGGGTTAACTTAGTTGCACTTTTATTATACGCAAAACATATGTACTAAGTAACAATGGTGTGGTAAAAACTAGTGAAAATACTTGTAATTGGCATTTTATGAGACTTCAGTGTGTAAGGAATACATCTGACTGGATCTCACAGACACACTCAGACCGATTACTGACCTTTGTCTAACATCTTGCTTACGCGAGTTTAACTACATTTTACATAAACAAAACGGTTTGTAAGTCAACGTCTTCAGTGCACTATATTGTTATTTACTGTAGTATGAAAATATAGAATATCTGTGACCTTCCATATTCTGCCTGGGAAATAAAAATATTGCTTGAGCATGATGCTAAGTGCTTCCAAGCATAGGTTTCACTTGGCTCAGAAATGGAACTCAATGACAGAACTCAATACACTACAAAGTGAAGCCTGCTGATTCTCATCCTCTTAGTCTCAGTCTATCCCCCCCTCTTCTTCACTCCTTCCTTCCTCTCTCCCTCTTCCTCTCCCTCCCCCCTTCTCTCACATCCCTCTCTGATGAATATAAAAACTCAGTAGTTTTCATGTGAAGTTAAAATTCATGGAATCAATGTGTTGATTTGATCATCCAACAACCATTTATTGAGTGACTATTTATAGACCAGGCTGTGTTTTAGATAACAGCTCAGGAAATCAACGGATTTTTTACATCCAAGTACGTAACAGAAATACACATATTCCATTGTTTTAAAAAAGCTCTGTTAAGGTCTTTTGTAGTCAGAATCACAAAAGGAAAAAAATCCTTCCTTTTAACAAGTCATTTTTGAGACAGAATAATGGAAGTAGAAGATTATGTAGGCATGTTCTATTAGCTCAGATCTTAACTACTGTTCTTAATTAATTGACAACCTCATTATTCCTAGTTTAATATACTCACATTCATCAGATATTAAAAAACTTTAAAAATATTTCTGATTCACTCTACTCATCAATTTTTAAAATCTAACTCATGTCTTTGGTTATATTTCTTCATTTTTATTGATCTTGAAGACTTCTTTCCTATCCAGCATTAAAATTATTTAATGTCTATTTTGTTGACTTGGTTTAACTACTTTTGACCACTTTTGGTACACTTCCTACAGTGATTATGTAGGAAGGTTTACGAGATCATGATCCTCTCTCTTCCAAACCCCTAATGGCCACTCCTTGATGGACACATATCACAATACAAGCACACACACACATAGAGACACACAGACACATGCATGCATACACACTCCACCGGGCTGAACGATAAAACACTTTTAAGGGAAAAGACATCATACATCAACAATCTCTAGTGCAATATATGCTCCTGTAAATTCCTAAGAGTATTCAGTTGAGGTGAGTGTACAGAGGTTTCTAAGTTATTTGAGAGCTAAGCTTTGTTACTAGTGGAGGACACTATTGTAGTAATACACTATACAGTGCTCTTGGGTCTTTAAAGAATCTGTGTACTTTCCAATGAAAAAGGAGTTATAAGATCTTGAAAATGCAAGTTTATTATATACTTTAATAGATAAAGCAAAGCTGATACCAATATATTTTAAATTTATATCCATTTTTGTCCATTGTCCTTTGCTTGAAATATACATCTTTTTAGGTTACTGGAAATGAGAAGCATCTTAGGGAAAAGAAGTCAAGAAATAAATTACTCACCTTTACCCTGTGCTTTGGTCGAGTAACCTGCTTCTGCACATACAGATTATAAATTGGTGTCTTGGGGAACCTCTTTGGTATTTCATTTTAATAGCTCATGTTGGAGAATATATTTGGACCGTGTATCACTGACATTTAAATCTTGACCCACATAGAAATGAATTTTCAAAAATATGTCAGAAGCCTAGATACTATAAATCCTTTTTCATTATAGAACAATAAAACTCTTGCCATTCATTGCTTAGGAATTGTTCAATAAATCTAAGACGGTTTGGGCATAAATAGTCATGGGTCAGTATGACTCATCATTAATGTTTGTAAAAATTGTACAAACATTCTTGGTTGACAATAAAAATCTAGACATGATCTTACTTTGATAGAGATAGCTAGAGGTAGATAAATTTTTCTTAAAGCAAATTAATAATAAGAGATGTGTAAAAATGTTTGTTCTATAGATACAATTTCATGATGAAATTGTGCTGAACAACATGAATTAAATGTGTGTTTTGTGTGCTACTAAGCAGCTGCAGTATTAGAGCCTTTTAAACATTTCATTAATTTCAAAATGTAACATCACTGAAACAATCTGATTTAGTAAGTTGGGTTAATGAATAAGGATTGGCATTAGCTGAACAATAACACATTACAAAATTATACTTCTTTGTGTACTAATACAAATAACAGAAAAGAAGTTCTATAAAATGATTACTGTAAAATGACTATCATATCACTCAAACCTGAAAGGAATTCAATAACTCTTTAGTGACTTCAATTGAACGGAGGTAACTTAAGTGAGTTGCATTCATTTTATACTATTCCTATCCATTTTATGGCTTATCCAAGATTGTGACCATGAATAAAGCCCATACGTTTAACCCTTTAAGTAGAATAAGATGCCATGAAGGAATAAGGAAGCTCTTTCCATACAAGTGTTCCACTCTTTGCATCAAATCAAACTAACCTTCCCAGAGACAAGAACACTTCTGATGTCACACTGCCACCATCACATCTCTTCTGCCTCAAGGCTCAACCCTCCAAGTTTTCTTGAATGGATTTGGAAAAATTTCATTTTGTGATATTTTAACCAGCCCAGATGCCTCTCTCTCACTAAAGCTGGTATTCTTTCCATGTTCTTTATTTTTTTTTCAGGGAATGATACCAACTTCTATCTACATCAAACAACAAGAAGCCATCAATGACATTTCCTTCTCCCTCACATTCCAATTTCCAGTCACCAAGTCTTGTCAGATGTTACCTTCTCTATGCTTCTTGAAACTATTTTTGTCCTTCGATCTTCATCACCATCATTAGATTCAAGTCCATCATCAACTCTCATCTGGGCTAATGTGATAATTTCTAAACTGCTCTCTCTGCATTTATTCTGTTCTTTATCTAAATCAGTTTCTGTGCTATATCCAGAATGATTTACTTGAAATGTAAATACAACTCTTTACGTATCACAGTTGCAAAGAATTGAATTAATCATACTCCTTAGTTCAGAAGACATTATCATCACTGTTTCTTGGAAGTTTCTTTCTGGTTTTACTTATTTATTTCTTTCCTTTTATTCTGTATCCCCTGATATAGGCAGGTGCTCTAATATTGTTGATATTTGTCATTGAATCTATAAGAATTCTTAAAAATATGAAAAGTTGTTTTCCAAGCATGTATGTGCACAGGCATGAGTGTATACATTTTTTCATAAATAGTATACTGTGCTATAAACTTAATTCCATTTCTAACTTATTTTTTCACACAGCATAGTGTTCTTAATATGTTACCACATTGCTGTAGGTTCTTTTAGGTTCATTTTCCTTGCTCTCTAACTGCTGCACAGTTTCATGTAAAATGAATCCACCACATTTTACTTATCCAACCCCACAGAACTGACACCAATACCCTGCTACCAAAAGATCCACTTA
Organism: Eschrichtius robustus; assembly: GCF_028021215.1. Lineage (NCBI taxonomy): Eukaryota > Metazoa > Chordata > Mammalia > Artiodactyla > Eschrichtiidae > Eschrichtius > Eschrichtius robustus. The sequence goes on along the minus strand of NC_090844.1, from coordinate 20,533,225 downwards.
CATGAATAGCATCCTTATAAAAACCCCTTTCTGATCAAGTGACACAGTTTGAAATATATACTGAGAGTGTGATATCTAGGTCATATGTATTTTAAAATAAATCCTGCTAGATTATTCTCCAAGTGTCTATAGCCATTTAATTTCTCATCCACTGCCCATAAGTGTGGTTTTCCTCATATTCTCATCCAACAGTATCATCTATGACTCATATTTTCTAAGCATGTGGTGTAAATATATATCTCACTTTACTTGTGGATACTGGCACATGTCAGATTGTTAATAACATTTTAGGATTTGGGGGCCCATTTTTCTAATGAGCTTACTATCAGATTTTGTTGATGGCTTGAGTGTTAATTATATTCATTTTGCCTATCTCAGCCATGTAAACGTTTTCTATTAATCTATCATATATCTGATAACTTTGTATTTCTATCTTTTGTTGAAATGAATCCTCATGTTTTTATATTCCATTAAGAGTTTAGTTTACCTTTTCAGTTACTTTTTAAATTTAATAAACTTTCTTTTCTTTTTGGCTGCATTGGGTCTTCGTTGCTGTGCGCGGGGGCTACTCTTCATTGCGGTGTGCAGGCTTCTCATTGCGGTGGCTTCTCTTGTTGTGGAGCTCGGGCTCCAGGTGCGTGGGCTTCAGTAGTTGTGGCTGGCGGGCTCTAGAGCGCAGGCTCAGTAGTTGTGGCGCACGGGTTTAGTTGCTCCATGACATGTGGGATCTTCCTGGACCAGGGCTCAAACCCATGTCCCCTGCATTGGCAGGCGGATTCTTAACCACTGCGCCACCAGGGAAACCCCCTTTAATAAACATTTTGTTAAGTATAACATACATACCAAATCTATCTTTTGGGGCATTTGTTTAGATTTAGAATTCTTATATATTTTTGGTGGATATACCCCTTTAACATAATGAATTGTGACTATTTCTGCTAGTGTATTGAATCTCTGAAGTTAGTACTTCAATCTTATTGTAGATACACGAATTTTCTTTGGTTGGTGTTTATGCAGTTGCATTTTCCCAATCCTTTTGCTTCCAATCTCTCTGTAAGTTTCTTCTTCTACTTTAACAATCTTTGCCTTTTATGATAAAAGAATATGGCCTATCTTGTTGAATGATTCATGTGCACTTCAAAAAATGTGTACTCCACTATTGTATGTTGACTGTATGTATTTCATAGTCAAAAAAATCATATATAAACTGGTTCCTCCCCTACCTCTTCAGAGCAGTTCCTTAGAACTTATAGGCTGTCTCCCAGGCTATAGTCCTCAGTAAGACCCTGAATAAAACTTAAGCTCACAACTACTATGTTGTCTGTTTTTCTTTAAGTTGACATTTGCTCCCTTGTGCTTAGAATTTAGCAGAGATATGCCTATCTCAGGTCCTCTGCTAATGCTCCTTCTGATGGAATGCAATTCCCTGAGTTTTCCACATGACACACTCAACTCTTTTTAGGTCTTAATTTATATATTGCTTTCTTAGTGATACCTGCCCTTCAAACTGCAACCCATTCTCATCTTAATTTTCCTAAGAACTTATCACTATCTAGCATACTATAGAATTTACATATTTTTCTTATTGTCTCTCTCCATCACTAGAATATAAGTTCCTCAAGACCAAGGATATTTGGCTCTTTTACTCACTGGTCTATCTCCATCATGTAGACCAGTGCCTGGCACATATTAGGACCCCAAAAGGTATCTGTTGAGTGACTGAATGAATGAAATAGAAAACTCTTACTAAAAACTTTAAACAAGTGATGAGTGACTAAAGGCATTTGAACACTGTCTTTTTAAAAGAAGTAAATTTAAAATCAGAGAAGAAGAAACATCTACTTGCTACAACTAAGGCCCTAGAGATGGAACTCATGGAGCCTTCTGCATGCTAATCTTATTTTCTGTTCTACCACTTGAACTATGCATATTCATTTTTATAAGAGCTATGAATTAATTTCTCCAAATGTTTTGGGAAAATTAAAATTCCATGGGTATGCCATAGTGGGCCTGTAACTTTCCCCCTCAGTGGCATTCCATCAAATATCTTTCTGAGGAGCATGACATTGAGCAAAGTACCTTTCTAGTTAAAAAAGGTTACACTGCAATGCCTGCCAAGTTGATTGTCGAGTTTTAGACTAAATTATTTTTAATAGATTACACTCTCCTACAAGTATTTATTTGAAGACTATCCTTCAATTACTCTGATTTAAGAATCAAATGAAAGTAGGTTCACTGTACTATTTGAATAAACACATTTTTTATATGCTTAAACAGAATTAGGACTAACGCAAAGAATATAGAAACAATTAGATTATTTTAATTTGCCTTATTATTTCACAAACTTTAAATATAATGTGTATTATTTATTGAAAACAAAAGAAACACATTTAAATCCAAATGCTAGGTTTTTTAATGTTAATATAGCACATTCAATAACTTTGTGCACTATCACTAGATCCTGGGATTAACACCATTGATAAAGATTTAAGGATTATTTTATAGTAAACAAAAACTACAAATTTATTATTTTCTATGATTTTTACTAGCCAATCCTTATCATTTCAAACACAGTTATTGTCTGTAATTTCATTTTTGCTTCTTTGTTTATTCAGTGAAAAATAAAAAAACATATTACAGGATCCAATTTCTCTCTGATCCTGTCTGAAGCTTAAAAAGCAAAAGTTAGTTAAACTGACAGAAAATAATAAAAATAACTTTAAAACCTTAGCATAATTGCTTTGGACATGGCTCTTACTTTTGCTTCCAGAAGAATATTGTGTGTCCAAATGTATATGAACTGATTTACCTGCTGCTGATTCATTAATTCCAACTTCTGTACACAACAGTCATCTATTAGAGGTAGGCTAACAGACTTGAAATTTTTAAGTGAAAGCAATTTCTCACCAGAAGAACATCAGCAGCCATCACCAAGGTGAGATAGCTCTAGAGTTCTTCTGAGTCTCATAGAACTTTCAAGTGGCAAAATTAGCCTCAAAGCATTTTGAAACATACAAGCAGATTAAACTACTTGAAAGAATAAACATTAAAATCAGAATAAGGAATTAGAGATATACATCTTAATAAATTTAAAATATCAATATGTAATATAAAATAGAGAAATTCAAATTCCTTTTCTTTCAGCTGACAATCAAAATTCTATAGAGAGAAAGAAAGGTAGGCCCAAAAGGGATAGCCATTTTGGTTTCAGTGGTGCTTAAATGCTCTACCGGTAGGTGAATTCAATTATTATTTTTTTAGGTAAATGAAATTTTGTTGCATTCAGAAGATGATGAATGGGGAAATTTTAATCCAGTGGAAATATTTTACAAAAATGGAGTAATACAGGATTAGAATTTTATATGTATTGTATCATAAAGGTAAAATGCAACAACCACAGAGAGCTTAAAGTAATGACAATGCCAAAAAAGGAGGCATGTCAAAATTATCTAATTCCCCAAACTGATGTTCTTCATATTTTACCAAAATTTAGGCTATGCAAGATAAACCAAATAACTAAAGAAATAAAACTATTGGATAAGTATGGGTAAAAACTTTAAATTTAAAACTTAGTATTTACTTGTTTAGAAGATGCAAAACACATATTAACTAGGGGCAATCTGTACTTCCACCTACTAGTACTGCAAACTGACAATTTTTTCTAAATAATTAGAGAATCATTGAAACTTTTCAAGATACCAGATAACATTTTAATGACTGTGACTAATTTACTATTTCTACTTTATTTACCCACTAAAATAATTTCCAATTCAGGTCAGAATATAGGGCAAAGACCTTCAGATGCAGAAATTTTTTTGGGGATCACTTAGAAAATATAATTTTATATTAACAAATGCCTAATAAGTTTTGGGCTTACATTAAAAATAATCTCCCTTATATAAAACTATAATTTTACAAAAGTAAAATAAGAGGCACAATGGTATAGTAAAAAGAACTGATAATTAAAACACTTAAGTTCTAGTTAAAGTTCTTTTAATAACTACCTCACACCAGAAAAATGAAGGCTATTGGCTTTGGTGAAGTGTAAAGATTTTCCAGTTTCAGAACCTGCTAATATAAAAACAATCTTTGTACTCTGGAAAATACACTTAAAAACTTTCTGCTTTATAACAACACATGCTATGAATATTTTAACCTAATTAATTGAATTGTAATCTACTGACAGAAAAAAAAAAAAGAAATTTAAACTACAACTGCCTCTAGTCAACTTTGCCTCCTATGGTTATGCCATAATTCAGCTTTTGGTTATTAAAATACAATGACAGAACATTTTGAGGAGTGAGGCCTGTAAGGTAAATACAAATTTAAAGTAAGAAAAATAAATATTTAATTTTCTCAGGTTCAGAAAGGGACAGCAATTCTCTCTTGTTCTTTTTTCTTAGCGCATTTAAGAAATTTAGAATTTAATTTGAGGGCTTCCCTGGTGGTGCAGTGGTTAAGAATCCGCCTGCCAATGCTGGGGACACAGGTTCGAGCCCTGGTCCAGGAAGATCCCACAAGCCGCGGAGCAACTAAGCCTGTGCGCCACAACTACTGAGCCTGCGTGCCACAACTACTGAAGCCCACGTGCCTAGACCCCGTGCTCTGCAACAAGAGAAGCCACCGCAATGAGAAGCTCGCACACTGCAATGAAGAGTAGTCCCCGCTCGCCGCAACTAGAGAAAGCCTGCGCGCAGCAACGAAGACCCAACACAGCCAAAGATAATAAATTTTAAAAATAAATAAATAAATAAATAAGAATTTAACTTGAGAAAACTTGAAGTTGTGAATTCTTTTCTGCTCCCTTGAGATGTATTTAAATCTTCTTACAAGTTAAATAAAACTTTCACCAGCTTTCCTAGCCACAAATGTCTTTCTTAAAGGACCTGGAGCCATCTCTTTAAACTGTAAACCATAAGGAAGACAGTGCCCTATGCCCCAGTTTTTGTGGGAAGGTAAGAGTCTAACTTCAGCTAGTTCCTAACTCCAAGTTGCAAACCTACCTCCTCTTGCAAACATATGAGAAATTTATTTTTCTTCTGGATAAAGGCAATTAGCAAATACAGATGGCTGCCCAAATTACCAGGTGAATTTAGGATGAACTACGTGTGACAAATGTGGTTGTCTTCTTCCTTGAGGACTAATTATTGTTTACCTTGAGAAAATACATGTATGGGTTCTACCTTCTTGGCTATATAAGGAGATGAGATTTCCTTCTGTCCTGGCAATCCTTTTAGTGGATTGCCTACGATGCACATCACATTGTAATGTAATGCTTATTCAATAATAAACCTGTTAAATTTCTCTTCTACTTTGTGGGGAGGTTTTTGCTTGTTTGTTTGCTTGCCTATTTCTTTTGAGTTGGAGGGTGTTTTGCTTTTAATTATAGTTCCCCAGTAGGCCTAAAGGTGACATTATAAAGAGACTATACAACAAAGAGGTGTAGACTCAGTTTTTTCTTAAGGGCCTAAGAAAAACTGAGAGCAAGTTTTTAGAGAATTGCAAGTCTGAGAGGATCAGCAAACATGGTAGGATGGTGTGGGGAAGTGAAAAAGTTGGCCACAAAAAAATTCCAAGGGCAGGTAGCCTAAAATAAAATAGGAATATTCTAATTAAGTTTTAAGTTGTTCATGATTTTGCCCTAAATCTTTTAAAATCTTCAGATTTTGTCCTAAATCTTGTATGTTGGAATAAAAACAGTCCTGTACCAACTCTAGTTCAGGAGTGAAGAAATTGAGTTACAATGTGATATGAAAAAATTCAGGGACAAAAAAGATATTAAAATATTATACTTAACTTAATCCAAGTTCTTAAGCAAGATGTTGGAGCCAAAGATAACATAATTCCCCACCAACAGTCATGGGATTTCAGGAGGGATACTCAAGTAGGTCCATTTCCTTTCACTCTCAAAGGACAGGGTATCTCTTGATTACATCTGGGAACATCAGCATAGTCTACAGATCATTAATAACAATTAAAAAATTTTGAAAGCCTTATAAATTGTGTGTAATAAATGTTGAAAACACTAGCTGAACTCTTGAGGATAAACAAAAGAAGCTGTTAATCCGAGGTTTTAGTCATAAACACTCCTGGCACGTGAAATGTTCTAGGCTATACGCATCCATCAACATAGTAACAAGTAAGGTCATGACAACTAAAACTTAGCCCTGCCAATGAATTTTTCAAGACCTCTAGGTATTTTCCACACTGTTTGGAAATAGGACTGATCCCTAATTATCTGAGTAAATGGATGCTAGGGAAGCAGAAAGTTGGCCTTGAAGAGGAGATACTAGAGTGCCTATTAGTATAAACAGATGGAAGCTGAATGATTAATTGTTCAAATATAAAAAGAGTTTATACATCAAGCAGGTTAATCAGTTACCTATGTAAAAATCTCTAACTAAATCATAAATTCCTTGTTGCCTGCCAATACATACATATTTTTTTCTGTTTGGTGTGTTTCCTGCTCATCCATAGTTCCTTGTGAATATGTAAATCATAGCTGATGCTCAAAATTTAACATTTAGAATTTTAGAATTTAAGAACTTTAAGAAACTTTAGGAATTGTCTAGCCTGGTGTTTCTCAAATTTCATTAAAGACTCCTCTAGGTGCTTGTTAAACATGGATCTTCCCAGATCCTTCCCTGGAGATTATGTTTCTGTGACTGTGGAATGAGGCCTGGGAATTTATATTGTTAGTAAGCATCCCTAGTAATTCCTATCATCAGGGGTATATAAGGAAAAGCTTATCAAGTTCAAATTCCTTTTTGTACACAGTGCCCTGCCCAAGGGTACACAGTAAGTCTCATGGTAAAGAGTAGAACCCACATCTCCTGATTTGAGATTCAGTGACTTTTTCACTTCCCCACACTGATACACATATTTGCCTGTGCAACCAAAATGCAAGTAGTAATATTAACCTTAGAAGAACACAAGCACTATCATCAATTTCAACATGCAAAATTATTCTGTTTTAGCACACGGTTGTGTTAGAGAAAAATTGTTTTCAAAGACTAAAATGAAAAAAGAAACCGCTTAAGTCCATAATGTTTGGCTATAAACCATTATACTATATTTTAAACTAATTCATTCCTAAATATGGCCCTCCCTAAAATAATTTATAATATACATTATAAAACAACTCTGTAAATCTGAATGTTTGTCTACAGCTTTTTTTCAATCTAGGCCATACCCAGGAATAGAATCTCGTCCTCTAGGTACATACTTGATGCACGCTTTTTAAAGATCTGTCCAATTAAGATTGTGTCAGTGATTTAATAGGAAACAAATAAAACCAGTCCCCTTCAATAATGCCTCAGAAAGGTCCCTCGGATACAGGTAGTCTGGCCAGAACACTTAGAGAATGGACTTGAGGACACGGTGAGGGAGGAGGAAGCTGGGGTGAAGTGAATGAGAGTAGCATCGGCATATATACACTACCGAATGTAAAATAGCTAGTGGGAAGTAGCAGCATAGCACAGGGAGATCAGCTCGGTGCTTTGCAAAGACCTAGAGAGGTGGGATAGGGAGGGGGGGAGGGAGGCTCAAGAGGGAGGGGATATGGGGATATATGTATGCATATGGCTGATTCACTTTGTTGTACAATAGAAACTAACAGTATTGTGAAGCAATTATACTCCAATAAAGATCTATTTAAAAAATATGAACTAACCTAAATACATTACAAGTAATTTGTATCTTCCTCTGAAAAAAGTCAATGGTCTAAACGACTTTTGTACCCTCCCCAAATATTTTTAGGGAGATGTGAACTAGATAAAATTCATTATTCTCTTAGTGGTCTCTCAAGAAACAGAATTGTTTGTGGCAAAGCTGTTGACGAGGAACTAACTGGGACACATTTTCAATATTTTAGGAGTTTACAACTAAGGTGTTTTGGACGTTGATGGGCAATGGTAACAGTATTTTAGGAGACTTTAGGAGTGGCCGCTGATGATAGAAGCCCATGAATTTCTCTGAGACGGTTTTTTAAGCCAGAAAAACCAGATGGATAAGAGTGATATTTTACTTAATAACATGATAGGCCAAACTGAAAATATTATAATAGCACCACTTCAAGTGTAGAGTACTAATTCACCACCATTAGTAATACACTATTTTAGGGACTTCCCTGGTGACGCAGCGGTTAAGAATCTGCCTGCCAATGCAGGCGGCACGGGTTCGAGCCCTGGTCCGGGAAGATCCCACATGTCACGGAGCAACTTAGCACACGAGCCACAACTACTGAAGCCTGCACACCCAAAGCCCGTGCTCCACAACAAGAGAAGCCACCGCAATGAGAAGCCCGCACACGACAACGAAGAGTAGCCCCCGCTAGCGGCAACGAGAGAAAGCCCGTGCGCAGCAACGAAGACCCAACGCAACCAAATAAATAAATAAATAAATACATTTATAAAAAAAGAGAAATACACTATTTTAGGCAATCACTTGATGCTAATGGTATCAGAGATGTCACCAAATAAAGAGGTAAACTGGCACTGTGGAAAAGACTTTAGATATAAAAAGACATAATTCGAAGTCCATTTCTGCTATCTACTCCTAATTTCTTTATCTTTCAGTTCCTCACCTGTAGGATAGGAATAATATCTAACCTTGTAAAGCTCAAATGAGAAGAATATGTATACTTTCAAGAATATGGTAAGAATTTGGTAACTAGGAGCTGAGATGAAGTCAATATTCTGATTTAATTTTATCATCAGTGTATGGTTTTTTCCATGGCTGGTAAGCAACTATATATATATATATATATATTTAATATATTTATTTATATGTATAAATTTTAGGTAGATTTATCTATGTGAGTATATATATACACACATATATGTGTATATATATATATACACACACATATATGTATATATATATAATATATACATATGTATGGGGAGAGAGAGAGAGAGAAAGTATGTGTTGGTCTACCATTTATTAAAACTAGTACCTTTGCTATATATGTGCTCACAGACAAATTACTAAAATATGACTTCCGTTTGATTTCTTTTCTCTATATTATATTATACCCTAGGGAAACGACTAGTGGAATATTTCAAATAAACAGCATATAACTCAGGTATTGAAATTTCCTTGTTTTCTGAAAAAAAAATTAGAGTACAAGAAATATGGTTTTATATGTCACACAACCATAAACATGACAAATATGAAAAGGTCAACTTATCTCTAGGGTAAATAATCCTCCCTCCAATTATTGGTCCCAATTCTCTGGCGGTCCATATTACAACAGCCTGAGCTGTGTTGAGCCACTTCATTAAAACTGCTTCATGTGTCCTCATCCCTCTTCCATTAAACCTGAATTTCTAGGCCACTGGCAGTGATAGATGTGCTCAGGGCAAACTGATGGTTTCAGCACTCACTGGCTTTGTTAAGTTTGTGCTCCTTCTGTATTCCTGCCTCAGAGGTTTTCAAACACCTTCTTGTATTGTAACATTTGTAGAAAAGCTATTTTAAAATATTTAGCATTATTAGGAAGTTTCAATAGCAAAAAGGATATCAAGTGCATTATATTTCCAGCATAAGACACGACACGATGGCTCCTTGTTTTGTATCTTGGTTTTCAATTAGCAATTTGTCATGAAAAAATATTCAATAAACCTATAAATATTTCCATATGTAAAAGCACCTTATTTCTGTATAAATATTCATTTTAAGGGTTCATCAAAAGAGATGGACCTAGCCTTGTTAATGCACATTTAGTGTATCTCTAATTACTTGTATTATAAACCATTACACAATATACACTGTTATATAAATGTCTTTGCATCTATTTGTGAGTTTATATGTAAGAAACAAAATTTCTGGTATGTGTTTTGTTCTAAAATATTCATGGGTATTGTCCACTGGATTTCAAGGTGGACACTTTAATTTACACTTCCAATAATGGTACATGAGTTAGCCAGTTTTCCAGCAGCTTAGGCACTATCACTTATTAAAAAATGTTGTTCTTTTGTAGTCAAATAAGTGCTTTGCTAAGATTTGCTTTGAAGATGGATGATTTAGAGTATATTTTAATATGTTATTACATTATTAGTTAGTTTTCAATCTATTTCAATTCTAATGTTAAGAAACATTTTATTTTATATTTTAAAATAATATTCTGTTAAAAATCATCTGTGGTATTAGAGAATGTTAGATACTAAGAATCCATAAAGAACAAAAGAACACCTTTTGGTTTCCTCTACCTTTCTTCATGCACTTTCATATCTTGAAAATTCAGTCTTTGCTTTCTCTACATCTGCAATCGCCTCTCCTTTGTGCTCTCCTACTCATTTTTCAAGTCCTGCCTTAGAATACATTGGTTTTATTGTTGAGTCTCCATAAGTATAATCAGCTATTTCATAAGCTATGTTTATAAACATTTTAAAATAAACTACAGCATACCATTGATCATATACATATATATATCATTGTGCTTATATGTACTATATATATATATATATATATTATATATATGTGTATATACAAGGCTGTTTTACACCCTTCAATATTAGCTTCTTGAATAGTGGTCATGTCTTACCTCATACTACCAACATATATCGTAGTGTTTAAAATATTGCATTTGCTCAAGAGCTACTCGTTGTGAAAACACTGAGTTAGCTCTCCTTTAAGAAACTTTAGAATAAAGGCATGATGATAAATTTATTATGACAAAGAATTTGTCACAACAAATATTTGAATAACTATCATTCCACAATGACAAGTTATACACAACGTGGTTTATAGAACAACCTGTAAAAATCCTTTAAGGGATATTAGCAAGCTGGAACTTGGTTCTCGTTATTTAACAATGCATTTGAACTACGAAAACAAAGTTTGATTTTGTCTTGATGACTACAGAACATTGGGGAATTGACATATTGAAGTGCTCTCTGGCAGTCACACGGTTTCTACTGACAGCTTCCCTACAGGAATCTTCTGTTCAGGAAAGTAGCTATTACTATTCATAGTTGTTGTAGCTCATGTCAGCCCAGTGAGACTTGAGAATGTTGTAATCAATGGCAATTAAAACTGTTTAATAACATTAAAATTTAATTTGGACACAGGTACCAGACAGAAGTGCTTTAGATATATCTCTTGGCACATTGCTGGCATGTACTAAACATCCAACTATGTTAATAAATGAATGCTTAATCAGGGAAATAATTCAGCAAGGAAAATAATATAAAACACATCAATTTTCTCCCTAGATGCAATAGTACTGAACCAAAAATTGTCATATAACAGTCATTTAATAGAATAAGTGAAGCAGGGATGAAGACATATTATATTGCTATGTGAAAATGAAATAGACAGATGATAAAAAAGAACTGAGAGCATGCAAAATATATATTAGAATAAATTATTTTCAATCTGGCACTCAAAAGGAATTTTATGCTAATTTTGACCTTCTTTTATTATTGTATTTGAAAATGTTAATTTGGGAAATTCTCACTCTCTCTGTCTCTATTTCTCTCCTTGTAATAACAGCATACATTTTTGGGTCCTACTTTTCTAAAATCAATATTATATACTAAGCGTGTATGCATTTGCTATAAATGCAACAACTAACTTCAGCAATAGCAAAACATTAAATCAAGAAGATATTTTCTCTAGCATATAGTTGATTTAATTTAAATTTTATCCTGAAATAATTGTAGATTCACATGCAGTTTGTAAAAAATGATACAAAGAGTTCCTTTGTACACTGTACTTAACTTCCCCCATTCATAACATCCACCTTATAAAACTATTAAAAAGTCACAACCAGGATATTGACATTGAGCAGTAGAGATACAGAACATTTCCATCCCCAGAAGGATCCCTCATGTTGCCTTTTACGGTCACATGTTTCCCTCCTGACTCCATCCTCCATAATCCCTGCAAACACTGATTTCTTTTCCGTTTCTATAATTTTGTCGTTTCAGGAATGTTATGTAAATGGAATCACAAAAAATTCAACTTTGGTGGGGTGATTTTTACACTGAGCATAATTTTCTGGAGATTCATCCAGGATTTTGTGTGTATCAATAATGTATTCCTTGTTATTGTTGAGTAGTATTCCATAGCGTGGTTGTGTCCCAGTTTGTTTAACCATCGACCTATTGAAAGACATTTGGGATGTTTCCAAATTTTGACTATTGCAAACAAAGCTACTATAAACATTTAGGTACAAGTTTTCTGTGAACACAAGTCTTCATTTCTCTAGGATAAGTGCCCAGGAGCGCAATTACTTTGGTAATTAAATGCTTAGTTTTACATATATATTAAAAAAAAAAAAACCTGGCAAGTGAATTTCAAGAATGCCTATACCATTTTACATTTCTACCAGCAATGTATGAGAAACCCAGTTTCTCTATATTCTTGTTAGCATTTGCTAGTGACATTGTTTTTTATTATATTAGCCATTCTGGAAGGTATGTGGTGATATGACTGTGTTTTTTAACTTGCATTTCTCTGACAGCTAATAATATTTAACCTCTTTCCATGTGCCAATTTTCCCTCCATATATTTCCTCCAGCAAAATGTTTGTTCATGTCTTTTGTCCATTTTCTACTTTGAGTGTTGTGTGTGTGTGTGTGTTTACTGGTGTTTTAATAATACTGTATATATTTCAGATACTACACTTTTGTCAAGCAAGTGTTGTGAAAACATCTTCTGGTGAGTAGCTTCTCTTTTGGTTCACTTAACGTTCTTTTGCAGAGCAAAAGTTTTTCATTTTGATGAATTCAGCTTATAAAATTTCCTTTTAAAGATCATGCTTTGGTGACAAGCCTAAAAACTGCCTAGCCCTAAGTCCTGAACATTTTCTCCTGTATTTTTCTATAAGTTTTATAGTTCTACATCTTATATTTAAGACTGTGATTGATTTTAGTTCATTTTTGAAGGTTTGAAGCCTAGGTTTTTAGTCAAGGTTTGTTTGTTTTATGTCTAAAGATGCTCAATTACTCCAACATTATTTGTTGAAAAGAATATCTATCCTCTACTGACTTGCTTTTGTAGGTTTATTTCCGGGTTTTCTTTCTCATTCCATTGATCTACCCATCTCTACACAAATACCACACAACCCTGACTACTGTAGCTATATAAGTCTGAAAGTTGAGTAGACTAATTCCTCTTACATTATTAACTTTGACAAAATTGTTGTACTATTACAGTTCCTTTGCTTTTCTATATAAATTTGAGGAGAATTCTGACTATATCTCCAAAAAAATCTTTCTGAGATTTTGACAGAACTTTTGTTAATTATGTGTGTGTGGGTATATATATATATATATATATATATATATATATATAATTTGGAGAATATTGACGTATTTACTATGGTGAGTATTCCAATGCCTGTCTCCTTTATTTAGATGTTCTTTGATTTCTTTCATCTGCATTGTTTTTCAACACAAAATGCTGTACATTTTTTAAAAACATTTACACCTAAGTACCTAATTTTTGAGCCATTATAATTGGTACTTATTTTAAATTTTGGTATAAACAGGTCCACTGCTAATACGGAAATAATATTGATTTGTAATGTTTATCTTGTATCCTATAACTTTACTGGACTCATCAATTCTAGGAATTCTTTTTAAGATTCCTTAGGATTTTCTTCATAGACATTCACGTCCTCTGAAAATGGAGACTGTTTTCTTTCTTCCTTTGCTATCTGCAGGTCTTCCTTGCCTTACTGCACTGGCTAGAACTTCCAGTACTACACTAAATGAGTGGTGAGTGGTGACACTATTGCCTCGTGTCTGATCTCCTGGAGAAAGCACTGTCTTTAACCATAATGTTACCTATAGGTGTTTTTTTTTTAAGTTTCTCTGTTTTTGTCCTTTTTTTCTTTCCAAGATAAATAGATAGATAGATAGATAGATAGATAGATAGATAGATAGATAGATAGGTAGATAGTACATCGATATATCTAACTGTCCATTATCAAATGACAGAATAACTTCATCTTTAAGCAGGTGAAACCTGGAAATCGAGTTCCCTACTTGCCCTTGCCCCCTGCTTCTTGAGATAGATGTTCCTGTTATTTTATGTTCCTGAAATACACAAAATAAAAATAATGTCTTCTGCTGTCCTATTAGTAACTGATTCTAAAACTTCTGAAGGAAATCAAAACATTTTCTTAAAAAAAGTGTATTTCCTGTTTTGTACTTTGCTTTCATCTTTCTAGCACACTCCTAATATATAACTACTAATTGAACAGTATAATAGTAATATTGTTTACATGTAAAGGTAGTTATCATGTCTTATGAAAAAGATTACATATTTCTTTAAACTGTTTCAGATCCTTTGCCTGTAATTTTATTTGCACATAACTCCATTTACATGTTTCTTTATATGGTTAACTGGTCACAACATAAAGAAAAACATTCACCAACACATTAAAAAGCAAATTTAACACCAATAATTGAACCTGTGCAAGGAAGAAATATCTAGCTAATTACTAATGTTAAATAGCTCAGTCACTGTTGAATAACAATTAACTCTAAGAGAGGTAGCAAGCTGTACGCACAAGCCAGGTAGGCACAAAATGTAAAACAATATATGATACTCCAGAAATCTTATACATCTGGTCTTCAGATATTATTTTCCACAGAGTGTTTTACTATCTCTACTAATACCTTTAATAGAAACGTGCTAAAGTTAGAGAAGGCCAAGGTAAAGTGTTCAGTCACAAAAAATATCATCAAGTATTGGTATTCGATTTTTGTAATGCTTAATTTGAAATTTTGTAAGATATTTTTTTCTGACCATATTCAAAAATAGTATTTTGAAACTTGACAGAAAAATTTTGATGTGAGTGTACAATGCAATAATGCTTCTTAGACTGTCAAACTTACATGCATTAGCTGTTTTTAATCACCTATAAAAATAACTAAACAATTTCTCATACCTGGAATTAATCTCACATAAGCGTACAATATTTAGCAGTAACTTTCACAGAAATCTTAAAATTTTTCACATAATCTTGATATGTTCTGTCTCTTCTCTGTTTCTAGATCTGTTAGTATATGGTGAAATGTTAGTAGTTGAGGTGACAATAGCTGTAATTGTTTTCTCTTTGAGGAAAGGTGCCTCAATCTTCAGAACTGTAGATTTAAGAAACTGATAAAGCAGCTATTGTACAAAGAACTCAAGTACATGGAAAAACTATAAACCTAAATTTAAAAATATAATTTACACCAATGTTACCTTTGAACTACAGTATTTGCAGACTTCAAACACACACTTTGATTTTTTCTCTGATTATATTAATTTCCACAAAGTTGATAAGAAATTATTTTTCTTTGAGAAAAAGATGCATACCTATTTCTCAAGCTAGTTAGTGCGTTTCTTGATCTCTTGGATCCTTTTGTTACCCAGGGAATACTTCAGTAAAGCTGCTGACTCACCCTACCAGTTTCACTGCTCTGAGGATGTGAAATGCATATCACACCAATTCTTAGTATGTGAACTCTTTCTTCTCAGGAGGTTTCTACCTTCTCTAGTTACACTGAAACAGGAACATTTCTTTATGACAGATTCATACTACATACACAAAACTGAGCTTCTAGCAACTTCTAGTCTGTGATCATCTTGAAAGTTTTGTGGTTGCAGGGACTTTTGTCAAGATCGTTGGCCAATTATTTACCAGGCACAACCAGTCAACTGCCCACTTGCACTCATGAATATTTTTGAACACTATCATTTTTTCAATATTCTGAGGCATTTGTCATTACCTTCTTAACAAGAAATGACTCACTTGTACTCACTACCATGTAAATAAATTTCACATAAGACAAAACTATGAAAATTCTCATGATACTCTTCCAAGGTAATCAGCTCTTCCTTTAACAGATTATGCAACATTGAATTAGAAAAGGAAGTGTTAGTATGAAGAGGGGTTTGGTAAATAAGGAATTGTCAATAGATGGTTTGGGAGTGTATTTTCCATGATGCATAATCTCTGTTGTGAGCATTTAAACTACTCACATGCTTCAATTTCAATAACAATAATGATATGTCACTATCTATAACTATGATATTGGAATTTGTAGCCACAATTTACTCATGGTTACTTAAGCTTAAAGTTTAAATAATTAAAATTAAATTAAAAATTTAAAATTCAGTATCTCCACCATGCTGGCCATATTCAAGTGCTCAATAGACACACATGTTAACGAACACAGCACAAAATACCATTTCCTGCATGTCAGAAAGTCCTTTCGTACAGCCCATATCTACACCATTTTTAGACTATTAACATGCTACATTTATACTGCCAAAATGATCGTTGTTGAGATTCTTAAAAAATTCTATAAGTTAGTAAAATAGTAAAAAAGAAAAAGGAGAGATATCATTCAGAAATACACTATGAGCAGCAATACCTGCAAGGCTTTTCATCATGTGCGAACTTACATATTTCAAAACTAACTAGAAGTGTAGATGTGAAGTGACTCCTCACTCATCTTGTAAGTAAATCTAATTTCTCAGTCTCACAAAATAGATCCAAACCTAGACCTTATGTTGTTGGTATACATGATACTTGTGTTCTGAGTCCCCTCTGTGGTATGTTTTTATAGAGAATAGTAACACAGGAGATTGATTGAAACCACAGTTATGGATATGTACCGAATGAATCACTGTAAACCCAGTATCTTCTCAAGTCTTGGAAAGAAGGCAGTGACAATTTTTGACAATGAATTTGTAAATGAACTACACCATCTGCAATTTTTGCCTTTATTCTCAGAGGTTGCTCTCTTAGAGTAGGAAAAAGCAGACAGTGGATGAAAAGGCAGCACAGGACTTTAGTAACAATGCTATGTAAGATCATAGTTAATGTGTGTGTGTGTGTGTGTGTGTGTGTGTGTGTGAACCCCACTTCAAGCAACTTCTGTCTCTTAGTTCAGGATCTCACGTAGATTAAAAGAGGCAGGGTGGTATAGAGCCACACATACCAAATGAACGTCATACACACTCTGAATTTGTCGTTATCCAGCTTTGGGACAGTTAGTCACTCAGGGCCTTAGTTTCCTCTTATTTAAAACAAACTCTCTCAGTAGTCATCTCAGTTTTATGCCCCCAACCTCTTGCTCCAACACAACCCAAAAACTACAGACTAGACTTCTGTTAATAACTTAGACGAGAAAGCGGATACTTGTAGTGGAAAGAAGCTGAGGATGACCTCCCTCCCTGGCCCAATTTCTTTTTCTGCGCTGCCTCCTCCCTCCAAGTTGATGACCACTGGATAAACTGCAACCTGTCTTATGTAACAAAACAAAAACAACCAAACAACCAAACAAACAAAAATAACAAAGAAAAAACTCTGAAATTTTGAGATTTATAAACAGGCATCGGTTTTTCATATATGGAAGGGATCTCAGATATCACCCAGCCCACTATCCTAATTTTATGGATGAATAAATTGAAACCAAGAAAATCAGAACCATCTCAATCAAATATGGCTTACAATCTTCACTGAATTCTTTGCCATCAATGTATTTCCTGTTTTATATTAATGCATTTTTAGGAATGATCATCAACATTTAGATTTTTTAAAGAAACATTAATATTCAGTTCAGTATGTTTAGTCCAACATATATGTGTATTTCATATTTAACATGTATAACGTTCTAACTGGTTGCATTATTTGGATTCAGTTATTTGAGCAATAGTTTTTTCCCTTATGATCCTACAGCCATATGCTGAAGGGCAAGTAAGACACACCTGGGGAAAGCCCACACCTAACTCATTTCAGCACACCTGCTTGGTTCTTTCTGCTTATATACCCTGTATTCCTGCTGACTGCAATTTTACTAATCCTCTGACCCCATAAAGACTGCCAGGGGCTGGCACACATGAGAAGCATGAAATCAAATGTGCCATGTTGTTTAGCATCTGTTCCTAACTCCCCATGAAGTTTTCTTTGCAAACAGCACAGGGCTGTCAGCTTCAATCAGCTCAGTAGAGAACTCTACTAAGAAGCATTAGTCTTCATCTAGAATTCCTCTTTACAAGATCAGACCTTCACATGAGGCACCTAGGTATGCAATGGAGAGGTTTAATGTTAATATGCCTATGTTACCAAAAGAGAAATCTCTTAAATTTTGCCCTAATATTTCTATGTGTTTAATGAGATCTGAATATTAAGTATATCTCCTGGGACAAATAGCACACCTTTCAGCAACTACTGTATGTTTATCTTTCTTCTTGAAATGCTTCACTAAAGGCTTTGATAAATGCTTTTGACTTTACCTCCTCAAGCATTCCCTTAATCTCATCTTCCTTGTAGACAATAATAAAATTAAAAGGTATTAGTGCTCCTTTGCAGAAACACATTTCTAAAATTTGTAATGCATTTTGAAATAAGATCTATTTGGATTTTCTCTCCGGAATGGTAATTAAACAAAAATTATTTTATAAATTAGGAATGCACAAGTGCTGCATAATAGGCAATGCCTAATTTTAGGCTTTATACACATAAACACATTTAAAATTTAAACATCCTTTATCTGCCAAATGGTTAATCTGAAAGATTCTAAGTAAATATCTCCACATTTCCCAGAATACAAAACATTTATTTGCATATTATGCTATTATAGATAATCACTTAATTCTCATAAAAATTATATGCCTCTTCTTAAGCGGTCTAAGGAAAAAAATAATTGTGGAGATAAATGAAAATGTATTTTATCAACCTGAAACATGGTAATGCCCTTTCTTCTTCTAATCTGGCCCAAAATAACAGTAATCTAATATATATTATTTGTTTATAACTTATGACCTTCTCACAGATGATTCAACCAATGAATTATAACACTACTATTTCTAATTTAAAGTTTTAGTTTTTCCCTTTTTTGACACGAAGAATCATCTGACTCTGATCACATTTTTATTTATTAACAGTTTATATAAAATTGATCAAGTGTTTTCTGAACATTTCAGCTTTCACATTCACATTTCAGAGCATTCTTGAATATCTGGCATTTAGCTGATAACATTTAAATGTATTAAATACAGAATTGTTCTTGTGACTTCTTTGAAGGGACAATGAAGTTGGCATATACCTGTAATAATGTATAGTTCACTATGGAATATTTAATAATGAAAATGAGTCATCAAAAGTAGTTAAACTACTTTGAAACTATATAGGTTAAAATATTTTTATGAAGAATGATTTTAATAGTACTCGAGTAGTAACGACATTATCAAGAAAATTCACTTACATGGAAAATTAATTTTCTTGACCAGAAAGGATAAGTGAAGTTCTACTATATGTGTACAGATGAGACCTAAGACTCTATGGTACCTGGCAGTCTAGAGGTTCCCAAGAAGACAAGAATCTGAAATAACCCTGATAGTTACGAAGAGGATGCAAAGAATAGGAACAAAGATCATGAGAAGGAATCTAATGCATGTCAATTAATAGATTCTCCTCTCTTTGGCTTCCCAATCCCAAATACTGTCTCCTTTCCTATTAATTTATTTTCCTTTCCTTTCAAACTCTAATCATATCCAAAATTCTGAGCACCATAACTTATAGCTACTAGATTGTAGTTTCATTAATGCAACTAACATTATCATATGTGAAGAAGCTAAAAGTTAAACAATATTAGAAGATATTTGGATCTCTAGGGAAGAACTTAATAGACTTTATGAAACCAGCTTTAATTGAATAAATACCTCATTTAAAATCCCAGGTAGAGAACTTGATTTAAAACAGAGCTAATTTCATCACATAAAAATATATAGAAGCAATTATTTCAATGGTTTCAATAGAAAATCTTTTCCCTCTAGCAAACAGGATATGTTACAAATCTTGCCAGGTAATTGTTTTAGTTAAAAAATTTTTTTAAATATATTGAAAATATTGTTGAATACCTGAATAGCATTATATAAGGACCCTGGAGGCCCAGATATGCCTGTGTGTCCAAGGCACAGCATTAAAAATCACAGAGGTATCAAGATCATGGAGAAGAAAATGATGTGTGCCCCAGAATCTGAGGAAAATAAAATTTCCATTGCAAGAGTATATTTACTTTTAAGGAGCAGAAGCTTGAAACCTTCAATTAAACCTAAATGGAGTATTAGCACTTTTCAGTAGAAAGTTAAGTGGAAAATGGACACCAACAAAGTAATCACGTGTTACTTCCATGAAAACTGCACAGATTCCGTGGGTGAATGAGACAGACCTTGAATTGGCTCAAGATTTTAAAATTGTGGCATTTTGGAAGAAGAATCTAGATAAGACAAAGAGAGCTAACAGTTAAACGTTGTGAAAGCAAGTTGAAGAGCATCCCCTTCATAGAAAATGGTAATGTAGAAAAATACAAGAGGAAACCAGCCAGGAGCTGACTTACAGTCAATTTGTAGTGTGTGTGTCTGTGTGTGTATCTGTGTGTGTGTGTGTGTGTGTGTGTGTGTGTGTGTGTCGTGTGTAGGAGAGTGTTTACATAATAGTATAAGTGAAGAGGAAGACTAAACCATTCCACTTTGCAAAAGCATGGAGCAAGTCCTGATTCACTAGTGATAATTTGAACGATATAACTCTCTCCTTCTTTAGCTCTTAGTTTACCTGAAATGTCAGATGATGTCATTTCACAAATAAGTCAATTTACAGCTTTCAAGGTTTGCCAGTTCCCACAGCAAGCAGACCAAATAAATTTTTCTCCCTACAATAAAACTCTATTACTTTCTCTTCAAAATATTTGTGTATGTCCAATGTATCCTTATAAAATTTGAAAGTCAAGTGATTAATACTATATTTTCATTAACCACTCTTGAAAATAAATCATACTTATTCTGGATTAATTAAATATTTAAAGGCAAAATTTAATTTTTTTTAAAGTTATATAAAAAATAAAGAGTTTATTGAATAATACAGAAGTTTACTGCTTATTATTGGTTCAGGTTGATCAATAAAGTTTTTAAAAAAATTCTTATGCTACTAAGTAATGTAGAGGAGAAATATAATTATATTTAAAACATTCTCAGATAACAGTTAATTTAGAAATATGGAATAAATTTAGTGATTGCTTCAAAGAAATTCATGATGACATAATTTTGAATCTCTAAATGCAAAAATTAAAAGAATATAGTGTATGGAGTGGACCCCAATCTGGGGAACAGCCAGATTCATTTTAGGAATCTAAGTGTACTGTTTTTTTTGATCAATATATTGATATTTTTCCCCTCCTTACATTACAGTTTTTATAATTCATAGCCAATGATTAGTTTTAACCACATTAATCAAAACTGTATATCCTCTGTGAATAAGAATAATTACTGAATTAATTTGAGTAGCATTCAGAAAAGTTCCAGAAGACTTTCTGTGTAAGATATGGTTACCTGGCCCTAGATTTTCATGTTCACATGGTGACTGAATGCCATTAAAAGGATAACGTTTTAGCAGAGGTCATGAAAACAAAAATGAGAGCAAGTACAAAGGAAAGAAGGCCGCTACGGAGTAAGAGGATCTGCGTCGTGTGAACAAGGCTGGTGAGACACAGCCCATTCTGTCAGGGGTGGGTGCTCAGCAGATGCAGGCAGTCAGTCAGTCCACGGGCACCACAGCAGCACATCGAATGATGCAGGAAGACACGTGAGCTGAGCTCAACAGACCCACATACATGCCGAAGGAATCTGACTACTGAGTGGTGGGAACTGTGGTTGAAATGTTGAGACCAGAGAAGTCTTGAAGCACCAGATGGAAGTGGAAGAGGTGAGGCAGCAGACACTATGAGGGAGCAGAGAGAGGAGAGCGGAGCAGGTACACAGAGAGACGAGGGGAAAATTAGAGACCTGTGAAAAAGATGGTAGAGAAGCTGTTTACTAGAGCCACTTCATTCCTGACTGCCTAAGCACTCTTGGTTTTTCAATATTTGAGATGAGACAAGTGATTATTTTTCCCTCATACTTAAAGGTTTCTAGGAAAGACAACCACACTTTAATTTTTGGAATTGTCATTTGCATTATTTGCTTTCCTTCCTCCTTCCTTCATCCAATCAATAACTAAATATTTATTGATCATCTAATACATGAAGGCCACTATGTAGGCATGGGAAGATAAATAAGAAGCTGTCTTATATTTGAGGTGTTCACCCTTCTAGTACAGGAAGCAAAGACATCCTACTATAACTAAATTTGTTTTGTAGTGTTACATAATAATCAATTTTTCTGAAAAGAAAAATGCAATCTATTAGAATTATATAACTCACTGATATATTTTTTCATTTATAATTACCATCAGATCATTCAATGCATTCAGGATTGCTCCAAATGTCTTTAAGATGAGTTTACAGTGACAGTGAAATGCCAAGATATCTCTGGGGACATTTTAGGGGATGGTCTAGGGATATTAAGAAACAATGTAATGAATTAGGTAATGTTATAATAATCTAAGGGAGAGAAAAATTCATGAATTGAGAAAAATTCATGAATTGAGATTGAGCAGTAGGTAGTTATGTAAAATATTATCACTGCGGGAATCTGTGTGAAGGATATATGGGGATTCTATACTACTGTTACAAATTCTTGTAGTTTTAAACTATCATAAAATAAAAAACATATAATAATTAAAAATGAAGTTGTAAGGTAGAGAATAACTTCGATAAATATCAGTAAAAAAACCCCCAAAACTGGTGAAATACATTTAAATCTCAGTGTTGATTCTCACTGTCTTAAAAATAAACTGTGTCATAATATCCTACCAGTTCTGTATTTCATCCATAGTGTATTTCTGAAAAGTATAGTATGTATGAGTAGATCATATTTATCTTTTTAAAATTATACTCTAATTGAGTATAATTTAATTTAATAATTATACTAAATTAATTAATTAATTTAATAATTATACTCTAATTGAGTGTAATTTAATTTAATAATTATACTAAATTAATTAATTAATTGATTAAATAATTATACTCTAATTGAGTATAATTTTAAAAAGATAAATATGATCTACTCATACATACTATACTTTTCAGAAATACACTATGGATGAAATACAGAACTGGTACATTTCTACCCAAGAACCCAGCATCAAGTAAATCACAGAAATAAGCACCAATTCATCATATATATATTAATAAGCAAATATGCCCATGCACTAAGTATAAAACAATCATTGTTATGATTGAAATTGCTATAAAATCAGAAAAAGTGACCTGAAGATACTGATTTTATGAAGAGTCCTTCTGTATCATAATGTAAACATACAACATGATCAAGCACTGTCTAACATGATCTAAAAGTAAGGGTCTGGTGTTTGAAGACAGGATCTACATCCAATTTTTCTTCATGGTTCCCACTGAACACAAGCGATTCCCTGGAATGTAGGTGTCAATAAATAAAGTTTTTGAATTAAAAAATGAATGGAGGAACTTCCCTGGTGGTACTGTGGGTAAGACTCCACGCTCCCAATGCAGGGGGCCTGGGTTCGATCCCTTGTCGGGGAACTGGATCCCACACGCATGCCGCAACTAAGAGTTCACATGCTGCAACTGGAGATCCTGCGTGCCACAACAAAGATCCCGCAAGCCACAGCTAAGACCCAGGGCAGGCAAAAATAAATAAATAAATAAATAAATGGAATTTTAGAAAAATTATTTCTATAATACCAGCCAACTGAAACTCTCTAAAGGATTTGAACTGCTTTTTTCTCTGAGTAAAATATTATTATGGGACATTGAAGCATTTAGATATCATTCCTTTGACTCTAGTATATGCTCAAAATATTGTGTGTGTGAGTGTGTGTGTAGAAGATCATAATGAACATTTTAACAAATCAAGGACTTTCAATATTTTTCCCATTCACTCTCAATTTCATCATGGGTTAATGAAAAGGTACATGTGCCACAAAAACATAGGAGCAATCCTTTTTACTGTCCTTCAGTTTTCACTGCCCAGCAGAGGAGTGACTCTTACAAAGCATTTTACTTATTGGAAAGCTATAAAAAATTATTATGTAGGTCATAAGCCAAAATCGTATAAAAAGAGCTTCAAAACACCCCTTTTGAATTGTAAAAGTAGGCACTGACCTTCCTAAGCAATAGGAGCATTTTTTGGGCAATGGTTAAAATTACAATGCATGCCAGTTCCTTAGGAAACAATCACTAAAGCTTAATGAAACCTATTCTGTATCTGCTTCTTGCCAAGCACTGGGAGAAACCCTTTCAAGCAATATTTCATTTAGTATTCATTGAATATTCACAACAATTCTATTAGTTATTATCAGTAACATTTAACAAAAGAGACAACTGAGACTTATAGAGCTTAACTAACCTGCTTATGGTTACATTTATAATTTGTTGTCAAAACAAAATTTGAACTCAGGTCTGTTTTTTACAGGCCCAAACTCTAAAGCAGCTACCTGCCAAAGTGCTTGGAAGTAGAGAATGCCTTAAAGAAGATATCCTGGCCAAACTACTATGTCAGAGAAACTAAAAGTACTCATATTTATCACCTAAACATGATGAAAATTTATATGGTGGAGAGCACAGACAATTTCAGCTCATAGGTTGTAGGGAAGACTCTTTGTCAATCATTACTCTAAGTCTCTTCCTTCTTTGGCTTTTTTTCTTTTGGTTACTGGCTTTCTTTTTCAATCTCCCATTTTGCAACAAAAAGCTGCACCCTGAGGCTTTGATCATTGCTTATATGCTCACTGGAATTGGAAAGAAAAATATACTCATTTAGAGAGAGCAAAGAAGTGAATGAAGAACTAAGAGAATATGAGCAGGAGACTCTTCAAGCTTCTACTATTATCAGTCTAAATAATTTTAGGCAAGAGAAACTGGAATCCACTCTCACTGATTATTAAATGTAAGTATCCTTCATTTCATACCTTTGATCAAGAACAGAATATTTATTTATATTTTAAAAATGAATGAAACCCATGTAACTATGGAATAAAAAGATGTACAAACACCCACAAAATGGACAGTATCATCTCCATTATAAATATGTGTGATGGGATACAAGATATTTTTGAAATGATCTGTATATAATACAGGAGTTGAAAATTTCTAGTCATTTGCTACTTAACTGTAAATTAATTTATTGAGAATAATAATCTGTATCTTTTTGCCAATTGTTTTAATTGACTTTTAGGTCAATTTTTATCACAGTAATGTTGATAATTTGTCATCAAAATTTTCTCTCCCTGGGATGCCCTTGGGTAGTCCAATCTAATTACAAGTTAAGGAGTATAAAAATCAATATAAACTTTATCAGTATTCTTGATTACAAAAAAAAGTAATGATTATAGCATAAGACTTTAAAATTTGTCATAATATGGTTTTTATTTGATTTATGAATTGTTAAGCATCTGATTTAATCACTAGTCATTCTAAAACCAGAATGCATTAATATTGATTAAACTAAAATATAATAACTCTATCTTGATTATAGATTTTCTTAGGAGTCTAAGTTGAACAACATTATGCCAGTAAAAATAATTTTATTATATTGCTACTTTCTGAAAATACAAACAAGATAATTATAAGGACAGAATGAATACATGTATTTGGATAAATCACTTTTAGGGGTATTACTGGTAAGCAGGGCAGTATAGTTGAGAATAACTAGTTAATTAAAATGTGCAATGATGAAAATAGCCTTAATTACAAATGCACAGTTAAACTGAGTGGTCAAAGAAACCAAATCCAAGTATAATTATATAGTAAATCATAAGACACAAGGTATGGCCCATTACACATTTGCCCAATGTCATAATCCAAGGAAAAGTTTCAATGGCCAAGAAATAGTCAAATTGCAAAAGCCCTTCATAATCTAGTAGGAAAAAAAATAGCACACACATTTAAAAAAGAATATTAAAGAGTTTTCCAATGTCCCAGAATATACACAGACCATGTAGGAGCAGCACTTAAAAAACAGCCACAACAATAAGAACCTGTAGCATCTGACAACCCTGACAATGACTAATAAGTTCTTGGCCAAATTATATATTTCAGAAGTGCTAGTTCCAAGACTATCTGGAATAAAACTTACATAAGAATTAGAAAATATTAACACAGTGCTAAACCAGTGTTTGTTGAATCTGAACTCACATCATGTTGTCTTTTACTTGACTAATTAAATACTTTTTGCCAGGCATTTCATTATGCTGCATTGTGCCTTACAGACTGCAAGTAACACAGGGGCAAACAATAGGGAACATTCAAACATTAGAAAGCAACTTGAAGTCAACTCCAGATAAACTAGGCAGAAAGATAGGAAATATCACAAAAATCCTTAGCGCTTTTGGATGACTTTGGTTTTTGGTCTTACCACGTCCTGATATTACTTCTGATCATGGGACTTGCTCTCAAACCTCCTCAAGGGTTGGAAACAGTCATATCCACTTTGGTAATCTTTTGACCTAACCTTGACTGCACTTGCAATGGATATTTATGAAAAAGAGAAAAATCTCATCACAGAATATTTGAAATCTATCCCATTATACATTGGAGGATTAGATGTATTTCAAAAGTTATTGCTATTGAGCCTGTACCCCAGGTCAGACTTTTTAAAATTACATCTATTGATGGGCTGTTTTGAGATTGGTGCATGTGTGTGCACTTCATCACAGCTTAACATGCAAAAGCAAGAACACTTAATGAAAAAATTAGGTTACGTCAAATGTAAAAAGCTATAAAGTTTTATGTATTTTTAAAATATAGATTTAATATTTTATTATATATCAATACTTTATTAGTCTTTATGGATGTTCTTCCCTGTATATGAGCAATATCACATTTATAAGTTATGATTTTTGTAATTACTGAGAAATTGGATAGTGGGTAGAAATGTTTACTGATATAAATATTAAAATATCCCTATCTTTTGGGAATTATGCAAATTTTAATCCAAAATACGGCAATATTTAAAAATTATAGTTATAAATAAATGTTGATCTTCCATATAATATGTAACAGTATCTATATGTTCATTTTATACATACACATATGTGCATTAGTGTTTATGTTCATTCTTGGGAAGCATAAAAACAATCCTCAGAAAATTCTTTGCCTTTTCATTTCTGGCTAAGGAGGCATTGATACAATCTATATCAATAAGGAAAATAGCAGAAGTGCATACATTTTAAATAGTTTGTCAGCAAGAAAATTTATTTTCCATACCCTCCAAGAAGAAAGATAAATCGTGTATTTACATAGGTTCACAAACACACAGGTTTTTAAAAGGCAAAATATTTGAGTTTACTATCAAAGAGATTTATATTTGAAACATGTTGAGTTGCTAAAACCTGTATGTAAGAATAGTTAAGTGGCTTTAGAAAAATGTTAACAGTTTTTCAGAAAAGGCTAATTAACAAAGTTCTATTTTTCTTGCAGTTCTTTTTTAGAATCATAGAATATTAGAGGCACATTATTTTCTTTGGGTGAAGGAGTAGATAGCAATTTACTGACCACAAATTCTTTCATTGCTGTGAAGTCCTTTAGTAAATTACTCCTCATTCCTGCTCCCTTATGCATTTGCCTCTAGCCACTTAATACTGCAGGTATTATCATCCCAACTTATACGAAAGGAAACTAAGATTCAGAAAGTTTTATATTGTGTCAAATATCTTAGAAATGTCAAGGCCAGTTAGTGCACTCAGAACATCTAACTCCATCTGTTAACCAGCTGGCAGTACCGCCCACAGAAATTTCCAAGATTTACAGATTGAACATATTAATTTATGTAAAAGACTGGGTCAATCAGAAACTATCATGCCCTGTTACGGAAACTCAGAGAAAAGAAAGCCCAGAGGTAAACTTTGACAGTACCAATCCATATGGGGGAGCATTAACCTTGGGCAGTGAATGTTTCCGGTATTTTCATCCTGATGATCCTAAACAGTGAATTCATTTTACTTTCCTAGTTTTGATCCTGTGGTTATTGTATAACTTTCTGAGTATGATTTATATATCTGCCTACTAGGAGAAACAGCAGTAGACACTGAGTCTGCTGGTACCCAAGACAGCTATATTTCTCATCTACTGATAAGTTTGCATTCTGAGTATAAGCATCAGGGTTATAAGACAGTGAATGTGAGTTTAATATTGAGTAATGGATGCCCCCTAGGTGTGATAATATGGTCAGTTTTCCAAGCTTGTGACCCTGAAGGCTATAGTGTAGACTAAGGTAAATTCATGAAATAATAAATACTCTTTTGTATCATTTTTTACCTTAGGCAGGTACAGCACACATACAGGCATGCACATACATACATACATACACACTCTTTATAATATCAACCTTACAAAGGACGTAAGGAATTTTGGCTTTCTTTTTCATGTCAATTTTATATTGCAGTAATCCACAAAGCCTAGTACCTCAATACTAGGTTTATAATCAATTCTAATAATCAAATGTGTATTTTGCAGGCAATGTCCAAGTTACAAAAGACATATACTGTTGCTACTAATGAGCTAAATGTTTTTCAAATCCTCTAAACTCATAACCTTAGCATTAAATATAAATATAAATATGAATATCTGCCACTTTTATCTGAAAAAATCAGACTTCTTGGTTAAAATGACTTAAGTATAATGTTATTGTGTTCGATATGTCTATACAATTTGCCAACAAGGCATACATGAAAGCAATAATAATAATTTCTTGTTACTGTTATCAATAAGCAGCTGACAGGGTTCCTCATTAACACTCAGTTAATTCTTTAGACAGAATTTATTAATCACTGTGCATTATACTTAGGATCTGTAAAGTTGATTTTCTTACCAAAATAAAAATAAAGAATTTTCTGAATTCAAGTTTAATATGATCCATTCAAACTACCTTAAGGAGTAGAAACATTTAGCAAAGTCGTCTTCATAATTTTAGGGAATTTTTGTAAATCTTTCTATTTACTAGTAGGCATTAAAGTACTAAAGTATGTTATAATGAGAAAAGTTATACATATAAATTGCCTATCCAGCTAAATATAATCATTACTAATTACCTCCAATTACCTCTCTACTCTGCTACTCTGCTCTTTTTTTGGACTTTCAGCTCCTGTTTTCCACATTGAGAGGTTTTGATTGTGTGGCACCTCATTAATTACATGGGTTACGCATCAAATTTGGACCACTTGATATTTGATGTTTCTTTGATGTATTCTTCTGAATAAACTCTGTGGCTTTTTGTACCTGTAAAACTTACAAACCTAGCAAAATTTCGTTGAGTATGAAGAGGATACTAAAATTTCAGTTTATGAAAGGGGATATATCTAAAAAATATTAATAATTCTAGAATCTGCAAAGAAACACTGAAAAATTTGCCAATGATCTAATTTGAACTGTATATATTTTCCACCAAAAATTTGGAAGGAATATCTTTTCCCTACTACCTACAAGTAGCTCTAGTGGTATATAATGTCAAACACCTTAGACATTGAATGGTCCTGAGTGGCTAAGCAGAACTATTCTACAGCTACTGACCTTTTCTACAGAAATGTAAATGTAGGTATGGTGGTACTCTTTCTATGCATCCAAAGAGTCCATTTTGTGTCTTGTTTTGTTTTTTAATAATGAGTCAGAAAAAATGTCCTAGTAATCACATATCACTCAGATAAATGTAATCACACCACTCAAATAAACTTTTCCAACTCATTTGATCCATTAGGCAGTCAGAATCTCACAGGTTAGTTTGTAAACTGAAACTTAAGTGGTTCTTTATTTTATTTATTTATTTTTGGCCGTAAGTGGTTCTTTAAATATAACTTATCTCACTGCTGCTTTATGTGAAGAACTATCACAAAACTCTAAACTTTCTTTGCTTTTTGTTTTTGGATTTTTGTTTCTGAATTTCAGAGACAACCATTTCTCTACACTTGCATTCTGTACCAAGTATGTGCTCTGGGCATTACAGTGTATAAGTTGTAAAAAATGGAAAGGAGCACAGCAGGGCCTTGAGAATGGCCCATTCTTTTGTTTTCTGAAAAATCCCTTTACAACAAATACCTTTTTGAAGCTGAAGATATGGGCTAGCTTATGTAAATACATTTCTGCAAATGCAAATTACACACATGTATTTAAATATGCATTAAGATGACTGAAAGGAATGGAAACAATGGACCAATGGTAAATGAAATGCATAAGGGGTGTGCGCGTGTGTGTGTGTGTGTGTGTGTGTGTGTGTGTGTGCATTTGAAAAAGGGAGAAAGAAAAGTTTGTAAGGAAGGAGATGCTTTGTAAAAGAGCAGAATATTAGATAAAAACAGCCAAACATTATAGAATAAATGAAGAGAAAGAATGTGGAAGTTGGTAGAATATAACCTTTTCTGGGGTCTAGTTGTTCAAACATTCTGGATATGGAATAAGAGAAACAGTAGCTAACTCAAATTTTCAACTTTAACTTGCCTGCATCTCATTCCAAATACATTTTTTAAAAGTGTAAGAGGATAAAAAAATGTAGACAACAAAAAAACATGAAAAATAAATATATAGGTTTTCTGTACTTTACATAACTGATTTAAACTTCTTCATGAGTGCCAATTTCTATGTTGAGGTGGAAGAGAGTGAGGAAGGGTAAATAACATATACTTTTCAATTAAAGTTATTTCAGTTTTCCAGTGTCAACAGTCTCATGTGAGATCAGCACAACAGTCAGCCAATTCATAGTCCAGCTTTATAGCACAGTCATTTTTTATGATGATGTGTGAACTTCAGGGGAGCTTAAGTGGCCTTATCAAGTTGGGGAGGGGGGCTCGTCATGCACATGTGGATCTTTTTCTTGTCTTTTAGAATTCTTTCCGGCCCACGATAATTATGGCCATTGTCCTGCCTTATTTCTGGACATCATATTGGCATCAGGCCATACTTCACTCTTGGTGAACTGTGTGTTGTGATTTTGGCAAAATCAAGGCAGTGGAATTACTCTTGCTGTTGACATAACCCTATCTGGCTCTCACAGATCTTTTGAGTCCCCAGACATATTCATGATCTACCTCCTGGCTAAAGATGTCTACTCTGCAAGCTCTATAATAGAATTTCCTCATCCAGGGCATCAGAAGTCCAATGGAAGCCATATGTTCTCTCATCATACTAATTTCTATTCTCTTGGAAGCCTACAAGAACTCCTGGATTTCTTCAAAATCACACAGTTGTTGAGTGGGATTTAAGACAGTATCTATCTATCTATCTATCTATCTATCTATCTATCTATCTATCTCCCGGCCTAAACAGGCCAATCACATTCCCACTCTGCTTTAGTAACACATATCAATGTGGGGGCTCAGTGTAAGGCTCCCCAAAATTCAAAAAAGAGGTGGGAAAAATATAATTGGTGTTCAGCTACTTCTTCAATCTAGATGGTATTTCAATAGTTTATCATTTTATTTCCTCCAAAGTGAGGAAAAAGAAACCAAACACTTTTCTTTTGTGAGTTTAAGTTCTAAATCTTACTTACCTACCACTTAATAGTTTAAGTGTAAGTGAAAGAAAATGCTAGGGGATTTTCCTGGCCTAGTAAGAGTTGGTGCAAATCGTCATGTGTATTTGCATTGGAAGATTAGAAGACTATCCACTAAGGAGGAAGTCCTTAAAATAATGTAAAGCAATTATACTCCAATAAAGATGTTAAAAAATATATATATATAAAATAATATGGATTTATGGGTGTTTTAAACCTTAAGCCATCTGGTCTTTTTCTTTTTAATGGATTAAAAAATAGCTGCTTGAGATAGACTAAGAGTTTTTAATCCATTAACTTCCAATTTAATATAGACAAAAAGTTAGATATCTATTAGACTAAATTGGAAGCTTTCTTATTATTCTGTATATTTGCATAGCCTTTGAAATAGTAATTTCTTAGTGGTTCCTAGGATGTGTGAGGTTTCCTCTTTGTAATGGTCACTGACCTTCTTAAATGATGCAGATGAAATCACTTCTCAATACAAACTTGGTTAGAACTTGATAAAATAAAGCTTGGAGTTTGAGAAATAAAGATGCATTTAAAAAAAATCAAAAGTTTAAGAACCCTAGCATCTAACTTCCTCTTGCTAACTTCTTTCACTTCTTGAGCCCTCCTTCCTGAACTGGTAAATCTCTTTTTACCTTCTTCTTCCTGTTCCTCAGAGACTACTCTGTCTTACTATGACTTACTGTTTAAAGAACCAGTTAATAGGAGACAATTTACAGCAGTTATTTCAAAATACGATAAAACAAAGATGTTGATATGAATTTGAATATTCAATTGTGTTACTGAATATCCCCACTCACTTAGTGTTTGCACAGAGAGATTAGTAACACAAGAAAAAATGTTTGTGAACTCTAAAAAGCTGTTATAGTTTCTATGGAGGAGGGTAACATGGGTGGCCAAGCTATATTTCCCTGTCAGGAGAAAGGGGAGTATAAGATTGAACAGATAAAAATAGAGAAAGACGTCTATTAACAAGTGCAATTGTTTTGTTTTATTTTTTTCCATCGTAGAGATTATGAGGTCAATCATAAATCTGACTCCTGTACTCCTCTCCATTCTAAATGGTTCATGAGAGATACCCCTAAAAGTGGTTAGGTCAACTAGATGTCTTTCACTCTGAGAGAACATAATTTTAAAATACATGTCAAGATGGTCTATCTTGTACATCTTTTCAAATACACATTTTCCTCTGTTACAATAGTTTAATTATTGAAACATATCAGCTTTTCCTCCATCCCACATTTGTTTTTGGTATCTTTACTTATTTATAGCCATGTTTCCATCTGAGTTCAATGTTTAGCTGAGGTAGTTTTAAAGAAGGATTTATTGTGCACAATTTTATGTGAAGCTATGTTTAATTACTGAGAATATAAATACAAATAAGAGACAAGCTTTGCCTTCAGGAATTCCATAGTCTAGTGGGAGAGGATGAAACATAAGCAGGTGATATAAATGGAGCAAGAGTGGAACACTCTAGATTCCGTGGAGCACCAAGGACCCAAACTGTGGATGTGAACAATATATATATAAATACAACCCCAGGGGCTGGTGTCAGAGCACAGGTTAGAAGAATGATTAAGATTTTCCTCTTAGACACACACAGAAACGTCTTCCAGGAGGAAGGAACAATAAAAGGAAGAGCATCTACCAGTAGATGTCCATTATTGGAGCATAAAATTTTGGATATTCAGTGGTGCAAATGAGGCAGGAAAGTTAGGCAGAAATCAGGTTGTAGAAGACTTTGTACGCCACACTAAGGAGCCACTTGATTTTTACCTATTAGGCAGTAAGAAGCCTTTGAAATATTTTTAAGGTCTATCAACTATGCATTTTAGAAAGCTGACTATAATTCCAGTAGGAAGAATGACTTTGAGGTGGGTCAATCAGGAAGCTATTTGAAGTACATGATGATTAATTTCACGTGTCATAGTACCCATGCATTTGGTCAAACACTGGTCTGGATGTTGCTGTGAAAATATTTTTAGGTGAGACTAATATTTAAATCAATAGACTTTGAGTAAAGCAGTTTACCCTCCATAATGTGGGTAGGCTACATCAAGTCATTTAAAGGTCTTAAAAGAAATGTAGGTTGCCATGGCTAGAACTTCCAAAACTATGTTAAATAATAGTGGTGAAAGGGGGGTGGCTGGGATGAATTGGGAGACTGGGATTGACATATATACATTAATGATACCATGTATAAAATAGATAACTAATGAGAACCTACTGTACAGCACAGGGACCTCTACTTAATGCTCTATGGTGACCTAACAAAGAAATCTGTCACTATCACTTGAGTTTGGTGGAGCCTCAAAATCAGATAGGAAAGTGGGAAGTCTTAAGAGTGAAAAAAGAAAAGGCTTCAATATGCTGTCATTACAGGCTGTTGACTTGGGAAAGCTGGAGGTGGACTAACTAGACGTGGAGAATTTTATGTGATTGCTTTGATTTTGTCTTGAGTTCGAAGTTGGGGCAAAAGATAAAAAAGCTGGCAGTCAGTGACTAAGTCCTGACCACTCTGGGCTAATTGCTATAGAGGCTGTGAGTAGGAATTCTGCTGTCATAGGTGGTCTGGCTATTGTCCATTTGTCACAGTACACTTAGTCTTTTAACCTGTTAATTCTAACTAGTTTCAAATGTCAATTGAGAGCTTATAAACATTTCTCAAAAACATTTCCCTATATGACATTAATCCAGATATATTATGAAATGTAATTTATTGGAAAAAGAAAAGATTTTCTACTTTAAGAACATTGAACCATTACTAAACTGGAGATTTAGAGCTGGTGAGGCAGTCCTGTTAAAGTTATTATTCATCTAAAAATAAAAATAAATAAATAATCTTGGATATATCCGGTAAAGAATAAACAAAAACCACAGTAGTACGGCATCTTAGATCTGAGTTAAAATTCTGGCTCCTCCACTTAACTAGCCATGCGTTTTGGACAAGTTAATTTAACCTCTAAGTGGGGCTAATAACAGTAACTTCTTTCTTGGGTTGTTAGGAGAAATGAGTTAACATGTGAATAATAGTAGCTTTTATGATTTGTAATTCTCATAATTATCTATTTTATTATTTAGTATTATTTCCTCAGTGACTACAATGAGGTAACTTACTCATTATAGTTATCCACCAAATAAAAGACTATACTTCTTGAATAAAAAGACATAATCTCATCCACTTACTGTATTATAAGATCTTGACCATCTATGATACTACATGATTAAATATAAATGGAATAACTAAAGCTACCATTATAAAAAGTAAAAGTATCTTTGAAAGCTAAAATATTTGACTATTAATATTCACTGCTATTTTTAATGGATGCATTTATATTAACAGGCATTGTCTCAGGCTGTGCTTAATTGGCAAACAATTTCTTTTCATAGCAAACAGCAGCTGTCCATTTATATATTAAATATATATACTTAATGCCAAATTTGATATATTCATTATTAATTTTATTAAAAAACTCAAACAAGACACATTCTCTATTAGGTTACTCTCTAGAGAACTACATCCTTCAAAAATTAGGATTATAAAAGTCTGATTCATTGCAATTTTAAGTAGCATATGTTGCACTCTTGTAAGCAAGGTTAAAAATACCATTCAAACACAGAATCTTAAGGAGGAGATTACTGTAAATAGAATTAAATCCTTAGCTTAATCACTGAGATGAAAATAATAAATTCTAAGTCAGGTAGCTCAGATAATTTTCCAGAGTATTTCTGTGGGAAATATAATGATTTGTCTTACACTGGAAATATTGTGACAAAGTGTCAATTAATAAATGAAGCTATAAATTCATTATATAAAGATAAAACATATTATTCCATATTTGATTTTCAAGATACTGTATATTTTCAAATTAATTTAATGATCTCTAGAAAATATGGTAGTGTCATTAATATCATAAATATACCTTTTCCATTAATTTTGCAGATTCCATTAATTTAGAAAAGTCAGCTCATAAGTAATTCTAATGTTGTTTTCCAAATAAAATTTGTAAAATATTAATGAATGACTATTTTAAATTCATGAAATCTCAGATTATAAAAGCTGATTATGAATATTTAATACAAAAAAGTTATCCTTATGTAGTATTGTTTCGATTGATTTTAGGTGTATTTTCCCACACTATTCTTTAATGAATTCATTTTTTCTATATTCTAAATATTTATTGAATTAACGAGTCCCTGGATAGGAATGCAATAAAATGGAGGAAAGTTTTAAAAATGTAATTAGAATTGTGTGAAGCTAGAGGTCAGAGAAAGTAAACACCTGTAAAATATTAACCATACATTCAAAACAACAATCTATATTTCCCATTCCCAATTCTGCTAATTATTGGAATGTAAATTATTGAATTTACATTAAAAACTTACCTGACCTTATTTTATTAACACAGCTTTATCTGAGGGCTAATTTCTATTCTCGTTCTAATCTAGAAAGAATAAGCAGAAAAAGCAATAAATTCAAGAAAGATTTAAGGCCCCTGGAGTTTAGAATTTACACATTATATACTGCTCTTTCCCTTCCTTCCTCTCAGGCACAAACACTGGCTAATTAGTTCCTGGCTTTTATTTGAGAGACCAAAGAAGAACAAAAGGTCAGGACAGGTTTGCATTGCTGACACTGTTAAATTCTGCTTGGAGTTTCAGAATTTAGATTCAGGTTGTTGTTTGGAATATAGTAGTATTGCTTGAAATATTTAATTTTGTAATGATTCAAAATGAAGATTTTATTTCTTGCTGTTTATGTGTTTGTTTATGAATGTGATGTGACTGTGAGCAGACACTGACTGTGTACTGTCAAGAGCCTGTCAGAATTATGCTGGAATTCAAGGATAGGTGATTTGCAATTACAATTTTGCTACCCAAATACCCAATTATCAGCATTCTGGAAAGTAATGTTTAATAATTAATCACCAATACCCTGCCGAAGTGATGCAGAATCATGGATTTAAATTTTAGATTGATAATTTCTATATTTGTTTATAAATAACATCTTCTGAAACAGAAGCTTTATGAAACAAAATTTATAAGCAAAAGTTTATAAAACAAATTATTAAAGTAAAATGACTTATCAAACTTTTTGTTGCACATCTACTGAATTATATGCCTTCTTTGAGAATATAGAGCTACATAATTGATCAGAAATCAATTTGTAAGGTAATACAGTTGACTCTAAATAAGAGTGTCAGTTGCCTTTGGTGGAAAGATGCTATGATAGCAGTTACTTTTTTCTAAAATAAAAAGAGTAAAGTCAGTGTCTCCATATTGATTACAGGAGAAAAAATGAGAACTAATATGAATCACACGTTAATTTCTTCCAATAGCCATACAATTTGCAAAATTAGGGTTGCAAATATTAGCTTACCATATCTCAAAATGAACCTCTATAGGTATAGACTTGTATCACAAAGACTTAAAGGGCTAAAGAAGGATTTCAGGGACAACATTCAGTATGGAGAATGACAACAAAACAGGTCTAACTTTTCCATAATTATTTCTTTAAGGTGACATACCAATACGTAAACTATCAACAGGTTACTAAAAAACATTAAGAATGCATTTTTAAACTAAAAGATAGAGAAATCAGCCAATTACACTCTATGTTGTCTACAAGGAATAATACAAATAGTTGTATTGAATTGACTTGAACAACATTAATGCCCCTGGAATAACTCAAGATTCGTAGTTTAGTGAACAAATCAAGGGAATATATTTACTCTTTACTGTAGATATGACTAAGCATGACGTTTTGTATTGGAAGGCCAGAGCTCTATTAAGTACAGGAATATGGTTTTGGTTGATTTTTAAAATGTATACATATTTATATTTTATATATAATGTCAGTAGATTTTCTTTTTTTATGGCCATTTTAAGTTCACAGTAAAATGTAAGGAAAGATACAGAGATTTTCATATACCCCTTGCCCCCATAAATGGACACCCTTCCCCATTATCAGCATTCCAGCCAGAGTGGTACATTTATTACAATTGATGAACCTACATCAACACATCATTATCAACCAAACTCCATAGTTGCTTGGTTTTTCTGATTGGCGAAACTTTGTAAGGCATCAGCAATTTTTGTTTGCCTCCAATCTCAGTATTCCTCCATTTGGGAGACACT
Source organism: Eschrichtius robustus (assembly GCF_028021215.1). NCBI lineage: Eukaryota > Metazoa > Chordata > Mammalia > Artiodactyla > Eschrichtiidae > Eschrichtius > Eschrichtius robustus. The sequence goes on along the minus strand of NC_090844.1, from coordinate 20,495,674 downwards.
TAAAAAGCTTAGGCCAAATGAGTATAAAATTACTCAAGTACTAGGAGAATTAATAGTAGGAAATTTTATAGAGCTAGAGATAAATGATTCCCAGGAAGAATTCCTATCCACAATTTTAATGAAATAAACCACTGCTATTTATTTTTAGAAGGGAGAAAATACAAATAAAAGTGTTTACTTAGTGAATGATTTATCTTTCACAATTTTTATTAAAATAAGATTACAATTGGAAAACTTTCAGAGTAATAGCATATTGCACTTGCTACTTTAAACATGATTTTTAGGAAGAACTGAATATATATTGTTTATTGGCTTCATGAAGACAGCTCTTCATGCAAAACATGGATTGCATTCTAAATAGGAATCTTGATTGGATACAATATGTCAGTTAAATAAATGAAGGAGGTAGTCCACACAGTGGTTGTGGTAGAACCACATGAGTTTTGCTACTTTATAAGATTTATAAGTTTATTTTGCATTTAAGCAAAAGTAAAGAATATTCACAACAAAATTATCAAGTCAAGTTAACTGAATGAAGCTACCAATTGAAAACAGCAGAAAGCAACGTCCTGTTTTAAAATATGCACATATATCACTGTATGTATAGGAATCAGACCTGGTCAGTCAGAGGGAAAGTCAAGTACTTTCATCATTAACAAAACATAATCAAGGCAGTCAGGTTAGGCTTCTTCCCACCCAGAGGGAAAATAGAGGTCAGAAGTCTAGTTACACAGCTTAACCTGTTTCCTAGGGGCTAAATTCACTTTCATATAAAAATCATTGATGAGGAAAATTAAAATATTTCTTGATCTTAAATTCAATGGCTCATAACTAAAGATTAGATTTCTATATGGGTTTTTCCAGGTCAATAAGATTTTTCTGATGCACTTAATATTATTTTTAGAAGACAGACATCGGAACAAGTTGCTGATCTAGGATCAGGTGTGTCTTTTGTAAAATATGGATTGGTCCCATCTTGGCCGATGAAAGTCTAATTTCATCCTAAAGAAAATAGCTTGTTGTCTCTGAAAATCAAATACAAATTTCTCCATTTTCTTAAGTAAAACAAGACAATTGGCATAGTACTATTTTTAAGTTCCCATTAAGTATTATTTCATAAGGTCTTTAAAACATTTAGATTTTCACTAATAACCCATATTTTTGGATTTAATTCCAGAAAAGAAAACAAGCCTTTTTATATTGAGTATAGTGAATTCACTATGATTCACACAGATTTCTACTGATTATAAAATACGTAGCCACTGAATAAAGTTTACAAAAAAGTACAAGAAGAAAGTTGGAAAAAGAAACTTATAAGAGCACCACTGAAAGGTAATTGCTATTTAATATTTTGCTTTTATTTAAGATACTGGGTTGGCCAAAAAGTTCGTTCGGGTTTTTCTGTAACATCTTACAAAAACCAGAACGAACTTTTTGGCCAAACCAATATTTTTCTAAGCAACTCTTTTTAGAGATGCTATAATACTGCATATGTTATTTTAAATATGTCTTTTCACTTGATTCTATAGTATAAACACTTATTCAAAGTCATTAATATGATTTTGAAACTTAATTTTTAATGATTAATATTGCATACATAAATTTATTACTATAAACTTAACTCCCACTTGTGTTTAGATCTTTATGTTGTTTTTACATACAGAAGATATACTTATTTGGACATAAATTTTTCTCTACTCTTCTGATTATTTTTTTAGGGTACATACCTGATGTCAAGTTACTCTAAAGGCCTAGAATTCTAAAAAAAAGGTACAAGTTTCAAATTATTCTTTATAAAGGAAAGGAAAAATCCTTTTGTGCTGTCAAGCAATAACTTAATATTGTCATTACTTTTAATAAAACTTCAGGGTAACTATCTTTAAGTTGTAGGATATCTGGTGATTATAAAAGTAAGTATGTTGTGTATTTGCATCTAAATATAGATACACACATACACATGCACATATATACATATATACACATATATATTGAATATAGATATATTAAAGTGTGTAATATTTCTGCAATTAAACTAGTACTAAAGGGAAAATAAAAAATATATGGTAATTTGATAAATTTGAAAATGGTACTTAAAACATTGACAACACCAAATGCTTGTGAAGATGTGGAGCAACAAAAACCCCCATTCACTGCTGGTGGAAATGCAAAATGGTACAACCACTTTGGATAACCATTTGGCAGTCTCTCACAAAATTAAACATACTCATACCATATGATCCAACAATCATGCTCTTTGGTATAACCCAAAGGCATCGAAAAGTTATGTTCACACAAAAACCTGCACATGGATGTTTACAGGAGCTTTATTCATGATTGACAAAACCTGGAAGCACTCAACATGCCCTTCAGTAGGTGAATGTATAAATAAATTGTGGTACATCCAGACAATTATTTAACACTAAAAAGAAATGAGTTATCAAGCCATGAAATACATGGAGGAAACTTAAATGTGTTTAACCAAGTGAAAAAAGCCAATCTGAAAAGGCTACATGCTGTATAATTTCAACTACACGACATTCTAGAAAAGGCAACACTATGGAGGGTTGCCAGGTTTGGGGATTTCCGGTATGAGTGGAGAGGGGGGGATGAATAGGTGGAGCACAGAGGAATTTTATATCAGTGAAACTGCTCTGTATGATACTATTATATAATGTTTGACACATGTCATTATTTAATTGCCCAAACCCACAGAAGGTATAACATCAAGAGTGAATCCTGATGTAAACTATGCACTTTGGGTAATCCATGATGTGTCCATTGATTTTAACACATGTGCCTCTCTGGTGGGGATGTTGATGGTGTACATGTGTGGGGTCAGAGGGCGTGGGGGAACTCTGTACTTACTGTAAACCTAAAAGTGCTCTAAAAAAAAATCAAGCTTATTTGAAATTCTAAAAATAAAAGAGATATTTAGCTCTTGTTTTAATTGCGTTTCTTAGGATACAAGTGAAGTGGAGTCTATTCATCCTATGAATCTTGACTGCACATGTGACTTTCTTTGGCTAATAGAAGGCTCAGACTTGAGTGATGACGGCCAACAAGTTTGGGTCTTAGACATCTAGAGGTCTTGCATATATCTACGCTCTTCTTGGAACTTCTAACCTGTTTAAAAATGGCTAGTTTATTGGAAGAAGAAAGACATGTGATCCAAGTGAAATGACTGTCAAGTATGGGGATGAGGCATCCTAAACCAGCCAAGCTGCAAGCTGGCTAGGACAGCTGACTGCAGACCCACGAGGAAGCGCTGCCAACATCAGATGATGGAATCACCCAGTTAATCCACAGATTCCCGATTTAAATTAATGTTGATTATTTTAAGCTACTGGGATTTGTGTCTGTTACGCAGCATTCTTGTGGCAATAGATCACCAATACACTGAACTTGTTTAAAATGCCTGCTAGTATATGAAAAGTTGAGTATGCCTATAGTTAAAACAGTGCTCACATTTCTTATTTGTACAAGTGGCAGAAAAAGTTATAGCAAGTATCATGACTCTGTAGTTCTGTTATAATTAATATGCTATGAATATGATAATGAATCAAAAAATAGAGAAACAGAACATAAACTAATATTAGCAGACAGTAAAGAAAGAACCTCACCCCATTTCAAAATTAACTAGAAAATATTCAATCTCATGCCCCTATAAAAATGTATGAGGACTTATATGTGAACTTATTAAATTACTGTCAAATAGTAGAATATTGCTTATGTAGAAAAATTGTATTTTGGCTACACTGGCACGTGAATAACATCAACAGTAGAATGATTCCTAAGCAGGTGAAGCAAATTTGGCCTGCAGTGTTAGATAAACAAATATTCAAATATTAATTCAGTCACTTTTTAATTGCATGAATTTGGGCAAAGTTTTTTATTTTAAAAGAGATAATAATATGCATCTCATAAAAATGTCCTATTATGTAACACAAACTGTAACTGTATGTAAAGTACCTAACAAACTGTTGCATGAATACTTGTTCCCTTTCCTTCTTTACTAACACCAATTTCTATGTTTCTTTAAATACCTAGGTATTCAGGTATTTTAAATAAATTTATAAGAGTTTTCCTAGTGCAAATCTGGTTATTTTGTTTGTTTTTTTGCAGCTCACTAACCAGAGCTCTTAGAGAAACATAAAGTGACAATATTGCTTTTAAGTCATCAATCAAGACTGAAGCATATCAGAGAAAAATTAACTAGGTTAACCGAAAAACAGAGTCCAATTCATAAAATTGCAACTCACTGGAAGTGAGATTAAAAGGCATATTATAGTGGAGATGCACACAGGTTTTACACATTGTTTAAGCAATTTGTATTGCTTCTTAATAATCATATTTTTTGGACATTAATGAACACTGAAAATAAATACTTCTTTTGTAATGAGTGCACACACATGCATATTTGGGTCATGCTGATATTTAGGTTTTACACTTCCCTCCTCCGACTAAAACTAAAACTAGCATCAGGAGATAAACTTGGTCAGTTTGTATGAAGACTTTTAACAATGCCCAGTGCTTTTTCAGTTTAGTTTAAGTTAACCCCTTGATCAAGAAGAAATAAAGAGGATATGAGAGATAACAGAGGCTTAGCCTATTTCAAAATTTCTTAAGCTCAGAAATATACAAAATTTTCAATAGCAGAAATATGTGAATCACAAGAGAACAGATATATAATTCTCTAATGACATTATTCAATGGAATTTACAAGTTGAAATACAGCTGAACACTGCTGAAGCTGTATTATGGACCATCATGCATGCTTTGGGAAGGAAGCTGTGAGCTACCCCAAAGATGATAGCCATCAGCCGATATAAACAGCTTCTGAAACAGTGTAATTATTTGCAAAGGTGCTGTAATGGTGAATTTCCGGAAATATTTAAAACTAAATATTAAACTATTTAGCAAACTAAATCTGCTTATAATAAATAGTATTAACATCTTGTATCAGTACTATTAATTTATTATGTAGTACTAACATATATTTGATCTGGGAATGAGTTTACAAACTAACAAGAAGGTCTATGGTGAAATTATTATTTAAATTAATAAATTCATATGAATCCCTGCCTAAAAGATGACTTTTATTAAAAAATATATTTTCTTAGAAACAAATACGACATTTCAATTATGTTTTTGAAAAACAAGTGGTTGCTTCATTTTTTTTACAAAATAGCAAAATGTTAACTCTTCTTAAGATAATTAGCATTGTTTCATTTTAAAACTTAAAATTCCCTCTAAGCTTCCTACTAAATTAGTCAAATTGTATAGGTCATACTATACGCTATTAAATGTGAGAATAAGCACAATGCACTTATTACATTAAGCTCAATGTGATCTAACATATTTTATAGTCTGGTTGCAAGTCACCCACATGGGCGAGTGATTTTATCTTTCTGGATTTCCATCTTCTCTGTGTAAAACAGGCACTGAACAAAAGTCTTTTCCATCTCTATATATTATACAAACATAGGAACTAACAAGTCTGTACTTTCTATAACTTTTTATTCAATGGCTAATTTTCTTAATTCTTTGTTTTCTCCTGCAAAATATCTGGTATTCTAATGTACTTCATTTAGCACATGCTATGTAGAGTTCATGGTTTATCTTATGCCCCTGTTTTTGTACTTTAATTCAGTCAAAGGAATGACTGCTTGGTACTTGTTTGAACTTGGATAAAAGTGACTAAATTTTTCTTTCTAAAGGCAAGGGAAGGAAATGTACTGCCAGGCTAAGACTAAGCATGAATGATTTCACGTGAGAGGGACAATTTGTCAGAAAATTATGAGGAGGTACAAACAGAGGGTTATAATGGAAGCAGTCTTGCGACATTAACTGTACTATTCACTCTCATAAATTCTGTAGTAAATCCACACACACCACACTGAGGGGCGGTGCAGGCCGGACGGCTCTCCAGCAGGCGGGCTCCCACTGCTGGCACTCCTCCTGTGGAGTGGTCGTCACGCCACAGAAGATAGCACCCCACCCCCTTTGGCTTGGGGTGGGAGCCATGATTCATGTACTGAGGAATTAACTGGAAAAATGGAAATGGCAGCCCAGAAAGGTGGACAAAAGCTATGGTCCTAAGTCACCTTCAGAATGGTTTTTCATCATGAGCAATTAGTTACTCCTCAGCAAAATATAGTTTAATGAGGGCAAAGACTAGATTGGAGTCACACAGGGATAAAACAGCCTTTATGAAAATCATTGTCCCTTTTATAAAGGTGCCATTAATAAGCACCATTACTCTATCCAGAAATTAAGCTTAATGCTCATTCTGGCAAACTCAAAAGCATAGTCATGTTTGGAACTTACAGAAGAGTTTTCACTGTTCTAATTACTCACTGACTATGAGAGATTAGGTACGTTTCCCCATTAAATTAAAATAGTTCAGAGGATTGAGGTATCTTTCGTCCAATGAATTTTAAATATACTTAAAAAGCAGTGATGTCATAGTTATGTATCTAATGGTATTGTGTGAATGCACTAAAGTAGACAGGAAAGTAAATTATTTAATGAAGAACATTGAACTAATTTAATTTTAACCGAATCTTGATAACATTCATGCAATGAAAGGTGGCAGAAAGAGCATGAACTTTAAAATTGTAGAGCCCAAGCTTCTAACCTTGCTCATCAGTGTGACCTGGGGAAGTTTATCTAATTTCCCTAAGCCTCTGTGTCTTCAGTGTCTTCAACTGCCAAAGGGGATATAATATTTACTTTGCAGTGTTGTGAAATTCAGTAAGGTCTGGTCTATAAAGCATATAATCTGGCTGAATACAAACTACATGCTAAATAAATATGGGCTACCGGGCATCTCAAACTTTCACTCCCAGATCTAAAGGTTATAACCTAAGGGCTATAATTCAGATCACAATATCTCTATCAGGTAAGCATTTAAAGCTCTGAACGTTAAAGAAACTCAGAACATTTAGGATCAAAAACAGAAATCCCACTCTGTCATCCAATTTTTAAGTAGTATATGTGTCAAAATGGTTCAAAAAAGAGATTAGCTCTCTCTGGAAAATAAGCTCCATCATTCAGACAGGCCAGTAGGGTCCCTTTCAGGTAATGCAGATTTTCAAACTAAACGTCTTACGGTCATCCAAATTATGATGATGTTTTGACAGCTGAACTGTTCCTCTTAAAAGTTTTGGGTAAATTTTTATATCTGAGTGTCAAATTAGAATTTCAAAAGAAATCTTTATTATCCATCCATCATCCCAAGGAAATAAGACATTTTCTCTTATACAATGTATCCTATAAAATAAATAACTAATTATGAACAGCTAATCATGCCTGGAAATAATGTTTGTCATTACATATAGCTAGCACTAATTAGTACTTACTCTGAGGCTCTATGTTAAGCACTTTTATAAGAGTTCACTCACTTATTACTTCTAATATCTCTATGGGTCAACACCATTGACCATTTTGCAGATGAAGAAACTGGAGTTAGAGAGGTTAAGTGACTCACACAAGACCATCCTTCTAAGCAGTTGTTCTGGAGCCAGAATGGGAATCAGGCTGTCTGTCTCCAAAGCTCATGCTCTGAACCTTTATGCATATCCTTAGTATGAAACAAGATTATAAACACCCTCATCTCTTTACTACTTATTCATTAATACACATGTTTTTAGACCTTTTTACATTTCTAGGACTGTTTTATGCTCAACATCAATAGAAAAAAATCGTTAACTCACATGATGTATGGAATAACTGAGAAGTCAGAACAGCAGAAATATGAGTAATAATAATAATAATGGCAAAATCTTAGCTGTTAGGATATGCCAGACACTTCTGAAGAACTTTCATTATTTTAATTGTTTTGACGTTTACAACGATCTAATAAAAATAATAATATTGCACCCATTGTACAGAGTAGGAAACTGAACCACAGTTTAATTTGTTGAAGGTAATATAGCTAATCAGTGGCAAAACCAGGATTTGGATGCAAAGGTCTGGTCTGGTCCAAAGTTCATTCTTTTAACCACTGCTGATGGATGATGAGAGGTGTTTTTGGCAGTACCAGCAATCTAAGGGAATCTGCTACTGACACCAATTTTCTATGGGAAAATATCTTACCAATATGTAGTAGAGACTCAAGCTTTTTCCTTGGTTATATAATAGTTATGGTTATAAAAATGAATTCATGTTCTGTTCTTAAATTGTTGCATACACAAAACAGATGGTGATATGTCTATGGGTTTTTGAACGGAATGAATAAAGAGCATACGCTTCAGAAGTTTTGAAAGTCTGATTCTGAGTCCATGTTTTATAACAATTCTGTGAGAAATGCAAATAAAAACCCACACCCCTGCTTTTGCCCTGTGGGCCACTTGAATAAAATTCTTCCCCTTTTCTACTTTCTCCTGTTATTGATCCGTTTCATCTTTTTTCAGTAACTGGAGACTAGTTTATAATTAGTGGGGACTTATTTTGTGTGTTGTATCTTTTATTTTTTTTAATCAAAGTAAATTTAGAAAATCGCAAATATCCTTAAGATGAGACCAAGTTGGGTCAACAAATTTCTCTAGACAGTCTCAATATTCCATTGATTTCAATTGCCAAAGGACGAGACTTGGGGAAGTTATGATTGTGGTGGGCAGGCTGAGCCTCCACTGAAGAAGTTTCCCTCCCAAGAGAGGCTGGAAGTCAGGAAACACAGTTAGTTTCTCTCACACTTGAGGTTTTGATTACGTTTTCTAGAGGGATTGTAATAAGTGATGTAATGGTCAACTGAAAATAATGTATTACCTACTATGTGCCTGGCAAAGATACCAAGATAAAAAAGATAATAAGACCCCATTCTGCTCCTTGAGGAATTCCCACATTAATGGGGCTTTGGGAAAACGAGTGGAGAAGAGTACATATTTAGATGAACCATAATTATACATCTAATACAACATAGTAAATCCTATTGCAGACATAAGACATATGACTAAAAATAAAGGAATAAATCTGTCAGAAAGGGACACCCAGATAAACAAACAAACCAATAAACAAAGAGGATCTTTATGAGATAGCTGGCTGTCAGATTTGTGGCTTAACAGGTAGCAGTTTAGTTTAGCTGGCAGTTCTCTGTTAAGAGTTAAGGAGAACAAAAGAAACCCTTACAGGTTGCTCGTGGTGGCAGCAAACTGATTCAATCACTTTAGGGAAAAAAATTCATGTTAAAAGCCAATAATTCTAGACATACACTCTAGACTCTAGAACCTAGAGAAACTCTTGTACATGTGCAACTACACTTATCAATATACAAAAATATTCTTAGGATCACTGTTTGTGAGAGCAAATTAAACAACAAAAAATACTTTGGAAATAACTCAAAAGGAAAATTGATAAATAAATAAGGTACACTCATAATGAAATTTACAGTGGTAACTAAATAAATTGCAGCTATACACATTAACAGGGATAAATCTTGCAAACAGACTGCTGACCTAAAAGCAATATAATGTTTGAGGTTTATACACACACATACACTCACATGAAACTAAATAAATCAAGAAAAAAACATTCAGGATTGTGGTTCTCTATAGATAGAGTTAGGAGACATTGGTAATGTTTATTTTTACAACTGGGGGATGTGGCACAGTGTTCATTTCATTGTTTATGACTGTTATTATCATTTGTGCCTTAAATATATATTATATGTATATTCTTTTGTAGGATAAAATATTTCATATTAAATAAATGTTAATAATGGCAGCTCTCTGTACCACTGATAATGGATAATCAAGGTTGGGCCTGCCTTCTTGGAATGTGTTGGCTTTTAAATCAGGAGCCACTGGGAATTATTAATCTTGGTGTTCAGAACACAAAACTGCTTTTTCAATGTAGAAGTTAATAAATACCACTGCACAGACCACGAACCATCCCCTGTGCTTATGAGACCTTAAACAGTAGCAAAGAGACCTGGGATAACTAGTAGTTTTGCCTCAATTCTTCCTAGGTCAAGCTGGGCCTTTGGAAAGGCACACATCATAGTGAAATGAACAGCTAACTGGTTTTCAATGCAGGTAATGTTAAAGACTGATATTTATCCCACAAATACTTGTGAAGGGCTAATTATCTGGAAGGGATTATCCTCTGCTTTGGGAATACAGCAGTGGAAGAAGTGTCAAAAACCCTTGGCCTCATGGAGCTTATATTCCATTTGTGGAGAGGGGAACAGACAATAAACAAGGTCATATAGAAAGAAAGTATTTTGTGATAAACATGCTAAGGAGAGGAGAAAAAAACAATTAAAAATCAATGAAATATGGTTAGTTCATATTTAAGCTTCACATATGTTTATCCATATCCATAGATTCTGGGTAAGAAATAAAATGCATCTGAGATTAGGACACAGCTTTGATAAATATAAGAACTGGTTGGATAAATGGAGATGGAAAAGTTCATTCCAAAGTAATGGTCCTATTAGAAAGTGAAATGAAGAAAACTGGGAGTAGCAAGCTTTTGGATGGACACACAGATGATAGCATATTGCATATATACTTTAGCCATCTTAGGTAGATTGGAAATAGCTATAGATAATACATCACTTGGTTACTGATGAAGAGTAAATAAAAAGGAATAAATAGTTACAAGTGTGAGATGGGGATATGTGATGTGTCATTTACCAAAGTATTAGAAGGAGTACAGGATTTAAGAATCAAAAAAAGTATATTATTTCATATTCCCCCTGAATTAACTTTAAAAACATTTAGCTTTAAAAAGTGAGAAAGCAGAAAGCTAAATATAGTATTATGTGCAATCTCAACTTTAGAAAGGTACACTAAAAGAAAAGAAAGTATGATAAAAGGTATCAGTGACTCTATAGACAACAGCCATAAACAGAAAGATATCATAAAAGGGTTGATCATCTTGTAAACATATACTTGTAAATATGCAATAAAGAGAATATGAAATGAAAAAAGGAAGTCGCAACTAAGGGAACCAAAGGGATTGCATAAGAATCTCTCTTACATATTCTGATCTTTAGACATTAAAATGCAATATGATCAAAGATATATATATATACTTGATGTGTATATGTATAAAAGTATATAAGTGTATATATATGTATACATGTGTGTGTTTGTTTATATATGTATGTATATGTGTGTATACTGGAACATATTGTGGTCTTGATTAATTAATAAATTGATGTCAGATTGAAAGAATGGAATTAGGATCCTAAGACTGGAGTTAACATACAGAAAGATTGCAACAAGATACCAAGATATCAATAACAACAAAACTATCCAGTGATATAATGGGATGGTTTGCTTATCATCCAAAGGAGGATTTAAGCAGATACTGAGCGACCAAATGGAGAGAACGTTGTAGAGTGAACTCTAGAAATACGTGGATGGTTGAACTAAAAATGTCCCAGTTCCTTTTCAATCCTTAAAAACTAAGATATTCAATCCAGCTTCTCCTGGGATTTCCCTTCATCCAACATTCATCCCACTCATCATATAAACCTCTAAGAATTTTTTTCTAATTTATTCAATTAATTGATTGTTTCAATTATTATCCACATCTGGGTACTCTTGACTTTTCAGTCACAACATTCATGACCTTCCTCTCAATCTTCACTTCATAAATGGCACTTAAGTTTCCATTCTTTCTTTTGCTGGCTTGTTAACATGTCTAATCAAATTAAGTTGCAGTTGGATGCCACCAACTTTTACTTAGTACTCTCATGACTAAAATGAATACTTTATTATTATATTCATTTTCAATTTTCAAGTATAGAGTTAATTTACTTACCATGGGCACTGGAAGAAAAGAATATTGCCTCAGCAGAATGCCTGGTTTGACAGATCTGCTGGACTAGTCTATTATATTGAATCACAAAGATATTATACCAAACAACCAAACAACAACAACAGAAGCATGTAATTGGGTTATACTGATCTCGAGAGAATGTTGTTTCAAAATCTCTCCCTTCAACTCATGCCTACACTTACCAACTCTTATGGCCAGGAAATTATTGTTTATATCTACCCTCAGTTTTTCACCCTGTGGTATAAAGTCATTTCCTTTTTCCTGATTCTCTGCTGCTGGATATCTCAATAGCAGAGTGATATTATTTTCCACAAAATGAGAAAGAGAATAAGGTCATATCAACCATAGAGATCATGTGTAATACTGGTCATAATGATGGACTCCAAGAAGCATCATAAAACAGGTGGGCAGCTACACTTGCTGTGCTGAAAACACAATATTTTGAGAGCAATAACATGTCAAGTTTGCCCAAATAAGAGATGTTAACAGCCACATATTTCCATGTATTGAATGGCAACAGTTGTAATGAAAGTGAAATACGTTTTGTGCAGATCAGTAACACTCCCCAATTTACACACCACTTACTACTTCTCACTATAGTATGGCAAGTGGTTTTTGGTATTCATTCTAGAGATAGATACAATCCTAATGTACTAGTGAAAACTAAAATTGATTTTTTTTACTGCTCTAATGTAAGAGGATTACAAATTATTTCACTTTGCGAGTACATGCAGCTTAATCTGATGTGTAGTATTTAGGACTGCTAAAATCTGCAATTACTTAAGTAATTTGGAATTTTTCTGAACAATTATGAATCACTGCATTGATATAAAGAGTATGTTACCTTATAAAAATTATCTTGATACAAAAATTACAACTTTATCTTTCCATTTATTTCAGGTACATATAAATAGCTTACATAGCTAAAGGAAGGATAGTTTTATATTTTGATTATAAAAAAATAAAATTGTGATTTAAAAAACAAAAAAAAAGAAAGATATGCCTAAAATAAAATAAGTAAATAAATGTCAAGATTCCTACAGAAATAAATTCCTTTTCATTATCCCAAGGAATATGTTGACATTTACATTTTGGCCAGCTGAGGTTCAAATTAGAGAGCTCCATAGGTAACAGAGACCCAGAGGCCTGTGTGGATCCGGAGGACAAAGATGACGGTTCAATTATTTTCCCTGAATGGCTTATCCAGCTTTGGCTTCAGCATGGGGCAAGGTAATGGGAGGCTGATGCATGCAGCCATGAAATTACACATTTAAGTCTATTTTCTTAATTAATTTAAACATGGTTCAGAAACATACATGCATTTAATCTGAAAATTCCCGTGGCCTGGTCACTGGATAGGATCAAGGCTCCCTAAGGTGAGAGAGTTGATCCTATTTTTCATGAGCTTTTAAAAGATGTCTCTTGATAGAGGAAAAAGAATGCTTGAAATTGTAAGACTTGGAGAAAAATCTACTCTTCTTCTCTTTGAGAAAAAAAATTTTTTTAGAAAAATGATGTTGGAGAACTTGCTGTCAGCAACTGCTAGTTTGGCTGATAGTTAAGAGAGCATAAAAAAATCTGCAGGGGTACACATATTGTCCCTACTGTGTGATACACAAATCACAAATGAAGCAGGCACGAGTAAGTGAACACAGGAGCAGAGCTCAGAAGAACAAAAAGATTACAGGTAGAATTAATGACATTTGTGTCAGATACTCTCAAGACTTTTTTTTCTGGGGGGTGGTGGGTATGGGAATGAGCCAGCTCCTGGGACAAAGGAATGGTTCATATGTGTTACCAGAGTCTCATAAAGCTATCATTTGCCTAGTAGCCCCCAGCTCCACCTCTAGCCCCCCACAGGCTCACAGGCCTTGGTCAATGACCCTGAATGTATATCCATGTCTAGGAAGCAGTTATTTTCTCTAATCCTGGAACACATTGAGTCCTGCCCATCTTCTCTTTGTCTTTCATTTCTTTTTCTAATAAATACCCTTCAGAATTTGCACTGTATTGGAAAAAATGGAACCCCTGCTCAGCTCATTTTTCTCCGTGAGCATATGCTGCTTTATCATGATTTGCACAGTTACAGTTTTTCCTCTTTGGAAGGTTAGGCCACCTGCCGCCCAGGCTCCTACTGCACACAACCGCAGTGCCCTACACTGTGGACAGATGCTGGGCTCATTTTCTAGTTAGAATTTGGTATTAGTGAAGCCAGAAAGAAACGACTCTTGCTAAATCAATACACAGCAGAGTTGTTTTTTTTTTTTTAAAGGCAGCCCCACATCAGAAGATCAGTGAAGTTAAATAGCCAGCTTTACACTCACCCCTGAGGATGCAGAGTTCTAAAGAATAATAGCAATTTGGTCAGCAAAGAAAGATACCTGCTTGGATGTGAAGCTATCTGAGGTTTCTAAGCAAAGGCAGAATGATTTAAAGACAGAGTAGAGAAATTTAAGAATTTAGCCAGTAAATATAAAATGGCTAAACTAGACTTTGCTGAAGCAGCTAATTTTTCCCAGATAAGACATCCTCATAGGTTTATTGTACATGGTCAAAAAACTGAAGCAAAATTCATCTATGGATTATACAATGATTTTGCTAATTATTGATTTTTGTAAAATAGAGATTTAATTCCTGGTTTATCTTTTATTTACCATGACCATGCTCTCTGATAGAATGAGATCACCATGTGATGACAATTATAGACATCGTTCCATGCAGCCCAGGAAAATTCCAGGGTTTAGATTTGATCATGCAGTATATTACATAGAAAGCAAATGTAGAGAGGTAAATACTCTGTATAAAGTATTTCAAAGGAACTTGTGATTTCCTATATTAATTTTAACATGAAATATCATTTCTAAAAGCAGACACATTTTTTAGATTCCCAGGTTTAGCAAACAATGCTTCATGCTTATTGATTAAAAGTTTTCTAACTTCCTAATAAATCAATGTGCTGTGCTGTCTCATGATCTAAGTTCCCCACACTCAAATGGCAGGTAGTAAAATATATGTATCACGATTACCTATTGAATGCAGTCATAAAATAATATATGACAGTCTTCGAAATTTCAAGACAAACACGTAAAGACTAAGATGAATAACTGTCAATTAAAAAAATAATAAAGCTATATCTTCTTTGAACCAAAGGCAATAGATATAAAATCATGGTGGTACTTACCACGGTGAAGTTCATCACTTTCAATATCCAAATTGTCATGGCTAAGTTAACTATCATGGTAACCAACAGCAGAAGGACAAAGAAGTATAAGCACCTCTTTCGCCATCCATAAATTCCCACTGGGTAAAGTTGTGCATTCTCAGCCCTTGGCAGGTTATTTTGTTGTGTTGCTAGTATGTACTGTTCTCGTGTCATCTGAAAAAAAAAAAAAAGAAAGAAAGAAAAGAAGTATTCAAAAATAAAACCAAAGATTTTTTTAAAATCAAAAGGCACAAGATATCTAAGAATAATGGTCAGTGAGTGCTCACACAATTATTGATGAGTAATTAAAATTAATTTATTTAATTAAAATTAATTGAAATGTTATAAAACCCCTCAAATCCTTATCACTAGTTTTGCTTTTCAAAGCTATTTAACTACCTGTTACATCTCTAAGGTGTGTATCATTTTCAGCGGGGTTTGTCCAACCCTAACATTGACCTTTGCTCTCAGGAGTCTGTGAAGATTCTCAGCAATACTTCCATTTGTCTAAAACCCAGTAACTGTATGCACAGCCATGCTACTCTTGGAATGAACTTCATCTGTTCTTTGGAGTAGATAGAGGCCAACTGTACCACAAGATATTTTTGTGGCTTTAAAAATGCAGGATATAAGGAGCTCAGTGTATATGTTTTAATAAAATGTCAGTGTGTTTGCAAAAACCTATGGAAAGAAAATCACTTTTATTTAGAATTACATAGATGTAACTATTTAATTAAAACTTTTATTTAGAATGTTATTTATTTTAGTTGTGTTTCAATGAGTTATCAGTATAAAATTGATCTCTGAAAGAACAAACAGCATATTTACTATCCTGTAACATAATACAGTGATATCAGCAGAAGTCAGTTTTGGAAAAGGGGAGATGGTATTCTATGGTAGTATATAAATTTAGGTTCTAAATTAGTTCTTTCAAAGAGCAAATACATTATTTACTATCTGATAAAACCTAAAAATATGTACTGGGTATACAATTTTCAGAATAATATATTCATTACCTGAAGGATGGAAACTTTAAATTTTATAAAATATGATTTTCTATAGAACAATAATTGTTCATTTTTTTTCTTTTTAGGTTTATCTCAGATTTCTTGTGCATGCAATTAATAATTAATACACCAACAGAAATAATGCTGAATAAATTATGCAACAATAAAAACATTAATAAAGAATTAAAATTACCTGTTAAGTAGTACAAAATATATAATGTAAGATTATTAATTTATGGTGTTAATTGACTTAATCCTACACTAAATAAAATGTTGAACTATATACTGAGAAATGCAAAATATCCAAGTTATTTGGCTTTCTCCCATTTTTCTTTCTATTTTAGAGCTATAACTTCAAATTGTATTAATGCACTGTTAAATATTATCTCTCCAATTTTTTATGAGTGACATATATTATATGTAATATAATAAAAATAGTTTCATATGTTAAATTATAATTTTAAATGTATTAGAAGAGCTAATACTATTAGATGATTAAGAACAAATTCATAATATAAAAAATTACCTTTTTCTTTATTGTCATTGTTATTATTTAAATTAATATTTAATATTTTCTTGAAAGTAGTCAAAAAGCTTTAGACCTTAATAACAATTTGGAGGGGAGATGTGTAACTTACTAACTGCTACAAAACGTAAAGTGATATAACAGGTGACAGAATACCACGGGAATTTAGTTTGCCTGAAGATTCTGGTGGAGATTTTATAGTTCTGACAATAGCTATTATTACAAAGTAGAAAATATATTATAGGAAGATGATAAAGGGAACTCTAAGGACCACCACAATTAAAGGGAAGAAAAAGGAAGAGCCATGTTCTTGAAAAGAGGAAGAGTATGGATGTGAGACTGGAGCAAAAGAGCCCAGATACCTGATTATGTCCAGCTGACAAGGAAGAGAACTTCCCTGGTATAGCTGGTATCTGAAGTCACAAGTAAAATGCTGTGACTATTCAGACCATGCATTGTCTTTAATCTCATATTAAAGCAAACTTTCTGTTTAGAATATTCTATTTCTACAAATTCTGTTTAGACATGAAGGTGAGGTTAACATGCCTTAGAAAAGAAATGAGAACTTAATAAGTATCTGAAATAAAACAAACACACATTACAAAGAAAATGGTCTTTCAACAATAGAATTGATTTTTTTTGGTAAAGCATCAGAAATTCAGTAAATATATCAAATGCCTCTAACAATTTGAAAAAGCAAATAGCATAACAAAAAGCCAAGAGAAAAAGTTGTCAAGAAAACAAAAAATCTGTTATTTAATTAAAACTATTTTACCACCTCAAGAAATTCAATGATATTTTCTTAAAGATGAGTTTAACGTTATTACTTTATGTATCTTGTTCATCACAAAATACTTTAGAATATCCAAGCTGCAAAAAGACAACAAGATTATAGAGTTTTCTTTAAAAATTTCCTTCTTTCTTAAGTCTCACAGACCTGAGTGTTTTTCAAGATCACAAAAGCCTTCACAGTGGTTACAGGGCTCTCATAGTACTAGAGAAGAACAAGAACAACATACAACTGTAAGAGATTAAGCAAACTACCCTATATTTGAAACTTTTACAACCTTCGCCTAAAATGTTAAATGCCGACCCATTTTCAAGTATTAAACATATTCTGAAATATCTTGGTTCCCCTGGCATTATGAGAATTCCATAAATAAAACAGAAAATTGTTTAATTAAGTGTTTAATGTTATTCTAAAGGAATGTAACAAACATACACCTGCAGATATACTTATTTTCTCAGAAGAGCTAAGTAAACTTCCTGAAAGAGAAATGGCCAAGATTTCCTGAGAGAATATATCACTGTGCTGAGATGTCTCTCTGGTTAGTCCTCTCTACTTCCTTCTGAAATATAAATTCAACATTCTCAAAATTATTGCTTTGCAATTCTTTTGGTTTTCAAGGTTGTGACTACTCCTATTATTGGTTATTACTTAAAATAATTAGGACTTCCTTCATCTTAGTTTTGCAGTTCTATTTCATACTAGATTTTATGTTTAAAAGCATTCGTTTGAATCAAATAACTTCTAAAACACAGTCTTTCTTAGCTAAGGTTGAGGAAGTCTTCAGCCTTCTTGGATCCAGATGTTTATCAGCATTCACATTAAGATAAATGCATTTACTTGTATCCTCTTGTAATTCAGGGAAGGGCTGATTTAATTTTGGACTTTGCACTTTCTAGACCTTGTGAACTTTTCAACATTTTTCTCCAAAGGTATGGAAAATCTGGTTTTCAGAAAGGGTTATTTTGTTCAGTAAATTTAATAACTTAGTGTGTAAATACTAGAAGAGAATGAATTAATCATTCATTAATCACCAATGACCTAAACATGATTCATCACTAATCATCTAGCTCTGGAGAATTCTGGTAAAGTCTACTGAGCTGGATGGAATGGGAGAAAAATTAACTAAAGCATCAGAGTCCATTGGCTACTACTCCCCTGCCTCACAGAAGGGGACAACAGTACAAAATACTAAAGCCAAGGTAATGTTATAAATATTCCAATCTACCTGGCATCATTATTTAGGTATTTTGTATAAATACTCAGAGCAAGGCACAGTATTTGAGACTCTAGTCTTCATTAGATAAAATATGTTTTTAGTGACAAGTATGTGCAGGCAGAGTTCAAGTTTGCTGCACTCATGAATTTCACATAGTTATGGAAAACACAATAAACCAATAACGTACAAATTTATGTGTATAAATATATAGAAAATGACATATCAAATAGTGATATGCTCTGAAGATGATAAATACAATATAATGGATTCATGATATAAGCAATAAAATATTAAATAGTGATAGATGCTATGAAGGTAATAGGCATGGTGATATAATGGGGGCGTGGGAAACTACTTTGAAAGTGGCAGAAAGAGAATGACTCACAAAGGAAGTGACACCTAAGATGAAATTAAAATGATGGAAATCTTCTATGAAGAAAGTTAAAGGAGATCTTTGAAGATTTATCTGAAGGCCTAATTAGAGTGGGCTAAATAGAAAATGAAATATGAGGAAGTGGAGAGAGTATAGACATTTTTTGAGGGGTAGAGAAGAGCAAAGGAATGGGATTTCAGATGAGAATATGAAGTCAGATGTTGGAGTATTAAATCAGGGACCAGTGTGAGTTTATCTGAAGGATATGAGAGAGAAAATGGAAAAGCAATGAGGTTACTTAATATGAGACCAATAGTCGAGGTGACATCTGGGATACAGAGATGAGTTATGCCTTCTCAGAGGTGTGGTGGCCAAGGAACTAGTGATAATGACAGAAGATCAGCCAGGCAGCTGGGCTCTACAAGGTGGGAATAAAGTAGACAGGTTATAATGATCATAATCTAATGAGAAGAGTTCTTGGTCTTAGTCATGCACTAGTATTCTGACTCACATCAGCATATGCAAAACTGAAGGTAGCTGCACTGTGGTTAGAGTTTGCAGGTGCCTGGCTCTGGGACCTGTGGCACTGAGACTCACCTCCTCCAAAGCCCACTTAATCAGAGGCTCCATCACTACAAACTTGCTCCATTTGGATTTCACTGTATAAGACCTAGAATGCTCATGGGTATAAGTACCATCTTCTCCTTTCCATCCCCACAGTCTTTCCTCTCTTTCAGTAAGGTTTTATTATTTACTTTCTAAAATTGGGAGTAGAGAAAGGAGGGTATTTGTGAATATAATTAGGCGTGGCATCTCTCTAGATAGACAGGAAAGGCTAAAGAAAATTCGACATGTCTTAATATTTGTGAGACTAGAAGAAAAGAAGAGGTTAAAAGAGATTACAATGTCTGAGATAATTGTTTTACATTGCCATGGCTAAATTAAGGGTAAAAATAAAAGCTATTAATGGAATGCTTTGTTTTATGTTTTGTAAGGAAGAAATATTGTCTGAAAAGATGATCAAGTGACCCGCTCACGTTTGTATCCTTATGATCCTAATAGGGAGGGGGTTTGAACAACTTAAATATGGCAGTGAGAACTGAGAAGTATGGAAGTGAATTGTAAGTCATCACTTTTTTAAATCTGAGTTTTACCAAGAACAGAGAAAGGACTCTTGGACTTTGCCCAAAAGCATAAGGACATTAGAAAGTTAGTTCAAGCCCAGGTATTGAGAACCTGTTCTCTCCGGTCCAGATTTTACCACTAAATTGTCAATCTGATGATAAAGGTGTAAAGAGAACCCAATTTTATATTTCAAGTCATATAATTGATGTAATTGTTTTTAAAATACCACATTTAACACTATTGTAATACTACTCACATCAATACTGGCTATAACACAGAGATGTAAGCACACAGACTGGAAGGAAATAGCAGATTATTTGTTTAGCTCACTATTTCATTCCTTAAAATTAAAATATAAATTAAGAATCTCAGTTTTGCTCAGACCTGTTCCCTGTGTTCCCTGTTATGGGAAATATGAATATAAAAGAGAAGCATGTGTCTCCTGGAAAGTAAGCTAGATAATTTGGGAAATTGCTTTTAATTTCTGATTACAGAGCTAGCATTTGGCACATTCAAGTAGCAATATGCAACAGCTTTGTGACCATAAAAATTGAATCTCAGTTCCAAAACCCCTTAACTTCCTCACTGGGAATAGCTTAGATTCCAGGAGAAATGGTAAATCATGTTGGTGTCACTGCTCGTTAAGTGTTGATCATGTTAGATTTAACACTACAATTGTCTGTTATTTGTTCAGACAAGGAATGGGCACAGCAAGCTAAGTGCAGTCTCAGATTTACGTGCCAAGCGTAATCCCAGTCTGGCCATTCTATTCTGTACATCCTAGGGCAAGCCACTTAGCCTTCCTCTGCCCCAATGCCCTCTGCTCTCAAATGAACATTACACTGACTTACATAAGAGCAATGTGGGAGGAGAAAAGTAGAATGCTAAAGTTCCCCTTTCCTTTTAAACAGTAAAAATACTTATTTAAAAAACTGATCTTCCACCTTTTAGCTAGTGGTCCCCTCCTTCAGTGCCGTATAAGTATTTATATTGGAGTTCATTTTAAAAGACATGCTGGAAATATCATTTAAAAAACCAGATGCTTGAAGTGTCCAAATTATACGGCATTAACTTTACACAGCAGAAAGGCATTTTGTTTTCTGTTCCCAGAAAATGAGTCTCTAAACAGCTACTAATGTTGAGAGAGACTGAAAACAATAAAGTCCACTTACCATGGCAATTGAAACTTCTCCCTATCTGTGATACTTAATTCTCAAAGGCACATTCCAAGAAGATGGCAGTTAAAAATTGCTTTTGAAGAAAAATGTCCATTTGGAATGAATTTTTTTTCCAGTTGGTTTATGGAAAATGCTGTAGTCAGATTTTACAGCCTGGAAAAGTAGCAGCCTAGCAACTGAATTTCAAGAATGATGAAAGATATCTCAGTCAAATGGAGCTGCCTCTTGAGATGAAATAGAAGAGGACTCTAGCCAAGGCTGATAGTAAAAAAGAAACCTGAATAGACATTAAAAGGGCAACACATTCCCAAATGAATAAAAATTTTAGAAAAATGTGGACATTTACAGAGAATAACCCAGTCATCATTCTGAGCTTATTCTGCATACATTTAGAGTACATTTCATGTACTCTAAAATGAAGCACTTTTACATAGAAAATACTTTTCCAGTATTTAATTGGATAAAAACTCCATCACAGTTTTTGGCATTTATTCAGTCACAGACTTAGATTTAGGTTCCTAACAATAAAGTCACTCAATTCTCAGACCCCCTCATGTGCTATTAACAGAAAAACTTAGCCATTAAAGTGATTTTGAAGGAGGCTGGGAAGTCTTTTGCCCACTCAGAGTTGTATCATCACCAAGAGATGAAACAACATAGGTATGGGACTTCCCTGGTGGCGCAGTGGTTAAGAATCCACCTGCCAATGCAGAGGACATGGGTTCGATCCCTGTTCTGGGAATATCCCACATGCCGCGGAGCAACTAAGCCTGTGCACCGCAACTACTGAGCCTGTGCTCTAGAGCCTGCGAGCCACAACTACTGAGCCCGCGCGCCACAATTACTGAAGCCCATCTGCCTAGAGCCCGTGCTCTACAACAAGAGAAGCCACCACAATGAAAAGCCTGTGCACCGCAATGAAGAGTAGCCCCCGCTCACCGCAACTAGAGAAAGCCCTGGCGCAGCAACGAAGACCCAATGCATCCAAGAATAAATAAATTAATTAATTAAAAAAAACAAAAAACAAAAAACAAAAAACAACATAGGTGGTGTGAGCATCATTCACACTAAGACTGCAAGCATGAGAAGCCCGTAGGAAAGCACTGCTACACATGCACAGCAGGAGGAAAGGGAAAAATCTTTAAGGAAACACAAATTTGCCAGAAACACGGCTGGAGAGCTTAACTGGGCAACCAGAAAGCCCATAATATTTAAAGCAATAGGATCAACAGGAAAACATCTTTAAAGGACAATAGTAAGAAAGAGAATAGGAGAAAGAGTAAGGCTTATTGGCTTTTGTTCTAACAGCAAGCAGAAAAACTTCAGGAGAACAAGAAAGATACAGTATGGCTTCCAAAGCCTTGATGACTAATTGGAAAGCACCAATGGTTGTGAAAAATCTTGCAAACAAATTTCAAAATACTTATTCTACTGAAAGTCACTTTTTTCCCACTTTCACAAACTTAGTTACATTTTACTACATTAATTTAAATTATTTATAGTATAGTCAAATTTGGGGTTTCTTTGTTTTGTTTTGTTCTGTTTTTTGGTAAAATTCTCTAATGTGTAATGAGCTCTTAAGAAATGTGTTCTGCTTGAGGTTAAGCTCAGTTTTGGAGATGAGGAAAACAGGAGATTCATGGAGAATATGTTTTAATTTAGAATGTACTTCTTTAAATGAATTAAACAAAGATGACTTTGTAAAGATCCAGATGATCTCGTCAAAACAAGTTTTTATCCCCAGCATAACTAAATGTTCACTACCTGGACGAAGACAAAGCCACTGGGCCAATAATTAGATTTCAAATCTCTTAAATTTTTGTTTTAAAGTGGGGGGAAAAGATAGGGCCCATTTTTGATATAACAAGTTAGTGGCAGAGAGGAAATGCAGACCAGTTCAGCATCTGATGCCATGAAGGAAGGGTGTAGAAGGAAGCCTGAATAGTCATCATGAAGTGGGACCTGTGTGGACAGATATCTCCATCAGTGCTGGAGAGATGTCGCCTGAGGGTTGTCCCTGATCCTCCGACTCTCCCTCTGTGGAATCTTAGTAGGGGCCATTCGGGAGAACATGGGCTAGGAGAAGGGGTGAATGCTTCGTCCATCATTACTCATACTAACCTTGGTCAGGCACACCTAGATTGTGAGTATAACCTGCCTGTCCACCAGAGGTGAAAACTGGAAAGAGAAATGGACTGATGGCACTCTGATTTTAGTTTATACACCACAAATCAGGCTCTTTTCAGTGCTGGTATTAGAAAACTGAATAAGATTAACTGGTTATTCTTCTCAGCTGAGGAGCTTTGGTGATGATGTGTGTGTTGTATTCCTTTTCTTTTCAGTTGTTTTATTGTTGTTTCTTGTCTTAGCTGAGGAAGGGTAGCAGAATATGCCACCCCAAAATATGCCACTTTGGCACATTGATTCTTTTGAGCTATTGGCACTTGAAAAACAGCAAATACAGGGAGAGGATTTCTCTGAACTTCCCTTCTCTGCCTGTAGATGGATTCAGCAAAAGGAACTCAATTGTCATAAATCCCCTCCCCAGGAGTTGCATCAACCAGGGCAAATTGACTTGTGTCACCCGAGAGGAGAAGGCCCACTTTGTCACAGACTATTCACACCTCCCATCTAGTCTTCTAAGGGCCCATTCATCTTTCCTAAACGTCATTTACTCTCCTCTAAGAGACCTACATTTCCCTCTTCTTTCCCTATTAAGGTGGTATTTAAGCCTGAATTCTAAGCCACTTCTTTGAATTACTCATTTTTCCCTGGGCATCTCTCGGGCATGCAGGAGGGATACATTTTAATAAAATTCTGTTTGTTTTTTCTTTTGTTAATCTGTTTTTTATTCTAAGATTCTCAGCCAAGAATGCATAAGGGTAGAGGGGAAATTATTTTTCCTGCTTTACACTCACAATGAATGCCTTTGCTTAGAATTCTTTTATAGTCACCCTAGCACCAAACACAGAGCTAGATATGCTATCAATGATAAATTGAGATTAGTACCCACTTTTACTGAATACCTGCTCCATGCTAGGCATTCTACTGGTACCTTTATTGTTGATTCAGCTGAAATCAAATTGATTTTTATATTAACTCAGAAAAGGGGGCACTTTAGGAATCATAAAGATGCCATTTAGTATATTACTGTTACATCCATGGCCTTCATTAAATAACTCAAAAATATTTGCTGACTCTATGGATGGATGAATATATTTAGAAAGCATAGAATTCAGGCAATTGGAAACATATTTAGGGAGCATGGTGAGCATGAATGGAATTATATGAGATTCAAAATAATATACAATTGTGGACTTATTTTTTCCATTTGTGAATTGGAAAGCTGTAGCTTTTTCATGTCCTTAATGGATCAGATGATATCTCAGGGATGGTAGTGGGGTCCTCTTGAGACAATGATCCTTAAAAACATATCTCTAATTTGAACTTCAGATATAAGCCCCAGTTCTGAATCTCCAGCACTCTAAATTCGGAAGCTTCTGAATCCAATTAAGTATATACAATTGAGCTATTTATTTGTCCCAATGTCTCTGATTCTATTGATAACAGCACAATATTTTAAGTCACTGTACATAAATACGAAGAATTTTATTGATGCTAAGATCCTATGTCTCTTTTTTGGGAGGTGGGGAGCATATAGCTCCATCTTTCTTTATTTTTCATATTTTCCACATATATCTGTTTGTATCAGTCCTTATTGTCAGCATTCTGTTTTAGGATTTATCATAGCAAGATTATTTTAAAGTTTTCCGACTTCTGACTTATTTCTTGCCTCTATTGCTTAGTCTCAACACATATTCCCAAAGCATAAATACCATCATGTTTATTTGTATATTAAATAAAAGTCAGTTTAGCACTTTCTACTCACAAGGCATCTTTCTAGAAGCTACAGACGCAGCAGTGAAGATGACAAACAAAAATTCAGTTGTCACAGGTCCCCCCCCCCCCCCACCCAGGAGTTTCATCAACCAGGGAAGATTAAGTCTTGTCATCGGAGAGGAGACTAGAAGGTGACATCACACCCAGACACACTTTGTCCAAACTATCACACCTCCCATCTATTCTTCTAAGGGCCCATTCATCTTCCCTAAAAATCTTTACTCTCCCCTAAGAGGCCTACTTTCCCCTCCCCTTTCCCTATTAAGATGGCATTTAAGCCTAAATTCTAAGCCACTTCTTTGGGTTACTTATTTTTCTGTGCTATCTCTCAGGTATACATGAGGGATACATGTTAATAATCTGTTTGGTTCTCTCTTGTTAATCTGTCCTCTATTACTAGGGTCTCAGCCAAGAACTCAGAAGTGTAGACAGAAAGTTATTTTTTACTCCCTTACACCACGAACACTGGTCCACGGGGCAGGAAACCAGCTGGCTGCACACAGCGGGCTGTTGTGCTCCCGTAGGACCTGCCCTGTGCTTTCTCTGTGTGGTAAACAAAGTGCTTTCTGAAAAGCTTACATAGAGGCCAGACTCCATATTCTCCCACTTGTTTTCTTATTGCATTGTACAAAATTATATATTTTTAATAATTTTATTCTCTCCAAAGATCTGGAGAGCTGTATTCCAGGCCACAATACTTAATTTAGGCTTCTACCTGATGATCTGAAAAGGCCATGACCATATTATAAATTGGTGACCTTTGTAAATTGCATTTAGCTAGTTTAAAAGTACCCATCTTACAGTCAAGAAACTGCACAGATAGAAGAATATAAAAGAAATGTTTAAAAACATGTCAATTGCTAGTTCTAAGAATAACTGAAAATATCAGTAGCCAAGGTGAACCTTGAGATATATGTGTGTGTGTGTATATATATGTGTGTGTGTGTGTATACATGTATAATTTATATTTATAATACATTTATGTTATTTACTTATAGTACATAGTATACTTTAGAAAAGGTAGGTTGGAATGAATAGGAAAAGAAACAATAATAAAAATCACTTGTTTAAAACACCTTAAAAAATCTAATTTAAAAGAGCTAAAATTCACATATTTTAATTCATTTGAATCATTGTATGGCTTTAATGATGAATTGCAAAGTACTCATACACTACATTATTTTCATGATACAGTATTAAGGTGAAATTACAATAATGCATGGTCTAGTGCCATGTGCAGAATTTTGCATTTTAACAGTACTTCAGTGCTCCCTATCAGATGTGTTTATGCCCAGCTTGTGTTTGGTCATATTCCTAAACTAGAAAGCTAAATGTTTCCATGTAATCTGAAAATAAAGTGAAATGAGTCAGTTTATTTTTAATAATACCCACCCAAATTACTTTCTATTAAGAAATGAAAAAGAATACTTTTCAGTGAAAAAAGAACCATATTTTAACACTGAATGATTCTTCATTCGAGGGAAAGAAAGGGAACTAACAATAATAATAGTAACAGGAAAATGATCTCATTGAGATTATCATGTGCTAGATAGTAATGTCCAACAAGTGTTACTCATTTAATCCTAACCACCACCCTGCAAGGGAAACTGTTATTATCACCCTTTTTTATTTTTATCTTTTTTATACCACCCTTTTTTATAAGATAAGAAAAATGAGGCCTGGAGAATTTAGGAAATTTCTCCCAGAGGAAATAGGGGCAAGAGCTACTAGAGGCAGGAGATGTAAAACGTACCTTCTGATTCCTGAACTTACTTTCTCAGCCGGACCCCATGCTGCCTATGGCCTAAGTACTCAGCCAGCCCTTGACCTAGGTTATCTCATGTATTCATCAACACCACTCTACAGAAGTTGACTATTGCAAGTCTCATTTTAGTACCTAATAATCTACAGCCCCTGAAATTAACATACTTAAAATCCCACAGACGAGCAGGAAATTGATTTTTGGATTCAGATGTAGAGACTGATATGGGAGTTATTGTTGATGTTTTGGTTTTTTTAATTATGTCACACTACTCTCCCAACAAATATTTACTGAACACCTACTCCATGCAAAGCATTTAAAATACATTTACGTATACACCAAACCATCTCTAGTACCCATAAACAAATAGGCAAATGAATGTAATCTGTGCTTCCTCCACTGTGAGATTCTGTACTACAGGGGGTAAGGAAATTGTGAAAAGTGTAATCACTTCAGACAGTAAATAAGCATGACATTAAACATCTTTGATTCACCTAAAGAGAAATCTATTCTCTTTTACATTTGCTTCCAAGCTTTCTTAGCACATCATGTGGAAAGTCGTTCTTATGCTAGTAAGCAAATTACTAATTTCTAGCCCTTCCCCTCAGAAAAAGAGCTGTTGGGGAAGTTTTCAGTCAAACAGTATGTCTCTAGTTAGGATATAATAAATTTGTTTTGTTTTTGTTGCATTTATTTTTCCTGCTACCTTACAGCAGGTGAAACTGGCTGTATCTTTCCAGTTATCTTTTAGTATGCTGTCTTTTGGCGAGACAGGTTTCTAGTTTACCGTACTGGTCTAAAATTTCCTTTAAAAATAGCTTTATTTACATAGAGGTATATGTGTTGTATAAATATGGGGGAAATCATAAAGTTTGTAGAAAGTGACTAATGTTTGGAAAGCAGCTATTAGCGCCCTCCTCTCCATGTGTGAACTTGGACATGATATTTGTGCTCTATGTACCTTCCCTGTAAAACGAGAGTGACGAAAATCTGCCTAGGGTTTGTTTTAAGCGTATATTGAAAATATATAGACAAATGTAAAGTGAAAAACAGGATGAGAAAAAAATGGTGAGAGGTTAAATTTGTTTACTGCTACTCCGTGAAGTAAGTCTATCCTGAGCTGAGCCTTCTAAAAGGAAAAGAAAACTGAAATTTGTAATCAGAGCAAGAAAAGGGAAGACCCAGGTACTGTCTAACAAGGGGAGCCGTGTAGTGGAGTGGAATGAGGGAATATATAGTAGGGGTAAGAGTTAACTGTAAGGTGGCTAAGGTAATTCTTAGGAATGGAACATTTATTATTCACCTACACCTAAGAAAAATGGCCAAATTAAGATTGAATTAAATTCTAAGAACTTATTTTATGTCCCTGAGATGGGTTCCGGGAAGCAGTCTTCTGAAAACAGTGACCTGAAGGCACTTGCTTAAAGCCATAGGCATGCTCTCACGCACCTGTTCTTCACAGTATTTTTTACATAACAGATTAGAGAGCAATAGGTCACAGATCAGTGCAATTACCTTGGACAGAATCCAACTTCAGTGGAAGAAGTTTCGTGCTCTAAACACAACATGGGTAGATGTATACACCAAGAGTGCAGTGGCTGCTCAGCAATTAATCCACCGTTCCCTAAATTTGAGTTTAGTGATACAAATAAAAGTGTTGCAACCTTCTTAATGTAAGGAGGGATGTGAAAGGTGGAAAATGATGAATCATTCACGCTCGTCAGATGACCCACCAGAGCGTTCTTGTAAAGAGTCATCGCCGAGAAAGCACGCTATGAAACCAATAAGGTTTAACATACTTCAGATTTACTATATTAAAAATCTTGGGCTTCCCTGGTGGTGCAGTGGTTGAGAATCTGCCTGCCAATGCAGGGGACACGGGTTCGAGCCCTGGTCTGGGAAGATCCCACATGCCACGGAGCAACTAGGCCCGTGAGCCACAACTACTGAGCCTGCGCATCTGGAGCCTGTGCTCCGCAACAAGAGAGGCCACGATAGTGAGAGGCCCACGCACCGCGATAAAGAGTGGCCCCCACTTGCCGCAACTAGAGGAAGCCCACGCACAGAAACGAAGACCCAACACAGCCAAATAAATAAATAAATAAATAAATAATTAAAAAACTAAAAAAAAAAATCTTTAAGTAATGCTTCAAAAAATAAAGTTTCAAATCTAAATGGTGCATTTATTTACAGATTAAGATTTCTAACTTCCAAAACAGATATTTAAATGAGGACTGGATTACTAAATTAATACTAAAAGCCTATAAACCATGCTAAGTGCATTTGTGAAATAGTCATTAACTGAATAAATAAGCCTATTGTGCTATATGGACTCAGTAACCACTCAATAAAAATAGATAAATATACAAAAACAACTTACCACTATTTTTCTGCTATCATATAGAAACATCTTAGATATTTCAATTTTTACCTGATCTTACTTATCTTTGATATTATCAAATTAACTTTACAACTATTTTATGTACTTTCAAACAAGAAAGAAATAAAAGAATTAAAACATTCTCAATAATATATTGGAATGATATTCAACATTCAACATTCTAATCTGCTCACAATAATGAAATATATACATGTTTTTATCTGAATTTCATGAATTGGGTAAAATTTTATGTGTCCTTTCTAGCCAATAGGCCATGTTTCACTGATTGAACATATTCTGTTCACTTATTTATTTCCAGGGCCAAACCATGCCTGACCCATTAAAATAATGAATAGTCACTGAAAAAATGTGGAAAAGAGTGAAAGAGTGTGATTTTTAAAATTTCAGCTTTATTGATTTATAATTGATGTAAAATTGTAAGATATTTAGAGTGTTTAGCCTAGTGATTTGATATATGTGTACATTGTGAAAGGATTTCCTCCCATCTAGTTATTTAACATATCCATCACTTCACATACCTATCTTTTTTGTGTGATAATATTTAAGATCTATTCTCTTAGCAAATTTTAACTATACAATACAATACAATGTTATCAACTAATAGCCACTGTTTTATGTGAGCTCCTCAGACCTTATTCATCTTAAAGCTGAAAGTTTCTAACACTTTTACCAGCCTCTCTGTACTTCCCCTACCTTCAGCCCCTGGCAACCACGTTTCTTCTTTCTGTTTCTATTAGTGAGTAATTTTTACTTTCCTCTTTCTATTTTCAGCATAATGAGCTTGATATGAACTGCAATAAAGTACACTCTACAGTACACAGGGGATCCGGGAAATTATGACAGACTTTCACAGTCCTTGTATACCTTTCCTTTCCTATACTCCACCTTGAACTGAAAGCTATTTTATTAAATTTGTGTGGAATTTGGGGGAACAATATACATTTTGGAAATATACATGCAAGTTTGGTGATAGAGAGATGGCAAAGGTCTGATGACAAATAGAACCATTTATTGTCACTACGTGACTCACACAGGTGTCAAGCTCCCCCTAGCCACCACCTGTGTGCACACTTTCCCCAGTCCATACCTAGGCCTCCACAGCCCACCCCAGGAAGGGAGGCATTCCCATGTCCACCAGTTTTCAGCAGAACAGCCAGATCCAGGGGATGGGCTCTCCTCTGCCTCCCCTTCTTCCAGCTACCTCACAGGCTTGGGCACTGGCTACAGGTAGTGTCACATTTTCTCTGCCCATGTGACTGAATAACCAATCAAAAGTATTATTCTAGAATTTCACTGCAACCGAGATTATGTATTATAACTACTCTCAAAAGTAGTTTGGGAGATTTAGAAAAAGTAAATATAATTTAATTAGAGTTAACATTAATATGTATAAGTGTTTAAATGTTTGATAAATTCTAGTAGACACAGTGAGGGCCATTTTAGTAAATTCAGCAATGAATGAGGAAGTAAGTGACTTCTAATTTTAGCAAATATCTTCAAAAAGATTGATGAGGGGAGGAGAGAAGATGGCGGAAGAGTAAGACGCGGAGATCACCTTCCTTCCCACAGATACAGTAGAAATACATCTACACGTGGAACTGCTCCTACAGAACACCCACTGAACGCTGGCAGAAAACGTCCGACCTCCAAAAAGGCAAGAAACTCCCCCCGTACTTGGGTAGGGCAAAAGAAAAAAGAAATAACAGAGACAAAAGAATAGGGACGGGACCTGCACCAGTGGGAGGGAGCTGTGAAGGAGGAAAGATTTCCACGCACTAGGAAGCCCCTTCGCGGGCAGAGACTGCGGGTGGCAGAGGGGGGAAGCTTCGGAGCCACGGAGGAGAGCGCAGCCACAGGGGTGCGGAGGGCAAAGCGGAGAGGCTCCCGCACGGAGGAGCGGTGCCGACCAGCACTCACCAGCCCAAGAGGCTTGTCTGCTCCCCCGCTGGGGCGGGCGGGGGCTGGGAGCTGAGGCTCGGGCTTCGGTCGGATCGAAGGGAGAGGACTGGGATTGGCGGCGTGAACACAGCCTGAAGGGGTTAGCGCACCACAGCTGGCTGGGAGGGAGACCGGGAAAAAGTCTGCAGCTGCCGAAGAGGCAAGAGACTTTTTCTTGTCTCTTTGTTTCGCTGCGCGCAAGGAGAGGGGATTCAGAGCACCGCCTAAACGAACTCCAGAGAAGGGCGCGAGCCGCGGGAGATCAGCGCGGACCCCAGAGACGGGCGTGAGACGCTGGGGCTGCTGCTGCTGCCTCCAAAAAGCCTGTGTGTGAGCACAGGTCACTCTCCACACCGCCCCTCCCGGGAGCCGGTGCAGCCCGCCACTGCCAGGGTCCCATGATCCAGGGACAAATTCCCCGGGAGAACGCACTGCGCGCCTCAGGCTGGTGCAACGTCACGCCGGCCTCTGACGCCGCAGGCTCGCCCCGCCTCCTCTGTACCCCTCCCTCCCCGCGGCCTGAGTGAGCCAGCGCCCCCGAAGCAGCGGCTCCTTTAACCCCGTTCTGTCTGGGCGGGGAATAGACGCCCTCAGGCGACCTACACGCAGAGGCGGGTCCAAATCCAAAGCTGAACCCCAGGAGCTGTGCGAACAGGGAAGACAAGGGGAAATCTCTCCCAGCAGCCTCAGAAGCAGCGGATTAAAACTCCACAAACAACTTGATGTGCCTGCATCTGTTGAATACCTGAATAGACAACGAATCATCCCAAATTCAGGAGGTGGACTTTGGGAGCAGGATATATTAATTTTTCCCCTTTTCCTTTTTTTTTGTGAGTGTATATGTATATGCTTCTGGGTGAGATTTTGTCTGTATAGCTTTGCTTTACAATAGCTTTATTTTACTTCACTATATTACAGCCTCTTTCTTTCTTTCTTTCTATTTTTTCTCCCTTTTACTCTGAGCCGTGTGGACGAAAGGCTCTTGGTGCTCCAGCCAGGCATCAGGGCCGTGCCTCTGAGCTGGGAGAGCCAACTTCAGGACACTGGTCCACAAGAGACCTCCCAGCTCCACGTAATACCAAACGGCAAAAATCTCTCAGAGATCTCCATCTCAACATCAAGACCCAGCATCACTCAATGACCAGCAAGCTACAGTGCTGAACACCCTATGCCAAACAACTAGCAAGACAGGAACACAGCCCCATCCATTAGCAGAGAGGCTGCCTAAAATCATAATAAGGCCACAGACACCCCAAAATACACCACCAGACGTGGATGTGCCCACCAGAAAGACAAGATCCAGCCTCATCCACCAGAGCTCAGGCACTAGTTCCCTCCACCAGGAAGCCTACACAACCCACTGAACCAACCTTAGCCACTGGGGACAGATACCAAAAACAAAGGGAACTACAAACCTGCAGTCTGTGAAAAGGAGACCCCAAACACAGTAAGATAAGCAAAATGAGACGACAGAAAAACACACAGCAGATGAAGGAGCAGGGTCAAAACACACCAGACCTAACAAATGAAGAGGAAATAGGTAGTCTACCTGAAAAAGAATTCAGAATAATGATAGTAAGGATGATCCAAAATCTTGGAAATAGAATAGACAAAATGCAAGAAACATTTAACAAGGACGTAGAAGAACTAAAGAGGAACCAAGCAACGATGAAAAACACAATAAATGAAATTAAAAATACTCTAGATGGGATCAATAGCAGAATAACTGAGGCAGAAGAAAGGATAAGTGACCTGGAAGATAAAATGGTGGAAATAACTACTACAGAGCAAGATAAAGAAAAAAGAATGAAAAGAACTGAGGACAGTCTCAGAGACCTCTGGGACAACATTAAATGCACCAACATTCGAATTATAGGGGTCCCAGAAGAAGAAGAGAAAAAGAAAGGGACTGAGAAAATATTTGAAGAGATTATAGTTGAAAACTTCCCTAATATGGGAAAGGAAATAGTTAATAAAGTCCTGGAAGCACAGAGAGTCCCATACAGGATAAACCCAAGGAGAAACACGCCAAGACACATATTAATCAAACTGTCAAAAATTAAATATAAGGAAAACATATTAAAGGCAGCAAGGGAAAAACAACAAATAACACACAAGGGAATCCCCATAAGGTTAAGATCTGATCTTTCAGCAGAAACTCTGCAAGCCAGAAGGGAGTGGCAGGATATACTTAAATTGATGAAGGAGAAAAACCTACAACCAAGATTACTCTACCCAGCAAGGATCTCATTCAGATGTGAGGGAGAAATTAAAACCTTTACAGACAAGCAAAAGCTGAGAGAGTTCAGCACCACCAAACCAGCTTTACAACAAATGCTAAAGGAACTTCTCTAGGCAAGAAACACAAGAGAAGGAAAACACCTACAATAACAAACCCAAAACATTTAAGAAAATGGGAATAGGAACATACATATCGATAATTACCTTGAATGTAAATGGATTAAATGCTCCCACCAAAAGACACAGGCTGGCTGAATGGATACAAAAACAAGACCCATATATATGCTGTCTACAAGAGACCCACTTCAGACCTAGAGACACATACAGACTGAAAGTGAGGGGATGGAAAAAGATATTCCATGCAAATGGAAATCAAAAGAAAGCTGGAGTAGCAATTCTCATATCAGACAAAATAGACTTTAAAATAAAGACTATTACAAGAGACAAAGAAGGACACTATATAATGATCAAGGGATCGATCCAAGAGGAAGCTATAACAATTGTAAATATTTATGCACCCAACATAGGAGCACCTCAATACATAAGGCAAATACTAACAGCCATAAAAGGGGAAATGGACAGCAACACAATCATAGTAGGGGACTTTAACACCCCACTTTCACCAATGGACAGATCATCCAAAATGAAAATAAATAAGGAAACACAAGCTTTAAATGATACATTAAACAAGATGGACTTAATTGATATTTATAGGACATTCCACCCAAAAACAACAGAATACACATTTTTCTCAAGTGCTCATGGAACATTCTCCAGGATAGATCATATCTTGGGTCACAAATCAAGCCTTGGTAAATTTAAGAAAATTGAAATCGTATCAAGTATCTTTTCCGACCACAACGCTATGAGACTAGATATCAATTACAGGAAAAGATCTGTAAAAAATACAAACACATGGAGGCTACACAATACACTACTTAATAACGAAGTGATCACTGAAGAAATCAAAGGGGAAATCAAAAAATACCTAGAAACAAATGACAATGGAGATATGACGACCCAAAACCTATGGGACGCAGCAAAAGCAGTGCTAAGAGGGAAGTTTATAGCAATACAAGCCTACCTCAAGAAACAGGAAACATCTCGAATAAACAACTTAACCTTGCACCTGAAGCAATTAGAGAAAGAAGAACAAAAAAACCCCAAAGCCAGCAGAAGGAAAGAAATTATAAAGATCAGGTCAGAAATAAATGAAAAAGAAATGAAGGAAACAATAGCAAAAATCAATGAAACTAAAAGCTGGTCTTTGAGAAGATAAACAAAATTGATAAACCATTAGCCAGACTCATCAAGAGAAAAAGGGAGAAGACTCAGATCAATAGAATTAGAAATGAAAAAGGAGAAGTAACCACGGACACTACAGAAATACAAAAGATCATGAGAGATTACTACAAGCAACTCTATGCCAATAAAATGGACAACCTGGAAGAAATGGACAGATTCTTAGAAATGCACAAACTGCCGAGACTGAACCAGGAAGAAATAGAAAATATGAACAGACCAATCACAAGCACTGAAATTGAAACTGTGATTAAAAACCTTCCAACAAACAAAAGCCCAGGACCAGATGGCTTCACAGGTGAATTCTATCAAACATTTAGAGAAGAGCTAACACCTATCCTTCTCAAACTCTTCCAAAATATTGCAGAGGGAGGAACACTCCCAAACTCATTCTACGAGGCCACCATCACCCTGATACCAAAACCAGACAAAGATGTCACAAAGAAAGAAAACTACAGGCCAATATCACTGATGAACATAGATGCAAAAATCCTCAACAAAATACGAGCAAACAGAATCCAACAGCACATTAAAAGGATCATACAGTATGATCAAGTGGGGTTTATCCCAGGAATGCAAGGATTCTTCAATATACGCAAATCAATCAATGTGATACACCATATTAACAAATTGAAGGAGAAAAACCATATGATCATCTCAATAGATGCAGAGAAAGCTTTCGACAAAATTCAACACCCATTTATGATAAAAGCCCTGCAGAAAGTAGGCATAGAGGGAAATTTCCTCAACATAATAAAGGCCATATATGACAAACCCACAGCCAACATTGTCCTCAATGGTGGAAAACTGAAACCATTTCCACTAAGATCAGGAACAAGACAAGGTTGCCCACTCTCACCACTATTATTCAACATAGTTTTGGAAGTGTTAGCCACAGCAATCAGAGAAGACAAAGAAATAAAAGGAATCCAAATCGGAAAAGAAGAAGTAAAGCTGTCACTATTTGCAGATGACATGATACTATACATAGAGAATCCTAAAGATGCTACCAGAAAACTCCTAGAGCTAATCAATGAATTTGGTAAAGTAGCAGGATACAAAATTAATGCACAGAAATCTCTTGCATTTCTATACACTAATGACGAAAAATCTGAAAGTGAAATTAAGAAAACACTCCCATTTACCATTGCAACAAAAAGAATAAAATATCTAGGAATAAACCTGCCTAAGGAGACAAAAGACCTGTATGCAGAAAATTATAAGACACTGATGAAAGAAATTAAAGATGATACAAATAGATGGAGAGATATACCATGTTCCTGGAATGGAAGAATCAACATTGTGAAAATGACTCTACTACCCAAAGCAATCTACAGATTCAATGCAATCCCTATCAAACTGCCACTGGCATTTTTCACAGAACTAAAACAAAAAATTTCACAATTTGTATGGAAACACAAAAGACCCCGAATAGCCAAAGCAGTCTTGAGAACGAAAAATGGAGCTGGGGGAATCAGGCTCCCTGACTTCAGACTATATTACAAAGCTTCAGTAATCAAGACAGTTTGGTACTGGCACAAAAACAGAAATATAGATCAATGGAACAGGATAGAAAGCCCAGAGATAAACCCACACACATATGGTCACCTTATCTTTGATAAAGGAGGCAAGCATATACAGTGGAGAAAAGACAGCCTCTTCAATAAGTGGTGCTGGGAAAATTGGACAGGTACATGTAAAAGTATGAAATTAGAACACTTCCTGACACCATGCACAAAAATAAACTCAAAATGGATTAAAGACCTAAGTGTAAGGCCAGACACTATCAAACTCTTAGAGGAAAACATAGGCAGAACACTCTATGACATACATCACAGCAAGATTCTTTTTGACCCAGCCCCCAGAGAAATGGAAATAAGAACACAAATAAACAAATGGGACCTAATGAAACTTAAAAGCTTTTGCACAGCAAAGGAAACCATAAACAAGACCAAAAGACAACCATCAGAATGGGAGAAAATATTTGCAAATGAAGCAACTGACAAAGGATTAATCTCCAAGATTTACAAGCAGCTCATGCAGCTCAATAACAAAAAAACCAACAACCCAATCCAAAAATGGGCAGAAGACCTAAATAGACATTTCTCCAAAGAAGATATACAGATGGCCTACAGACACATGAAAGAATGCTCAACATCATTAATCATTAGAGAAATGCAAATCAAAACTACAATGAGATATCATCTCACACCTGTCAGAATGGCCATCATCAAAAAATCTAGAAACAATAAATGCTGGAGAGGGTGTGGAGGAAAGGGAACACTCTTGCACTGTTGGTGGGAATGTAAATTGATACAGCCACTATGGAGAACGGTATGGAGGTTCCTTAAAAAACTACAAATAGAACTACCATACGACCCAGCAATCCCACTACTGGGCATGTACCCTGAGAAAACCATCATTCAAAAAGAGTCATGTACCAAAATGTTCATTGCAGCTCTACTTACAATAGCCAGGACATGGAAGCAACCTAAGTGTCCATCGACAGAGGAATGGATAAAGAAGATGTGGCACATATATACAATGGAATATTACTCAGCCATAAAAAGAAATGAAATGGAGGTATTTGTAATGAGGTGGATGGAGTTAGAGTCTGTCATACAGAGTGAAGTAAGTCAGAAAGAGAAAAACAAATACAGTATGCTAACACATATATACAGAATCTAAGGAAAAAAAAAATGGCCATGAAGAACCTAGTGGCAAGACGGGAATAAAGACACAGACCTACTAGAGAATGGACTTGAGGATATGGGGAGGGGGTGGGGTGAGATGTGACAGGGTAAGAGAGTGTCATGGACATATATACACTACCAAATGTAAAATAGATAACTAGTGGGAAGCAGCCGCGTAGCACAGGGAGATCAGCTCGGTGCTTTGTGACCACCTAGAGGGGTGGGATGGGGAGGGTGGGAGGGAGGGAGATGCAAGAGGGAAGAGAAATGGGAACATATTGTATATGTATAACTGATTCACTTTGTTATTAAGCAGAAGCTAACACACCATTGTAAGGCAATTATACTTCAATAAAGATGTTTAAAAAAAAAAAAAAAAAAAGTAGGCCTGTTAGTTACCTAGAATTGTGACAAAATCCATCTTAAAATATGCCTTCAACTTGTTCAAATTTTTCAATTAAATTTTTAACAGAGTGAAAATCTTATAAAATGATTTATAAGCTTTAAAATCTTATAAAATCTAAGCATATCTTAGATCTTGCAGCCATCGATGTAATAGATGCTCCCACTCTAATAGGAAGCAGTTCTTATTCTTCATCTCTATCAGTTTGGTAATGTCTTAGGTCACTGATTTTTAAATGATGTTGAATCCTAAGTGTAGGCCATAAATCAATAAAATTGAATCAAGGAAAAAAAGTCTTCTTTTTTACCTACCCCAAATAACAAATATTAAAATAATCCGGCAAGTAGTTTTGCTGTTTGGGTTTGCCAAAGTTGTTGTGTTATAAATAGATTTATTGGCTAAGTTTGTAAGCGACTCAAAATGATATCCAGTGTTCCCTTGTGAATTTTATAGACTACATCATGGATCACATCTTTCTCAGTGGCTTCTGATTTTAAACAAAGATTTTTAGAAAAGTGGGTGATAATACTGTGAATTTATATATAGGATTTATGTTATATATATAATTAAATAATAAATAATGTCAGAAGACAAAAACCATATAATATAGTTGGAATCAAGCAAAACTGAGTTTTAGACAAGACTAGCTTGACCAGTCTTTCACAGGGAAATTTGAACAGATCACTTGATCTCTTTAAACTTCAAATTTCTTTTTTCTAAAATTGAAGAAGTATATCTCAAAACCTTAGTAAATGTTATTATTACACGTAGTACCATTATTTGATTTTAATTTGAAAGGTCATAGGTAGAAGTTTCTCTAATAAACTATAACTAAATATTAATAAGATTAGAGGAAAAGAACAAAATATGCAGCACAGTCCATTAAAATAGAAAGATCTATCTGGATAAATTTTGAACTAAGTTATCCAACTTCTTAACTTTACATATATGGAAACTGAGGCCAAGAAGAAATCTTCCAAAATTTGCCCAAATGGATTTGGCCCTGATAGAATTTGACACCAATGTTCTAGTTCAGTATTCTTTCCTGAATCATGTAATTGCTTTCACCCAGATATAAGAGCAATCTGATGGGTACAATGGTCATCTCACAGATCACTGGAGTTACTCAGTTGATCTGTCTAGCTAGTTGTCCTTCCTGCCTAAGTCTTGTGTGTACTTTGGATGAATTGCCTTCCTAAATACATGAGGAACGTTCTTTGGTAAAAATGCACTGCCACTCAACAAGAATCGAGCATTTGTGTGTTTTTATTTTATTCAATAAGTTTCTTATCTTATGCATCCCTTGAATACAAGAACTAGTATTAGATTACTTCTTATCTAGTAGGACAAAGAAGATGAATAAGTAAATGAGAATAATAAAGGGTTAGAATAAATAATTTCCTTAAAATATAAATAGGAGATTAAGAAAAAATGATAAAGGAGTTAAAGAGAGGGAGAAATGACTACTATTTTGGAAAATCAGTAAGGTTTCCTAAAAGATGTAAAGAATAAATTTTAATTGATCAAAACATTTTTTTCTGTGTCCCATTGTCTGCACAGCACTGTAATATACATTATGATGAATTTTTAATATCAAGAAATTATCATTTTAATCAGATACACCATATTTATATTAAATTATTTATTATTTTAGTCTTTATTTTTTTCTATTATTTTCATAATTGTGGATCAGAGTTTGGTTTAAAATTTATTTTATAAAAATGAAACACATGGCAAAACCACCAAAATCTCTTATTGAGTTGTGTGTTCTCGTTGTAAAGATAATTACACACATGCACACACACACACACACACACACAGTGCTTTATTTAATATTATTTTACCTTTCACAAATTTCACCAAGTGAAATTCCAAGGAACCACAGGCCAGAATCACCTGAGAAATCTCATGCACTATTCAATGTTTTATATTATCTCTCATCATAAATAATGACTAAATAATTCAAAATAGTACAATTATTTTAATAATATCAAATAAATTCCTGATCAAATTGGAGCTCTAAGGTTCTTTTTTTCAAAAGCTCAACTGTTTCTCTAACTTCTCTGGGGATTGCAAACTATGTCTCTTTAAAAACGAAACTTTATGTTTTACTGAAATTCCTAACTTTAGTAATCCAGGTCCCCTTTAATTAAACCACTTGATATGTTATTTCATATTATAATGCTGATTTGCAGTGTTTTTATATATTCCAGCCTAGCTATTATTTGAGGTATATAAACTTAAAAATGTAAGAAATACAAATGTATAGAATATATATTTAGAATATAGAAAAGATTCATTATCCCCCAAAGATACACAAAAAAGGATGAGAATGTGTGATGCAAGCATTTCACTAATTATTTTTATCCTTGAATTCATATTTTTCAGATTTTGTAAGATGTTAGCGTAAATGGATGTTGATAACATCCATCAACATTTTTCTAAATCATTTCAGTATGGGAGTACAGCAGCGAGGAATAAAATTGAAAGTTTTAACTCAAAACATTAAGTTTCCTACATAATTTTAATGTTTGAAAGCTGAATAATTTAGAGAAAGGAAACTTTAGCCATTAAAAAAAGTACTTTAAAAAAAAAAAAAAAAGTACTTTTGACATTCATGTCAACGGGGCTTAAGTCAGCATGTCTGTTCTGATAGTGCAATTTGCTTGGCTTTATACTGTCAATTATAATTCCACTTTATTGCTAAGTCGATACAATTAGATTACTACAGGGACTTCATTACAGCCACAGGAAGGACAGCAGCTGAGGTATACAATTTTCTTCCTATGATGCCAGCACTACTAAACAGTTATTGGAACAGTGGTCTGCAAATGGGCAATAAAAGCTGCTGTCTTAAATATTGTTATACCATTATATCATCTGACAAAAGATCACCAAACTTAAAAAATGTTAATGCAATGGAAATCTTTCTTTTACCATTAGTCTGAATTGGGAAGGTAACTACAAATCAGTTATTTCTCATTTATTCATTTAGACATAATTCAGATTGCATATTATCCCCAGGCCTTAGATTCCTAGTGTGAAATTTGAGGGAGTTAGAATTTATGGATATCAGATATGCTTTCAAATAAATGTGTAAAAATGAAGAATAATGAAATATTCCTCCTGATTAGATTGTTGTTTGCTCATATCAGTACCAATTTCAGAACCGACGTTTACATCTTATGCAGATATTGTCCAGTATTCTTTCTTACCACCATAGCTTTAAACTGTATATGTTAGGATTCATATCCAGAATTCTACTTCCAAGTAGCATACTAATTAATGTTTTTCTTTCTTAATTATACAAAGTTTATCTCTTCTGAGTATTATGCTCTATTTTGTGCCATCTGCCTTGATATATCTCATGCACATTATTAAGTCTTAAAAATGTGGCACATTTCACTACTTTCCTTATTCTTAAAAGCAACAAAGTCTGTGAAAAAAAATAAACAACACTTTCAAACAAACAAATCAAAGATTGATAGTTATGAAATTTATCTTACCCCCAAATTTCAACACTCTTTTACTGGAAAAATTTTATTTTATGTTATGATGGTATTGAACTAAATTTTACTGAGTGCTTACTACATGACAAACTCTGAGATGGGCTCAGAGATTGCAAAATTATTGAAGGAAATGGGGTTGTCTCTTAAAGGCGCTCAGAGTTTAGCAAGACAGACTAGAAAAATAATGACAATATAGTGCAGTAAGTGTCACCCTGGGCTCCCTAGCCCAGTGATGTGAAACTATTTATCATTAAGTATTCCAACAATCTATTTAATTCAAGCATGAAGTTTATAATGTACAAGTCTACTACATTTTTTGCTTGCTTGTTTCTGTCCCTCTGGCATAGTGCCTACAGATAAGTACTGAATTATCTTTGTCAAATAAATTATGCCAGCTACATCTGCCCTTGTGTTTCAGATTGAATAATGCCTTCGCTCCCCAAAGATGTCCATGTCCCAATCCCTAGAATCTATGAATATATTACCTTAATGGTAAAGAGACTTTGCAGAGGGAGTTAAATTAGGGATCTTGGGATGGGGGAATATTATTCTTGATTATCACAAAGCTCTATATAAAAGGGAAGCAGAGGGATCAGAGCAGTAGGATGTATGCAATATGATAACAGAAGCAAGTGACTGCAGTGATCGGAGGGAAAGACCACTAGCCAAGAAATACAGGCAGAATATAGAAGCTGAAAAAGACGAGGAAAGGGATTCTCCCCTCATCCATCCAGCAGGAATACAGTATTACCAGCATTTTGATTTTAGACTTCAAATTCCCAGGCTGGGAAGACAATAACTCTGAGTTGTTTAAGCCACTAAGGTTGTGGTAATTTGTTATAGTAGCAACAGGAAACTAATACACTTGCTTTTCAAGAAACTGCCAAATTAAAGTGTTTTCTTTTATCCTCACACTTATATGAATTGATTTTTAATTTGGCAAGCACTGTTATAGCAGTGAAAGGATAAGTGTTTCCAAAATACTGAGAACTTTTACATGAACCTAAGAAAAGCTACAGAAGACAAATGATGAAAAATAAGTCATACTGTTTCTGAAAAACATGATCCTATATTGGAACGTATTACATGTTGGAACATCTTACACTGGATTGGATTTCATGCCCAGAGTCATACCTGCTCCTTCAAGGGAATAGGCTGAATTTGGATCCACGGTTAATTATTTGATGAGACAGCAGTCTTCAGACTTGAGTTTACCAGAATCAACCAGAGAGATTGTTAAAATACAGATGGCTGGACTCCAGCCTCAGAGTTTGAGACGAGAGCCCAAGAATTTGCATTTTAATGGTTTTTCAATTATGTTGATTCTGCTGGTCTATAGACCAGACCTTAAGAAACCTTAATGTGGTAGAAAAACATGAAACACAGAAATCTGGGTTCATGTATTTGCCACTTTCTAGCTATGTAATCCCTTAACTCAAGTGACTTTCAGCTTCCTTTCTGTCCAAACAATCTTATAGATCTGCTGGAATGATCAAATACATTATTTATAAAAATTAATGAAGACAGTAAAGTCATATAGAAACACAGTGATTATAATTAATAAAAGGCAGGAGTTTATGCCTATGGTAATGTTATTTAATATTCTGCATAGTTTTCTGTGAATGGGCATTTTAAGTATTTACTTGCCATACATACTCTGTGTATGTACATTGGTTACTTTTCAAATTAAAAAGAAAATATGCATGAATGTGTGTGTGCATATGTGCATGTGTATGTGTGTGTGGGGTATTATAATGATTATGTGAACTCTAATAATTCAATATTTCCTTATTTGAGAATCAGTTAACATTCCGATTTAAGCCTTTTTAAAAAATTTTTGTGCCTACTATTATAGAGACATTGCTATATCTATATTGTTACAGTTCATTATTGAAAACTCAGTAGATACTCAGCATGTAAAAGGAGATATTTATTTATCCTAATTAGTAAAACATTTGTTTTCTTATTTTAGACTTTTTCTGTACTAAATTATTATATAATACCTAATCTAATTTTAACTTTTTTGCATCATATAAATGGCTTTATTTGTGTGTGCTTTGCTTCTTAATTTATTATCACCTGAAAATTTTATTAACATCAATAATTATGATGAATGAAACTGGGATTCGATCTACTCTTTCATGTGTCCCACTAGGCCATTTTCTCCTGGAGAACCACTGTCATTCATTACCCTTTATTTAAAGCCCTTCAGGCAAGGTTAAATACAAGTCATCTCAAAATAGCGGTGATTTATTTTTTTTTTAGAAAATATACTAAATATTTCCTCAAAGTCAAGGTACATCTATACCTGGAAGATATCAAAACAAGTACACATGTATCTGTGTCTATATGTATGTATGTGTGTACTCACACATATATAAATACATAACACGAATGCACACTCACACACACCCACACACACCATGAACTGACAGGCAGCTGGAAAGGGAAAAGGAATTGATCCATAGGTAGAACTATAATGACACAGCATGTCTGACAGACAGAACCGTGGGTTGAAAGTCTGGTGGCTGCTCTCAGATCCCACAGAGCTCCATCAATAAGTAGCCGGCTGGCCTTAAGCAAATCCCGTCTGTTTGCAGCTTCATCTCTTTTCTATAACAATGAGGGTATCCAAACGCTCAACTTCTAAAACCCTTCCACCTTGAATATTCTGTGATTTGGCCTTGGTAGAATGGCTTCAGGAGAAAATTAATAAGGTGCAAAATCCTTTCTATAATAGCTTTTGGAGAAAACAGAAGTGAAGCCTCACTTGTTCTGATAATGTTCCCATTTTCAAAAATGCAACTCTGCCATGCTAACATAGCAGATGTCCTGAACTCTATAACAATTTGATTGAAGAAAAGATTTTAGGTTGTCTAGTAGGTAGGAAAAATAACAGACCTACTCAAAATGAATGGAAAATGCATGTTCAAGAAGACACCACAGAAATGGGCAGCTCTGGGTCCTCCAGCTAATCAGTTTACAGTGTTAAATAATGAGAAGGATAAAACCTGTCAGCTTCAGACAGATGGACTTTAAATCCTTGAGACAGGCTGTGGTCTTTATCTCATTTAGTATCTGTCAAAATGATAGGTGAAAATATACTCTGCAGTATTTGTAAAGCCTTTCATCTTAATGGATTGATAGCCCCCGATGCGGCCCTTTATGACTGGCTTCCAGCAAAGTATTTTACAGAACCTCCTCAATTAGCCATGAACTCTTGGCAGAAGTGAAAAGTTTTGCATTAACCTCCTTCTACCCAGCACATGGGATAACACTACCATAGAAAGTGTTTCAGAGCAAATGTGAAAGAAGGGATAAATTCATTTGTATGTAAGCATATTTGGAGAAAGATAATTTTATCATTCAATAATAAAAAAATAA
Organism: Eschrichtius robustus; assembly: GCF_028021215.1. Lineage (NCBI taxonomy): Eukaryota > Metazoa > Chordata > Mammalia > Artiodactyla > Eschrichtiidae > Eschrichtius > Eschrichtius robustus. The sequence goes on along the minus strand of NC_090844.1, from coordinate 20,450,934 downwards.
TTCAAACTTTTAACTAGGGTCATTAGCATTTTGATATACCAAATATACACTTTACTTTAATTTTCCATAAATAGATATTTCCATATGGCTTAAATGACAATAACAGGTTATAGAAAATGTTTGGTAATAAAAATACCTATTGTTTATTCTTTTCTTCTTTGAAAATTGAACCAGAATTTCCTTGGACTGCAGTAACTGCAGCAACTTCAGTAACATTAAGTGATCGGTGTAGAATATCTTTGATGTGCTTCAGTTAAAAATAAACAGCCTCAAAAAAAAAAAAACTGTCATCAACCTTTTGGAAATGCTGAAACCTAAGTCAGGGTAATAGACTAGAGAATTCAAAACAACTCACGGTTGCCTTTAAATGCCTGAGGTAGTGTAGCATTTTCCAATATTACAGCATTTTCAAAAGTTAAACTATAAGCAGCTATGAATTGCTTACAGACATTCTTAGCCAGTTTTAACTATTTTTAGAATGTGTTAAAAGATTTTAAATTGAACAAGCTGCAATTGCACTCCCTTAACAATATCAGGCTTTATGAGAGGACTGCTGGTTTATTTCTCCAACGAAGGCATTCGGTAAGCATTGCTTAAGGAACCTTTGGAACATGGTCCTATAGGCCCATGGAGGACATAAAAGAAGTCCAAGGATTTTGAAGTTAGTTTGGGAGAGTAAAAGTATTAGGCTAATATCACTGCTTTCAATAGTAATGGCAGATATGAATAACTGAATCAATAGATTATAGAGATGCAAGTCTCTTCGCAGGAAAATGGGCTAGGAAAACATGATTAAAGTTTTTATTTACTTCATTGTTTTCCTCCAGGGTTGACTCAACTAGGAGCACTGAGGTTCATAACGGTAAAATTGTACAGAGTCACGTTTTGCTTTCTCCAACTTCAGTGGTCTAAAGAGTAAATACACAAAACAAGGATTCCTTCTGGCACAACCATCTTTGAGCATTTATATAGTTTTCAATTATTCCTATTGCAAATAATGCTTTGAAGAATACGTATAAATCTTTGTCTGAATTACTGATTTTTTAGGCGATATTATTGGAGAAAGGACAAAAGTCAAGAACTTATTTAAGGTTTTGCTATATACTAAACTGATTTCCAAAAATGTTATACATAATGGTGCCCATTTCATTGGACCTGGAAAATGGTTGATAATTATCATTTTAAGTGTTTAGATAATTTTATACTAAAAATTTTTATTTTATCTGATTTCAGGTGAGGTATTTTTCTCATATATTTATTAGCAATTTATATTGCTTCCTTGAATTATTTGTTTAAATCTGCTAATTTTACTAACTGGATTTGATTTTTCTTGCTATTTTGTTTATGCCCTTTATATACTAAATTTATCAAGATTTTGCATATTTGTTACAAATATTTTCCTAATTGCTAGTATCTTTCCTAATTTTGTATCATTTTATGTCTGTACCTTGAAAGAGACTTTTTTTTTTTTTAATTTTTATTTATTTATTTATTTTTTATTTATTTATGGCTGTGTTGGGTCTTCGTTTCTGTGCGAGGGCTTTCTCCAGTTGTGGCAAGTGGGGACCACTCTTCATCGCGGTGCGCAGGCCTCTCACTATCGCGGCCTCTCTTGTTGTGGAGCACAGGCTCCAGACGCGCAGGCTCAGTAATTGTGGCTCACGGGCCTAGTTGCTCTGCGGCATGTGGGATCTTCCCAGACCAGGGCTCGAACCCATGTCCCCTGCATTGGCAGGCAGATTCTCAACCACTGCGCCACCAGGGAAGCCCGAAAGAGATTTTTTAAGACTTTGATTCCCCTTGTGGCAATCGGCCAGGGAACTCTGGGCTACACCTCCTACCCTGCACCCACTCAGGACAAAGATTTTAGCAGTAGGCTCACATTCTCTCTGTCTCTCTCCACCCCTACTCTATATTAATTTTTGATACTTTCAATATCCACTTAGATAATCTTTATAAAACTCTGGCATCTCAGGCCCTCGTCCTCCTGTCCTCCAGTGATTTTTGTACTCTACCCTAACTCGTTCATTCAAGAACAGAATCATATGCAAAACCTTGTCATGGGCAAAATCTTCATACTCTCCATAATTCAATTTCAAACATCTTTTTCTTTGGCTACTTCCTCTTATCTTTTAAAGTAACTACTTCTCAAGGACTCTTCTCTTTGGGGCTCCAATATAGTGGTTAAACCAACACGTCACTTATTTCCTCATATCCATCTTCACCTATTTTAGATGCAATGTCCATCATCATAATCATTCTCTTTCATATATCCTCAAATCCCTTGTTCCAAGCTTGCTTTTACACACCCATTTATCAAAACCACTTCCAAATTTAAATCCAATTCTCTGCACATACATTCTCAGAGGTAAATGTAATGGTAGAAAGACACACAGCCATCCACATTATTCTACCTCATTTTAATTTCACAACGGCAAATCTCACAGTGGTTTTTAGTGGCCCATTACATTTCTCTTGTCAGTTTACTCTTCTACTGGGCCAAAAGAGTTTTTCACATCAGTTTCCTCTCTCCTCTAATCTCTATCTCCTTCTTATCTTCATTCTCATAAGAGGAAACTGACTAAGGCAGAAAAGAGCTTCTCAACTTTCCCCCCACTAAATTTGGAATCATACTTTCATTTACACACACAAACACTGTCCTTCCTTCAATGGATGAGCCATTTGTGTCCCCCTGCAAGACACAGTGTTTACTCTTTCTTCTTACTAAAGCTCTGACAGCAGTCCTCACCCCCGAATCATCAGTGGATCCCTCTTTGTAGAATCTCTCCTATCATCTTATAAACATGTTGTATTTTCCATTTTATAAAACAAAGCCTCTTGAGTCCACACTCTCTGCAATCTCCTCTAGCTACTGCCTTGTTTCTTAGCTTCATACTATAGGGAGAAACAAATAAAACGAACATACAAAAATTAAACAAAAAAAGCTCCTCAAGAGAATTGTTTATTGTTGTAATCTTCACATTTTCTTTGAAACCTCATCTATACCAGGATTTTATCCTCACTAGTGGAACAAAACTATTCAAAGTCACCAGTGATTGATTACAAGATTTCTTTTTTACCTGATACATTTGGTAGTAGCATATAACCCAGTTATTTTTTTCTTCTCCAACAGTTTCTTTACTTGGCCTTCTGAGCACTATTCTTTCTTGGTTCTCACTCTACCTCACTGCCTTATCTTCTTAGTATTCATTGCTGGATTTTCTGCATTCACCCAGCCTCCAATTTGTTGAGTGCCTGAGGGCTCAATCTTGTTTGTTTCTCCATCTATTTGCTAATCACATCTATATGTACTGGTAACTCAGAAATATAAATCTCCATATGCTCCCTTGGAATCTGGGATCTATCATCTTTACTGGGATAAATTTCCTACTCAACATCCTCATTGGGATCTATCCCCACAAAGATTGTTCCACCCGGAAATGAGAATGTTGGAATTTTATACCCTATGATGACAGTCATTAGCTAAGGGCCTTCCCAATACGGGGGACTCAAACTTCTCAGGCATTTCCTGATACGCAGGTCCCCATCAGCTAAGTGCAAGTCTCCAAAGGAAGGTACAAGTATAATGTAATAGCAGTCAATATCTACACCTAGGAGATGATTAAATCAGCTGGTAAAGAGTTAGAGTCTGTCATACAGAGTGAAGTAAGTCAGAAAGAGAAAAACAAATACAGTATGCTAACACATATATATGGAATCTAAGGAAAAAAAAAAAGTCATGAAGAACCTAGTGGTTAAGACGGGAATAAAGACACAGACCTACTAGAGAATGGACTTGAGGATATGGGGAGGGGGAAGGGTAAGCTGTGACAAAGTGAGAGAGTGGCATGGACATATATACACTACCAAACATAAAATAGACAGCTAGTGGGAAGCAGCCTCATAGCACAGGGAGATCAGCTCAGTGCTTTGTGACCACCTAGAGGGGTGGGATAGGGAGAGTGGGAGGGAGGGAGATGCAAGAGGGAAGAGATATGGGAACATATGTATATGTATAACTGATTCACTTTGTTATAAAGCAGAAACTAATGCACCATTGTAAAGCAATTATACTCCAATAAAGATGTTTAAAAAAAAAAAAGAGTATCATGGCAAGGCAACAAAAGCACATTCTGCACTCTGGAATAAGTATGTGATAACTGTGTCACAAATTTAACTTAAAAAAAGTAAATATCTTTTTACAGATGGCCTTGTACTATATTATTTTTAAGTACAAAGTTTTAAAAAAAGAATCAAATTAATCCATTATTGTCTTTAGGTATAAATTAGATCAAGCATATACACAATTACAGAATAGTATAACAACACTTTGCTTGGGAAACAAAACTTTAAAATAGAGTCTAAGCTTTCTGATGACCTTTCTCTAATCACTTTAATTTCAGAGTAATTGCAACTATGAATTGAGTATGAAATTTTCAATGAATTTTTAATACTTTGACTACATATGTCTTTATGATCAACAAAATACATGCTTTTATACTTACATAAAATGAATCATACTGACCATATTTCTCTAAACAATTATTTTTCTGCTAACATTATTTGTGAGATTCATTCATGTTTTATGTGTGGCTATAATTTATTCCTTTCATTACCAATCCCATGTATGATTATATCATAATTTATATATTCAATATCCTTTTGATGGGCAGGTAGATAAATGTTTTTCTTTCTTTCTTATTATAAAAATATAATTGATTAAACATTCCAGTCCATACTTCTTTGTGAACATATTTGAGGTTTTCTCTAGATTTATACCTAGAGAGTGCAATTGAAAGATAGAAGGGTCGGTTCAGATATTACTATAATTAAATAAGTAGAACTATGCACTTAGTTTCTTGCATTTGGTTCCTTTTTGTTAAGAAGAGTGAAAATAAATATTTAAAGAAATGTCTGTAAAGTTGAATTTTTGGAAAATTCACATGCCTTTTATGCTTAGAGGCAGAAGTTATTATTCTCCCCTGAATCCATTCCCATATGTGGAACATACTGAATGGTGCCTGCTATTTTCCTCTTTAGAAAAGCAGTTTCTGACCTTCCCTGGGATTATCTTTTCTCATTGGTAGTAGAATTTTTTTTCAACATGACACATCTGAGAAAATCTATAAGGATACGTTCCAGTATTGCATTAGACAAGAATGCAGAGAAAATGGCCTTTCTTTTATATTTCAGGTCCTATGCTAGAAGATTTATGTATACTTCTTTAATCCTCAAAACCCTAGAATGCTAATATATACCAATTTTTCTGCTTTGGAGAAACAACTGTCCCCAAGTTACACAGCTAATAAATGAAAAAAACCTGGATTCTAACTCAAATTTATCTCATAACATGGTATGAAGTTGGCTTATATGGATGACACTTAGGTCAACTGAGTTTAATTAATAATATGTAAGTAATTAATATAGGTTTTGCATATTAAAATCTTAACTATGTTTCAAGAGTCCAAATTCCAATTCTTTTAGAAGCCAGTCTCTATATGTAGACTGAGATTTTTCTTCTTCTATGCTATCATTTTATACCCTACTGTACTATTCTGCAGTTGTCTGTGAAAACTGTTAATATAATATCCCGCACCAAAATTTAAGCTTCTTGAAAGTCTATACCTAAACTGCATATCTGTGGTATCTCCTAGTCACCACTTCTTAGCCAAAAGTCCAGTGCCTAAGAGGCAAATCTAGGAAATTACAGCGCAAAAGAACGTAAGATCATTACCTAAGGAAATGGCAAGTGAATAGCAAGGCATGGTTGTCACAGGATATTGGGAAATCATATAGTACTCATGCAATAATAGGATCAGTAGGGAAAGGAAACAGTGAACAAGCCAAAAAAAATTCAGGCATGACTTCAGAGGCACAAGGAGGGTTTCAGAAATAGAAGCCACAGAAGTTCAGAATAACACAAGACAAACCCTACATTTTACAGCCAGGAATACTGAGAACCTGATAAGTTATATCACTTGAGCATGGTCACACATCAAATTAAAATGCCAAGGAATGGTTGTCATCTATGTAAATATTTTAGTTATGTTCATTCAAAAACAACTTTTAATTGAAAATACTAGTAAAGAAGGTTAAGCAACAAAGATATAAAAGAAATGGCTTCTGATTTCAAATAGCTTTAAGTTAACAGCATTTTAATATTAATGGGATTTTTTAAACAAGGTCATCATAAAGATTTTAGGGTTTGTTTCAGGTTAAATTTAAATCTTCATTTAAGTTTATATTGTGAGACAGAAAGATCCACAAATGGAATTTAGAAATGATTGATTAATTTTTCTTGCCACTGATGTAAACTTGAGTTTTAGTAGCTGTAAGGTACAAATTTACCTTATTTGCCTGATAGCAGGTTTTTATTTGTCACAGGTTTTCAAATAAAGTGAAGTTGCTACTTTCTCCTGGGAAATTCCACTCTCTTTGGTGATTAAGCTCCTTGAGGTCAGGACCCCAGTCCTATCTTTGTTTTGTGCTTCTCATGAAATACAATGCAGTTTTTGACTGCATTTTAAGTATTCAAAAACTGTATGATGAAATGATTTAGTTGTACATGACCTGCTGATCTTGTCAAAGTAAGACTGCATAGCAACAAATCTCACATTGTTACTATGGCTAAATATATATATATATATATATATATATATATATATATCTCCTAAAAATGATTCAATTTCCTTAACACAGCAGCCCAACTAAAGCTCAGAAATCACACTGCTTATTCTGTGAGAAATTGTCTACTACTACTGTTTACTTAAAATATTCTACTCTCATTTGTTACTTTTGTTTTAACCTATGAAACATATATCAAAAATGTTAATGTAATGTTAGGATGCCATTGTCTATATTAAGCAAGGTACAAATTGACTCCCAGAAAAGAGGAATGGCAAATCACCTTCATTCCATTGCCAACCTCAACCAATTGTCAGTGGCAGCCTGGAGTGTTCTTTTTTGAGAGGAATTGTGAAACCTAGTGTAGGCTCAGCAGGAAAGCAAGCCAAGATCAACTATTGATGTCTGCCATGGGTATACAAGAGAGTGATTGACAATATATAAGCCATGAACTTTCTTATCTGTGCACTAGAGCTTGAAATATGTAGTCATTTTAATTATTAAGAGGTAGGCATATTGTTGCCAGATGAATGTCATGACAGGAACAATAAACTTTAAGAATGTGCACTGACTTTTAGGAGCCTTGCTTACCACATGCTCCAATGAAGTGATAGTAGACCTCTAACAGGATCATCATTCTTCCAGGATACTACTGTCAGAGTAGTAGAATGTCACAGTTCATACTATTGCTTCCTTTCTAAGGATAGACTATTATATTAGTTTTCCAGAAAAAAAAAATAGCCAGGAGAATATTTGTTATTTTTACTTAAATGTATTCAGATGTGTCTACTGATGTCAAAAAAGGAAAAAAATGGAAGTTCGGAGAGGTAATTGTTTAACTCCACAGCCCTCTACTGTCCCTTTATTTCAGAATAAGGAGATCTGGCTTTGATCTCCAAACAGACCACTTGGTAGCAGTGACTATGGGGATCAAATTAAGTACTAATAACTATCAAAGTTCTCTGTTTGTACCAAAAGAATATTAATTAATGCTAGTATTACTATGTACTATCTGCTTTTATCCCCAATCTTGATATCTGATTTTGAACCTAGTTTCAGTTACCTGAGTCCAGTTCCTTCGTCTAACTTTCCTGATGCCCTGTTTTCAATCCCTTGATTTTGGACTACACTCTGGCTACATTAACCACCCAGAAAGATTCAGCAGAATACTCATCCCCTTACCTGTAAAAATGCTTCCTTGAAAGGCAGCAATCCATAAGTAATAGCAAATGCTATCTCCATTGGGTACAAAAATATTTGGTAAATTTTGGAATTTCACTCATTCACATTTCGTATCAAAGAGAAAAAATTACAGAGATAATTAACTTAATTTCTAATTTGCAGATATAGGCAATGCTCCTCTAGGGATTCTGTAATGTGGTCATTTTGAGGAATAGTAGTCAAGACTAACATCCTCAAATTAGAAAACATAACGAAATTTTATGTAAGGATTAGAAAAGAATCAATGAATGAGATGGATCTTTGTGCTGAAATGAGGCAATGAAGTAAATGTTGCTTCCTAATTCTGTTACTTTACTTATATATAATGAAATAAACAATTATAATTTGTATGAAACTTCTTATAATATGCCAGAAAACTGAGACTCATTATTTTACCTTCCTCTACATCAGCATCACATCTAATTTATCAACAACTCTTCCAATTGCACCTTTAAAATATATCGTTGATACACGTATTTTTCTTTAACTTTTCTACTACTGCCTAGATGCAAGAGAGAATCAAGCCTTACTAGTAGTGCTAAAATACCCCCTTTATTAGTGGCACCATCTCCTCCAATCCATTTTTTATCTACCAATTTGACTTGCTTTCAACACATATATCTGATTATTCCATTTTCTTGCCTCATATCCACCAACGGTTTTCTTATTGCACCCCTTATTTGGTTTATAAACCTTTCAACCCATACCACCCTCCTTTCTCTACAAGTTCTAGCTACAAAGGTCGTGTAGTTCCTCAACACCACAAAATCCTTCTGTCCTTGAGGACTTAGTCTGTGTTGTTTCCACTAGCTGTTATGTTCTTGCTCTGACCTCTCAACATTCTGGCTCTTTCTCATCCTTCCAGGTCTTCAGGTATCAACTTACCTGCTGTGTGTTCTATGACCGCATCACCTAAGTAACCCCTATTCTTTCTCATAGCAGTCTGTTTAATGTATCATAGTTCTTCCGGCAGTTGCAATTAAAATGTGTTTGTTTATTATTTTCCTCACTCCCCTAAACTTCTAAATGGATGGGTGTAGAATATTTTATTCACCATGGTACCTGCAGTATCTAGCAAAATGTCTGACATACAATAAGGGCTAGATATGTATTTGTAGAAAGAATGAATAAAAAAGAATTCTCTAATGTGGTTTATTTGTGGTTACTGTTATTGTCGATGATGGTGTGGCTGTCTTTAGTGATGGTGATGGATTGTTGGCCTATTTGTGCTAAGTTTTTACTGTTGAGACTATTAAGTATCAGAGATATTAGGCAAATTAACAAGTAAGTAGAGAAAGCCAGGATATAATTCAGTGTCTAATGCCAATATCATTGTTTCTAATAGTACATGATACTGTTTTCATATTCATCATACATTCAGGGAGCATACTGAAATGGAAAAATGATTGGTCTATTGTCCAACAACCCTGGATTTAAACCTTGGCTCCTCTATTCATTGACTGTGTCTAGTCTTCAGTTTCTTATCTGTAAATTGGCTATAATAACCTCTACCTAATGGACTCTTTTTGGATATTGACCAAAATTATAAATATACATATCCACATAAAGCAATGGGCATACAACAAGAACTAAGCGAAATAAAATTTGTCTCTTCTCTTTTCCAATGATCATCAGCACACATTTGGTGTCCTTTGTTTGCCAAAGTGTTAAATGTCCTTCAGATTGCAAATTTCCAGCACTGATATTTTTCTCCTCTGCACCAAGATAATTATTGCTTAACTATAACTTTCGTAAAATCTCTTTCTCTTTCAAGGTCTATGATAAACTTGATCTCCTATACTATTAATTCATTCAATTTGGTAATTCAATAATAGTTTATGTCCTGATTTAAAATAATCCATTTTCAAACAGACATCATTTTCCTCCCACTATGGTACATTGATTCTTCATAACATTTATGTAAGAAAACTTGGCAGCAATTATAAAACACATGCACTTTTGAATGCTGCCCAAATTGACAACAATTTCAATTAACTATCCAAACTGTGAGTCCCAGAAAAATGCACAGAAATAAAGTGACAATTATCAAATAGCTAGAAAGGATTATTGACCTCGAGTGGGACCTACTCAATCAAGAAAAGAGAAATGGAAAATGAAGTGTCCAAAAGAACTGACTTTTCAGGCTTATCTTGATCATTATGTCAACACGGACAGATGGAAGCACGTACACAAACTATACAAGTGTGCCTTGTGTAACCTAATAAATATATTTCCACAATATTAGCAAAAAGATTTCAGAATATTACTCTAAAACATTTTTTAAATCATAGTTAAAAATCTGATTGGGCCACTTGTACACTTGTTCATGCTGTAAGAGACAAAACCAGTTTTCTGAAAGTTTCCAGTGGATTATAGGAAAGGTTATATGATCCTAAGAATAAGGACTAAGACTGCACAGTGATCGATTATTGTCAGGAAGAAAAAAGCACATCCTCCTCCTTTGTCACTTGATTACTGTGAGCACAACAGAAATATAATTACAATACAAAAGAATCTAAAGGACTGCTTTTTAAAAATGAGGTGTCAAACTCCCCACAGAGTGTAATGAAAATAACCTATAAATACAGCTTTTTACAAATTGATTTCAACTTAGAGTGCTTTATTTGAGGCTTCTTTTAAAAGGTGCCCTAAATGCAACCGTATCATTTTAAAGTTTTGGACTTGAAAAAAAATGACAAAATGAAGATCCAACCTCCCCCAAGATCATTAGTACTCCAAGTTAATAATATAATTATTTGGACAATTTAGATAAAAATAAACTCAAGTAATTGAATAGTAGGAAAAACATTAGAAGAAACAATTTCATATTTAAAATTCATTATGAATGATGGAGGCATTCTTTACTGGTACTGTTTCATTTGCTTTGTATAATAAAGTGATCAAATGTGTGTTTCTTTTATGAACTATTTTTAAACCTTTTAATTAATTACGTATCATTTTATTTTTAGGAAAGACAATTTGAAGATCTCAATGGCTGCCTGTCGCTAAATATAGATTCCATTTGAGATTAAAATATGGAAATGAGCTCATTAATATTTAAGAGTAAACAGGAGTTTTGCCTGTGGTGATATTTACTTTATTTATTTACTTATGTATTCCCTTATTTTAATATTATACTATGTCAGTGCTGGGATTATAATAAAATGAATTCATTTCTTGGCTGAAAATTCCTTTGGAACAGTACCAAATTAATGTGAACAGAAATTTCCAAGTGATAATATCTACCACCAGATGTCTATAAGTCACTTGGAGATCCCTGGAAGGAAGATGTTAGGTAAATAATATTATAATTTTCTTTGAAAAATTCTTAATTAGGCCTTCCGGCATAATGAGAAGTACTACATGAAAAAGTAAAGTTTAATTGATTATATTGAGGTAAATTGCATCCATTGATCAAGGCTATATAAGGTTTAGAAATAAAATAGGTGCCATACTATTCAGCACTTTAGAAACCAGCATTTCTGATACATCATTTTCAAACCTGGTACCCAGAACTGAATTCTGAGCTAAATTTGTTTTTTTAAAGGTATATAACGTGTGCTTTCTCAAACAGCATTGGTTTATATATATCTTTCATTTCTCTCTTAAGTAGTACAAAAAGGGAAATAATCAGGAGGAAATAAGAAAGCAGGAATATGTTGAAGCAGAGTTCTCAATTTTCTTCTTCCTTTATATATAAAGGAATGAGTATGACAGCTTTTACTACCCTGATTTGTGTAATGAGTCAGCAAATAAACTCAAGTTAAATAAGAAAATATTGAATTGGGGATGTATTGGTGTTTATAAGTCTGCTTATAGTGAGGATTTCAACTGCTATTATTATTTTTTTTTACTTCAATTGATACATTTTGAAGATCTACTAGGTGTAAGGCACTGACTCAGGTCCTGCTGGATATCCACAATGAGTAAGACAAGCTTCTGACTGCAGGGTAGGGGCCAGCCTTTTAAGTAGAGATAGAGGATTCATAGAGATGACCATGATATAAGGCAGAAAATGTGTTTCATTAAAAGAAATAGATAAGATATATGTAAGACCTTATAATGTACAGACATTGCTGCAAGGGAAGAAAGAGTCATATCTGTAGGAATTAACAGGAGAGTTAAGTGCTCACAAGAGTACACACATGAACATACAGATTGTGTCTTCAGAAATTGAACTGTGAGGCTGAATAATAGAATGCAAGATAGTCATAATCAAATATTCAGATAATGTTAATGGGATTGAAACCCAATAGTTTTTACAACATACACTTAAAAATCAAATTAGTTCTTTCTTTTAAAATTAAACTTACTGATTTGATAGACATTCTCAACCACAAAAAACTTAAATGTATATTTAATAATGAAAATATAAACAAAACTCATGGAAGAAATCTTTTGTTTCAAAATAGTCAAAAAATAATCATCAGCTTGACAGAGATCCAGGTATTAGAATCACCTAAAATGTCTATTTATTTTCTTTATTTTAATAATTTATTTCTCATTTTTAAATCTGACTCAAAAGTGACACTTACTATGAAATATCTAAACACTGATTCTTCCCCATTAACAAGTCTATCATTTTTAGTTTTGAGAAAATTTTCACTACCTCAGGGGATAGGTTAAGGGAGTGTGTACGAATCTGTGTTTATGTGCAAGTATGAGATGGACTGGGAAACTCTTTCTGGAAAAAATATTTTTTTAAGTAGTACTTTTTAAAATTTTTTTTGGAAATAAAAATATTCCAGAATTGTTTTAATTCCATTTCCATTGGTCTCTATGCCAAAATTTATACAAATTAATAATGTCATAAATTAACAAAATTTCATGAATTAATGAAGAGTCATACATTGATTCAGAATGATTTATACTGTCCTTTGCTGAAAAATATGTTCCGCATAAAACTCCTTCAAATGCTAATGAGAACATTTTTTTTTCTCAGTAGAACCTCCAATCCAGAAAAAATGGCAGTGAAACTCATTGGTGCAATATAGTTCATAAAGAAATATTTCACTATATAGCTAACGTTCTAATATGACCTATGCTACCAAAAGATTGAAAGCAGTCCAAATCAATGCTAGGCGAATGGTTTAATAAAATATGGTATATCAACACAGTAGGTGATGCAAAAGTATGTCACTCATGAGCCAATGTAGTAAACGTCGATTGTACATGCACTACGAAAGATATATGTTAAGTATGATGTGTTAACATGTATACATCAAAGTAATTTGGGATTTAAAAAAATAATTGGTAATTCTTGCTGCTCTAAGCCAAAGCATCATTTCTTCAAGGGAGAAAAGGAATACGTCATTAAAAACAAAAAAACAAAACAAGACAGTATGCAGCTTTTCCTCCATATCAGGATTTCAGAGAAAAAAACTTATGAAAATTTGTGTTTTCATATGCAAGAGCAAGTCTTTCTTTTTCCCATGGTAGAACAGGAGGATTTAGGATTCACAGCCACAAAGTCTGGATTGGTCAGAATCTAGAAATTTTTTTCAAAGGCCAAAGAATTGGCAAAGTTCAAATGTTTTATAAGTACAGTTTTATTATGACAGGTGGAAGATTTTCTTTTCTAAAAAGGCCTTTTCGTCTGGGGAGAGGAGTCTGATCACAAGGTCAGGTGTGCACAAGTAGAAAGGGTGTGCACACTGTGTCCTGCCTGGTACCCAGGAGTGACTCTGCTGGGAGGGCGTACTCTGAGTGGGTGCCCTCAACAGAGCTCTGGAGGAACTTACTGAGAGGTCACAGTAGAGTTTTTACAACACTTTAACTAGAATCTGAATATAGAAGTTAATGTATATTTAGTTCCCTTTAGAGATATTTTTTTCATAACAATATAGTCTGTCATTTCTATTTTATTGAATTGCATAAAACTAGTAAGTTTATAAGTTTTGATTGGAACCATATTTAGGTGGATCATTAATATAAAAAATGGTAAAATAGCACGTCATAATAGAGTCTCCCTGGATAAAGTTTATAAAGCCTGCTCTTATGGGACCGTGACGTTCAGGTAGCTTAAACTGAAATGTATTTAATAACAATCTTAAGATGATATACTCTTGCATATAGTATTTTGTTTGTCCCTTGTGTAACAAGAGCTGATGAGTTATTTCTTTTTTTTTAATTTAACTTTTTATTGAATGATTTTTAAAATTCTATAATGCTTTATAATTTTCACAAGTTTCACACACGATTTCATATAATCCCATAATAACCTTTCTGTTCTCCCCTACTCCTGTGTTACCCTTCCCCCTTCCCTCTCCCCACTGGTAACCACTAGTTTGTTCTCTATATCTATGAGTCTGCTTCTGTTTTGTTTTATTCACTATTTGTTGTATCTTCCCTTTTTTTTTTAACAACTTTATTAGAGTATAATTGCTTTACAATATTGTGTTAGTTTCTGCTGTATAACAAAGTGAATCAGCTATATGTATACGTATATCCCCATATCCCCTCCCTCTTGCGTCTCCCTCCCACCCTCCTTATCCCACCTTTCTAGGTGGTCACAAAGCACCGAATTGATCTTCCTGTGCTATGCAGCTGCTTCCCACTAGGTATCTATTTTACATTTGGTAGTGTATATATATCAATGCTATTCTCTCACTTCATCCCAGCTTACCCTTCCCTGTCCCCGTGTCCTCAAGTCCATTCTCTACATCTGTGGATTTATTCCTATCCTGCCCCTAGATTCTTCAAAACCATTTTTTTTTCTTAGATTCCATATATATCTGTTAGCATATGGTATTTGTTTTACTCTTTCTGACTTACTTCACTCTGTATGACAGACTCTAGGTCCAACCACCTCACTATATATAACTAAATTTCATTTCTTTTTATGGCTGAGTAATATTCCATTGTATATATGTGCCACATCTTCTTTATCCACACTTGTGTCGATGGACACCTAGGTTGCTTCCATGTCCTGGCTATTGTAAATAGTGCTGCAATGAACATTGTGGTACATGTCTCTTTTTGAATTATGGTTTTCTCAGGGTATATGCCCAGTAGTGGGATTGCTGGGTAATATGGTAGTTCTACTTTCAGTTTTTTAAGGAACCTCCATACTGTTCTCCACAGTGGCTATATCAACTTACATTCCCACCAACAGTGCAAGAGGGTTCCCTTTTCTCCACACCCTCTCCGGCATTTATTGTTTCTAGATTTTTTTCATGATGGCCATTCTGACCTGTGTGAGGTGATACCTCATTGCAGTTTTTCTTTTTTCTTTTTTTATTCTCATTGCAGTTTTGATTTGCATTTCTCTAATGATTAATGATGTTGAGCATCCTTTCATGTGTTTGTTGGCAATCTGTATATCTTCTTCGGAGAAATGTCTATTTAGTTCTTCTGTGCATTTTTGGATTGCGTTGTCTGTTTTTTGATATTGAGCTGCATGCACTGCTTGTATATTTTGGAAATTAATCCTTTGCCAGTTGCTTCGTTGGCAAATATTTTCTCCCATTCTAAGAGTTGTCTTTTCGTCTTGTTTATGGTTTCCTTTGCTGTGCAAAAGCTTTTAAGTTTCATTAGGTCCCATTTCTTTATTTATCTTTTTATTTCCATTTCTCTAGGAGGTGAGTCAAAAAGGATCTTGCTCCTCTAAGAGTTTTATAGTGTCTGGCCTTACATTTAGGTCTTTAATCCATCGTGAATTTATTTTTGTCTATGGTGTTAGGGAGTGTTCTAATTTCATTCTTTTACATGTAGCTGTCCAGTTTTCCCAGCACCAATTATTGAAGAGGCTGTCTTTTCTCCATTGTATATTCTTGCCTCCTTTATCAAAGATAAGGTGACCATAGGTGCGTGGGTTTATCTCTGGGCTTTCTATACTGTTCCATTGATCTATATTTCTGTTTTTGTGCCAGTACCATACTCTCTTGACTACTGTAGCTTTGTAGTATAGTCTGAAGACCAGGAGCCTGATTCCTCCAGCTCCATTTTTCTTTCTCAAGATTGCTTTGGCTATTCGGGGTCTTTTGTGTTTCCATACAAATTGTGAAATTTTTTTGTTGTAGTTCTGTGAAAAATGCCATTGGTAGTTTGATAGGGATTGCATTGAATCTGTAGATTGCTTTGGGTAGTATAGTGCTTTTCACAATATTGATTCTTCCAATCTAAGAACATGGTATATCTCTCCATATGTTTGCATCATCTTTAATTTCTCTCATGAGTGTCTTATAGTTTTCTGCATACAGGTCTTCTGTTTCCTCAGGTAGGTATATTCCTAGATATTTTATTCTTTTTGGTGCAGTGGTAAATGGGAGTGTTTCCTTAATTTCTCTTTCAGATTTTTCATCATTAGTGTATAGGGATGCAAGAGGTTTCTGTGCATTAATTTTGTATCCTGCTACTTTACCAAATTCATTGATTAGCTCTAGTACTTTTCTGGTAGCATCTTTAGAATTCTCTATATAGAGTATCATGTCATCTGCAAACAGTGACAGTTTCACTTCTTCTTTTCCGATTTGGATTCCTTTTATTTCTTTTTCTTCTTTGATTGCTGTGGCTAAAAATTCCAAAATCATGTTGAATAATAGTGCTGAGAGTGGACATCCTTGTCTTGTTCCTGATTTTAGAGGAAATGGTTTCAGTTTTCACCATTGAGGACGATGTTGGCTGTGGGTTTCTCATATATGGCCTTTATTATGTTGAGGAAGTTTCCTCTATGCCTACTTTCTGGAGAGTTTTTATCATAAATGGGTGGTGAATTTTGTCAAAAGCTTTTTCTGCATCTATTGAGATGATCATATGGTTTTTATCCTTCAGTTTGTTAATATGGTGTATCACAGTGATTGATTTGCATATATTGAAGAATCCTTGCATTCCTGGGATAAACCCCACTTGATCATACTGTATGATCCTTTTAATGTGCTGTTGGACTCTGCTAGTATTTTGTTGAGGATTTTTGCATGTATGTTCATCAGTGATATTGGCCTGTAGTTTTCCTTCTTTGTGACATCTTTGTCTGGTTTTGATATCAAGGTGATGGTGGCCTCGTAGAATGAGTTTGGGAGTGTTCCTCCCTCTGCTATATTTTGGAAGAGTTCAAGAAGGATAGGTGTTAGCTCTTTAAATGTTTGATAGAATTCTCCTGTGCAGCCATCTGGTCCTGGGCTTTTGTTTTTTGGAAGATTTTTAATCACAGTGTAAATTTCAGTGCTTTTGATTGGTCTGTTTATATTTTCTATTTCTTCCTGGTTCAGTCTCGGAAAGTTGTGCTTTTCTAAGAATTTATCCATTTCTTCCAGGTTGTCCATTTTATTGGCATATAGATGCTTGTAGTAATCCCTCATGATTCCTTGTATTTCTGCAGGGTCAGTTGTTACTTCTCCTTCTTCATTTCTAATTCTGTTGATTTGGGTCTTCCCTCTCTTTTTCTTGAGTCTGGCTAGTGGTTTATCAATTTTGTTTAACTTCTCAAAGAAGCAGCTTTTAGTTTTATTGATCTTTGCTGTTGTTTCCTTCATTTCTTTTTCATTCATTTCTGATCTGATCTTTATGATTTCGTTCCTTCTGCTAACTTTGAGGTTTTTTTGTTCTTTTTTCTTTAATTTCTTTAGGTGTAAGGTTAGGTTGTTTATTTGAGATTTTTCTTGTTTCTTGAGGTAGGATTGTATTGCTA